>NC_091394.1:2713900-3027800 GCF_032191515.1 Phaenicophaeus curvirostris | reverse complement strand
GACCTCTCCTGGAAAAAAATAATCTAAAGATAAGGAAATTAAATTTAACTGAACTAAACCTTTATTTCTACTCTAACAGCTCATCTACAGTTATGTACTGCACTACCCTATTTAGACATTCCCCAGTGCCCTATGGTATTAGTTTTGGCTACATAAATTGTAGTAGTTACGACTTCTTTCACTGTGTCATTCAGACAAAATAGAAAAGTAAGCACTAGTCCTCTATAAAAGGGAAATCAAATTTAAAAAAAGGTTAATTTGAAGATAGGAGAAAGATATTTAAAACTAAAGAATAATCACAAGCATCTTCAGTATAAGAAAGTCATTTGAAACCAGCTTGCAGAGATGTTGAGTAGGAAGCTCTAGGGCAGAAGACTGGAGATCAAAGAAAGTTCTCCTGAGTAGCATCAGATAGTGCTTCAGATCCAGCAAAGAATGGAGGTATATATAAGATACAGTAGAGGAACTGTAAATTGAGGAACTGTAAATTTAAACCAAGGACCAAGCATATATAAAGCAGAGAGAAATCATTAAAAACTTCTTGTTTGAAAGGCAAGTTTCAGCACAGGAAAATCAAATTATCTTTCTCATCTGAAATATCTCTATGTTCTTACAGAGCAGATCAGAATTCTATCTATCTGCCTCTCCTGACTTTGTATTTCAGAGTCCATTTTTTCTAAGCATTGCAATGTGGTAACATACTGTTATTTTCCAAGCAGAGCAATATTATGGAAGAATTTTTCAGAACAAGGCAGATGTCAACAGTAGAATAAAAAAAGCCCCATGGAATAAAAAAAATTACCTCTAAATCCTTTAAATATATCAGATACATATCTGATATAATATATAAATATATAAATATATAAATATATAAATATATACAGACACTCATGAGTGTAGTGTACATGTATGAATATATATTTGAAAAAGTAGGAACATATATACATATGTATACAGAGAGATATGCAGCTATAGTTATATTGATATAGATATGAATATGGCTATAAATATAGACGTGTGTGTGCATACACATATTATAAAATAAGGAGTAGAATTAAATATTCCACCAGCGTATTCTGTACCTTGCAGTAACTGAAACTGCAAAACATCTTCATGTAGGAGGGCCACACACTGATAAGACTCGAGAGAGTGGAGTCAGCTGGGATGAGAACCCAGACACACATAAGAGCTCCCACAGTAACCAGCTGCATTCAGGCTGCTGCTACCAGAGTATGCTTATCAGCTGTACGTAACAGACACTAAAATATTTTTTTTTAAAATTAAATTCTACAAAACAGTGAAAAAAGGCAGCCATATAATCTGTTACAGTAACTCAGATGAGATGCTCTGCATATTCCAGTAGCTTTTCTGCTAGTGTGCAGAAAATACAGGGTAAAATTTTCTGAATTTAAGAGCTTTTTTACAATTTTGAGAATCAGAAATTGCCAGACCATTTTAAGACACTGGTGTGTTTACTCTGGTTTCTTACAGCTTTCATGGTGGATAGTCCTAAGGGATTTGGAGGAATATACACATCCTTCTAGAGGATAATTATGCTGCCATGAGGTGACTATGTGACTGTTTTATATCCTAGAGTATAGACAGCCTTGTTCTAAATACATTTTTAGCTTATTTTTCACAATGATGTTAGATTTGCCATTTGTTGCTACAAACCATGGAGACTTTTAAGCCAGTTTGGAGCACTTAAAACCCTTGCCAAGAAGAAAAGGAGCAAAAACAAATGCTGTAAATGTTCTGAATGAAGTTTACTGATAGCTAGACAGGATTTCCCCCTTGTAAGTAGTACTATGGCTACCAAAAATCCTAATTGCCACTAGGTCTAAAATAATATCCCTTATCACTACCCTTTGCTCTAGCGAGCACAAAGTAAATTCAAAATGAAGGTCAAATCATTAATAGTCTTACCAGGTCAAATCATTAATAGCCTTGCCAAGTCAAATTTGTGCAACAGCTGTAAAGCACTTTAGCCAAGGCATTTTAGGAATGTCTGAAGATCGCTACCGGAGGCAGCAGAATATTCATTTTTCACTCTTTGTTTATAATCCCAAGGATCACAACAAAAGTCCTCAGAAAGCCCTTCATTAGATGTACTCCCGACAGGCAGAATAAGCTTGGACTTTCAAGAGGTTAAAAAATCCTGCACAGAATAATCAAAGTGCTTTATTTTAATCTTTTCTGACATTTTGCTTGGTAAGTGGTTGTTAAAAAACTAGATTATTTTAAGGTCAGTCACTGTTGCTTCTTACTTTTCCTCTAAATCTTCCAATAAAACTAGCATTTTTTTAATTTATCCTACTTGCTCAAGCATGGTACCAATTTATCCATTCGAGAGCGTTTGGGTTTTTTACTGTGCGATTTTAGAAGCTTATATTGGTGGATCAGTGCTGACACTTAACTGTAAAACCTGTACACAGAAAGCCATGTGGTAGTAGGATGTAGCGAGAGAGGGGTATAGCATCCAATATATATATAAATATATATATATCTCTCAATATAACTATAGCTGCATATCCCTCTATATACATATGTATATATGTTCCTACTTTTTCATATATGTATTCATACATGTACACTACAGACACTCATGAGTTGTTATACATTTAAAGGATTTAGAGGTAATTTTTTTATTCCATGGGGCTTTTTTTATTCTACTGTCAATGGTTAAGTCATTGGGTTTTTAAGATGACAGCTGAAAAGCACGTGCGCAGAAAACTGCAGTTTACTTTTCTTAAAAGAGTGAAGGGCTGACTCAGCCATGAAAGAATTTGAAACCATAAAATTAGACCACCATGCCAATCCTTTGAACAGAAAAGAGACAAAATAGTGAAGCAATCCTTCCAACCACCATCTCATCTTTGCTTACAAAAGGACAACAGATCAACCCTCTGAGTAAAATTTCTCTGTACAAGAATGAAAATCTATTTTAAAAGAAAAAGAAACATTTTTTACACCAGTTTGAGGTGGGAGGGTCCTCCTGAGGTTTCCTAGTCCATCCCTCAGCTGAAACTGGACCAAACTCAGATTAAAATTGAGGTTTTAATCACAGCAGACTGGTTAGGGAACAACAGTGAGATAGCATTGTACAGTGTGGCAGGCAAGAATCACACTGGGAGCTTGACCTATTGTCAGTTGTTTTGTAGACATCAGTGCATCTTAAGCTCGTTACAACAGATTTGAGGGAGGAAAATGCTTTGTAGGGGTTTACAAACTGTCTATCTCACAAGCATCTCAGTAAGGTTTTTCTTTCAAGGACTTCAGAAATATTTGAAGAATATAAACTCTCTCTCAACATAATTTCCAATAATAATAATAATTAATAATAATTAATAATTAATTAATAATTAATAATTGTTATATAACTATATTATATATTTAAATATATTAAAAATATAAATTATAAATATATAAAAATATATAGTATATAATATATAAAAATTATAAATATATATTATATAAATATATAAATTATTATTATTATTATTATTATTATCAAGGCCAGTAGTGATACAGTGCTTACTCCATAATCTGACTTCTTTACCTAAAGCTATACTCACAGCCACTTACGTTCTCTCAACCATCCGAAGTACCTTATGAAAATTACCTTTTCCACAGACCTTTCTTATTTCAAAGCGTATTTGTCCAAACTGTCAAAAAAGGGTCTCTCTCCAGCAGCTGATCTGTAATTGGGGATGGCTCAGGAGGGGAGTAGGTAAGTGTTGATAGGGTGGTCAAACTCAGAAGTTTTGAGACAGTTTGTCTTTTTATAATTCATAAGTCACATGGGAATACTTCACTTTTATGAGAATCAAATTTGCATTAACTGGAAAGAGAAAAATTAAAATAGGTCTCATCATTGCTCTAGCAATAGCTTTGAGATTTTAGAGGAGTTTTCAGTAAGATTTATGCTCAGTAACACTGCAGTTTTTGAAAGTACCACTTCAGAAGACCTGTGGTTAATGATCCGTATTTGGCTCATCTTACATCTTGATTTTTAGAGCGCCACAACAGTGAAATGAGAAGGTTCTGTGCACAATGTGCTCTTCTGAAAATTAAATCTACCTAGCTGAAAAATCCTATTAGAGCACGGAATTAGTTGCAGAACCTACATCACTGCAGCTGAGGGGCTCTCTCAGCATTCCCAGGTGCCTGGTTCAAAGGTACTGTAAAAGCTGCATGCATAAAATTGATAAGAGCTGTAGCAAGCTACAGCAGAGCCATATCTAGAAAATCGGGGGGTAAGACCTCAGAGTAATGAGTGATTTTCTCAAGCAATAAATCCAAATATAGCCAATAGCATCGTCTTAGGGAAAAAAAAATAGATAAAACTTTATATGATAGAGAAAGTAAAATTTCTGCTCTATTCATAAGCAAGAAAACGTCTCCTGAGGTACTGTGTTCAGTTTAAGTACAGTACTACAACAAAAATATAAGCTAGTAGAAAGGAGCCTAACAGCCATGTCTAGAAAGCATTTCTTATGAGAAAAAAATAATAATAAACTGAAATTGTTCAAGTTTGTAGAAAGAAACACAAAGGAAGCTTATGACAACAGTCTTACAGTCTTCAGTTCTTAATGAAGTAACTGCAAAGAAAAAGGATGAACTGCTCTGCGGGTCCAAGAAGGACAGGACAAAACAAGTACATTTCTCTAGCAAGTGAGGAAAGGAAAGAACATCATCGCTTTTTAAAGGTAAGAATAATAATATTTGGAAAGTAGTTAGCAATAGCAAACTGGATTTTCTGTCACTGCAGTTCCAAGAATAGTTTAGACATATCAGAAAAGGGTTAGCTGTAGTCAGATGGATTAGAAGACTTTTTAAGGTCACTCCAAGCCTTAGAATCCTGCAGTTTTGATTGTTATTTTGAGTTAGTTTCAGACATAAATTTTTGGTTACCAAATGTTACTTTCCTACGCCTGACCTAACTTCCAATTAAAATTGATCTTGGAGTAGTCCAAAGATATTTTCCACTGTCAATCATATATCTCAGCATGACTACAATTTTATCTTTAAGAAACATCATATCATGCTGAAATCTACATTTAGTTCCTGTCCTACTTTCAAAGTTGGTACAATGCTTGTTCTTTACGGTTTTCTATTTCTGTAGGTTAAGGTTACATTGATTTAAATTCAAAATTTGGGGCTGGAGTTCTTTCATCATTTTTCATTACTAAAACCCACTGGTTTACTAGCTTGATTTCCAGACAGCGTTCACAATTCGTATTTTCCTGCACTAACAGTAATATTTTAAAATATTCAACTAACTAAAAGGAACCTTTCACATGACTCTCCATCCCATTACTAGAGGAGGTCTTGTATTGAAAAAAATACTGCTACTGATTCATAACTGTTCTTGATGGCTTTTTTACTTTATGCTAAAAATGGTTTTAGATTGTTTTATGGTGTTGAGAACTTGAAGAAACTTGAGGAGTTTAATTAGACTAAAAGTCTAAGCTGCTCCACAGGCCCTTTTTACCACAACTTCCCATGTATCTTCTGACAGAGTGGGGGACCTTTAAAACTAAATCTCATTCGAGCACTAGAGAAGAGAGCCAAGTCTTTAAAATTCCATGTAGATGTAAGTTACAGCTACAAGACACAAGTTCTACAGATTTTTGCTACTAAATTGACTGATGTTACATTTCTGGAGCAAACCAGCTAGTTCTTGTGCAGAGATGCGGTTCATGCTGGTGTCACCCAGAAAGTTCTTTGCACCTGGAGCCATGACTTCGACATGTGCTTTATTTGAGGTCAAGGAAAGGAGCTAAACCTGTTGATAAAGTAATTGTGATTATTTCATGGTTATATGGCAATTCAACAATGAATTTCGGTTGAATACATTTTTTAGGGTTTCATTTAAGTTTAGTGAAACTCATTATTCTGTCTGAAAGATACTCATATCTTCTTAACACAAGGGAAATCTAGCTGAAATCTCATCTTTTCTAGAGTAGAGTGTTAAACTACATTAGAAGGAAATGCAAAGAAGTCCATGTTAAGAAGTACTCTGAAATAAAACGTTCTTGGTTCCTGCTGTTGACCTTCTTTCATTGCATTCACACAAATGGGATTTTTAACTTTGCAGGAAATTAGACCCTTGAGAGGTCCACTTAATTAGAAAGCATAAAAGGGATTGAGTTATGCTATCATTTCTTTGTTAGGAGAAAGCTTTAGTTAATGAGAAATGGGGAAGAAATGTAATAACATTTGACATCAATGTATAGACTTAGAAATGGTTTAAAATCAGATATATTTAATAAGCCACCATGGTTCATTTGCAATAAAACGGTAACCAATTACTGTTAATGTGGAACTGGCAGAATTTTAAGTAATTCATAAAAAAAGCAAATTTGATATGCTAGCAGAGTAAACATTTTAGAATTACTGCAAGAAATCCTGGGGATATGAATACGTAAGTAAAATAGACAAAGGTATGTGCTGGTGTTTCTTTGGAACTCTTTTCCCAGGGACAAGCTTTAACCCTTTCTCTGCCATTTGCCAGCCTTGTAAAATGTTTTAATGCTCTGTATCCTTATAGTTTTGCATTGTACCTGAAATTATGCTGAAGTAAACCAATGCCTAGGCCATGAAGGCAGCAAAAATAAATTCTTAGATTTTTATGGAATATTTTGCATGAAATAAATAAAAGGAGCATTTCAGGGCATGTGTAAACCTCTCCCTGAGTGGTAACCACAAGGCTGTCTGGGAATGGATAAAACAATGGAGACAAATATTAAGATAAATATATCACGGCAACTGAGCCATGGCAGCAGGTCAAATACAATGAAGAATCATATATGTTCAGTAAGAGAATTCACCCATCCTGAACAATAAAACCGGAGAACAGCAGAACACAAGGTAAGTCTGTGTTTAAAGGGGAACAGTGCAGTCCTGGCTGCAACTGGAGAGCATAGAGGAGTGTAGCAGAGAACTTGTTTTAGTTCATCTGTGTGTGATGTGTAGGGTCAACATGTGCTGACCACCTGCAAACTGTGGTTATGACTGTGGGAAGAATTTACATTGTAGTGGAAGCATAAAGACTCAAGTCACGTAGCTCATAAAATTGCATTTATCTGTGATTAATGAATTTTGGTGTCCAAATCCTTTTAGCTTCCATACTGTTCTTAAACAGCAACAAGCATAAATAAATCCTTTCTGGGGAAAGCCAGCATGGATTTTGTGCAGGGAAATCCTGACTTGTTGGCCTCCTTGAGCTCTTTGAGCGTATAAATAGGGATGTGGATAAAAGAAATCCCACAGACATACTTTGTAAGGATTTTTTAAAAGCTTTTTATCATTACAGGGAACAGTTGCCATAGGACTAGAAGGGAAAAAATATTCTTTCATAGCTTAAGAAATATGAAGCTAAATATGAAGCTTAATGAACATTTTACAGGATCAAGAGGAGTCTGCAGTCGTGTCCCCCAGAGACTGATGCTGGTTACACCTTCATTCAGCTTCTTTATCAATGATCTGAAGAAACCACTGTATTGTGAAATATGCAAGCCTGCAGACAATTCTAAGCTCCAAAGCTATGAAATCCAAAATTTCTTGACAAACTTTGTATATAGGTAAAAAGCTAGCAGATGAGCAACCAGAGAAGGGTGTGGTTAGGAAAAAAATTCTAAAGCTTGCATTCACAGTGTTGAACTCAAAAAAATGCAGTTATAATTAAGAGGGATTATAGAGTCATCGCTTGTGGTTCTGCGAGACCCCTGGCTTGATGTGCAGCAGCCCAAAAAAAGCCAATAAAATGCTGACCATCAGCAGGAAGGTGAAATATGGGCCTGAGGGGGCCTTACAGAATCATGAAAATATGGAAAATATGGAAAATATGAGAAGTGTTGTTCACTGAATTCTGCAATTCAAGAACTAGGTAGTGCTTGTTGAAGCTAGTAGAAAACTGACTGAAAAAGAGAAAATACTTACCCAGTAGGTATTAAACCTACGGAGAATAGGAAATAGAGGAAAGAGATAGCACCACCACACATAAAAGATGGGTGGACAGATTCACGGATAGTAAGATCATACTGAGAAGGCAGGTCAGGCACGTACCTTCTAATTTTCCTAATAAAACAATTGGGGACGCTGGGGCATGAAAACAAATAATAATTGTAAGAGGTTCATTTCCAAGAACCAAAAATGAGGCTGTTTATTTTAAAATTTCTGTCTTTATATTTTAATTTGCCTACCAGCATTCATTAAGCAATCTAAATACATGATTCAATAAATGTTTTTTTTTCTGTATCATCTTCTTTTTACTTGTAAATGCTTTTGCAAATTTAACTGCAAGGACCTCTAAATATTTTTTTCCACAGTCTTTTTTAAGGAATCATCAGATTCCTGATCTTCTAACCCGTGCAAGTAAATCTATCAAATTACTTCTTCTGTATGTCTGATAAGAAAATAATAAATCTCACCGCTAGGGGATGCTGATGGCAAACAAACAGGACTTTTTTGCCTAACACTAGTTTCTTCACCTTATTTTCTGTGTAAAAAAAATTATTAAAGAAAAATTATTAAAATAATCTACATATTTACATTTAGGAGAACAGAGATGGTATGTAAATAACAGCTTAGTAGTTTCTTAAGTGCTGGTATGATATAATGCATCAGCACTATGTCTCATTAATTCAGATTTACCTTTATGTAGTAATTTATCGAAAAAAAAATCTTTATTAGCTCTAGGATCTTGGTGGGATGTACAGAGGTAGAAGGAAAAATGCAGAAACATTTTGAGGGGAAAAATGAAAAACTGAGCTTTATTTCTCCTGCCAGTTTTAGTCTTGGAATACTTTGTGATACTAAAACCAGATGAAAACCTAAATAATCAGAGTAAGGAAGATAAGATATTGCTTTACTTTAGCACAAAAACTCATCCTTAAGAATCTAGACATAAAATGAATATAAAAAATCTAAATAATTTCTGTTTAATCATCAGTGTGGTTTTATGGCTTCCACATTTGTCTTGAATTCAGGAAAGGATAACTGTTTGAAAAGGCTTTTTCTTGGTGAAAGAGGCTGAGAGGTGTTTTCCAGTTTTACTATTAAGATATTTTTCTTGGAGTTCAATAAACAAAAATCACCTCCATCCCATTTATCTTAGAGTCATTTATCTTTGCTGCTACAACATGTTTTCACATGGAGTTTATAGTCTTTGGAGCCAGGTCCTGAGCAGTTGAGTTGATGCTGGAATTGGCAAGTCCTCACAATTGGGCCAATTTATGCTTTTTTTATAGCCTCAAAAAAAAAAAAAAAAGAAAAGAACTTTAATTTTCTAACTGTAAATTAGTGCCTAGCAAAGATGCAAACTGTTCATTGAAATTCAATGAGCATCACACTGTCCCATGAAGGCAAAGCTCACAGATGACCTCTGGATTAACTCTCCAGGCTAGTGTCAGCCTGCAGGAGGTAGTGATAGAGTAGTAAGACCCAGCCAAAGGTAAAATTATTAACAACACAAAAGTGCTTCAAAATTATGTGAGGCACAGCAGCTAGAGAAAATTCAAATTATTTACAAGCCTTTCTAGAGATGGATAAAGGCAGTAATGAAATTATTTAGTATTTACAGTTTTGTATCACACTGAGTATGTCATATACATTGTTTTATTTCCTACAATGTCCACTGAAATGGGAGCAATACTTCCTTGGGAAAAGGAAAGGGAGGCAGGAAGAATTTATTAATAACTGGCATGAGGACTATATGAATATGTATGATCTGAAGTATGAGTTTTGTCACTCTGGCTGTTTTTATTATGATTTGATAGCAGTAAGTGGAAATCATTGAGAAGTATTTTTAAAATATTAAAGTAATTTCTCTTCCCTGCTGCAATACAGTTTGTATATGATATTTATATTCTACAGATAAGACCCTGAGGGATACAGTCAAAAACTTGCAAGTATCTCATATTTGTCCACTTTATGTAGAAATAATCCAGTTCTATAAGTCTTGTGAAGCTGAAGTCCATACTGGGAGTTCTTTGATAGTTGCTTTTAAAGATGAGAGGCATGCAAGTTAGGTTTGTCTAGTCTTTCTCTCCTATGTGTTTGTAACTTCCTATGGAAAGAGAACTGATGTTCATGTAATTTTCTTATATATGTGTCATATCCATATAGATTTGCATCAGACCGATCCTCTTGACTAAAATCAATTAAACTTCTTGAATTAACAGCCCAGAGAGATCAGCAGTGATTGAGAAGATGCTGTTCGTAACTTAGTCATCATTTCATGCTGCTCAAAACAAAGTTCCAAACTGTTGGTATCAGCTAGCAGAATAGGAAATAGTAACGAATCTGATATTCTTATGTGTAGAAAGATACAGAATACACATATACACATACTGATACTTCATTTTATAGGTGTGCATCGAAACTTAACAGAGCCTGTAACTAAGATGTTGTACTGATAAGAAACAACACCTGAATTTATCACAATACTGAATAGTATAACAATACCTTACATCTCATTTCACAGCCGATGCATGAGGAAACAAAGGTCTTTCACTTCCCTTCCTCTCCTCTTTCAACACACCCTTTCCAGTCTGCACTCTTTAGAGAAGCTACAACTGTCTCCATTATTGCTTTGGGTATTGGAATTTCTTAGCCTGGCATAGTTCCTTCCACTGCCCTGTCGCTTACTGGGATTTGTAGGTTCCCAATAGAATCATAGAATCACCAGGTTGGAAGAGACCCACCGGATCATCGAGTCCAACCATTCCCATCAATCACTAACCCATGTCCCTCAGCGCCTTGTCCCCCCGTCCCTTAAACACCTCCAGGGAAGGCGACCCAACCCCCTCCCAGGCAGCCTCTGCCAGTGCCCAATGACCCTTTCCATGAAAAATTTTTTGCTAATGTTCAGCCTGAACCTCCCCTAGTGGAGCTTGAGGCCATTCCCTAACTCTGGGTGGATCAGTACTGAATTCTTTCTTATGAAAACAAAGAGTCAAGGTGCCTGCGGAGCCTCAGTCTCAGAAGGACTTTTAGATCCTTCTGATTAAGACCAGGTTTTGTAGTTAATGAGTGGGGAGCATAATCCCTGACTGTCTGCCAGAACAAGAGAATTAAGACATATTTTGAGAAGTTTACACTGGAAATTATTTATGCGAGCCTAATTAAATAATTGAGGATCATTTTAGGGATATAATTATAAAATTAAGGGTGACGAAGAATAAAAGCTGGGAAGGTCACACATGTGATACCTAAAGACCCTAACAGAAATGAAGGAAAAATTGAAAAGTGGGAAGATTTGTACCAGTAATGCTGCCAGACCTTGCAATGACGTGGCACTCCACATCAAAATCACTTTATGTTACAGAGAAGGTATTCTCCTTCAGTTGAACTACTGTTCATATATAATGGTCTTGTAAGACGAGCTCTTTGATTTTTGATTCAAAGAACTCTTACCATTTGCAGCTTCAGGATAGTTCACCTAAATTACACCTATTGCAATGCAGCTTCTATCCTTCTCCAACTTGCTAAATTTACCCCAGATTCCGGTGTCTTACTTAACTGTCGCATCTGGAGATTTAAATGAATAAAACCCCCTTGCAGTATGTGAATAGTTTTATTCCTTGTGGCTCTACCTTGCCAGGGGCAGCCAGGCACAGTTACATAAAGAGTTTTCTCAAATGAGTGTCCCCAGCCACCGGTTCAGGCTGCGTTTAAGCAGCAGTCTCTCAGAATTATAGAACCGTGGCAAAACTGGTGATAACAGACTAGATACTTTCCCATACAGAAGGTTTTTGAAACTGAAAATGAAGAAAAAAATGCAACTGAGAATAAAAAAAAGGCACAAATTGCTGTCTGATTAAATGCTTTTGAAGTTAATGGAGAATTTTTCCCAGCAGCCAAGGACTGGAAATATCTTTTTTTTTTTTTAAAGTCCTAATTCTTTCTAGCTCTTTACAAAGAGTGACTAGAAAATACAGAAGTATTTCCAATAATGAACTTAACTTACTTTTGTTATTATAGTTCCTATAAGCAGTTAATATTCTTGAACATATTCATTTAATTAAATGTATTTATTACTTTAATTTACTCAACAGAAGCTGGCAAGAATTATTTTATTTAATCTCTAGTCTGCACACCCACACATGAATCGCTGCAAGAATTTTAGATTTAACGTTTGAAACCTGAGATCTTTTTAATTGCAGAAGGTCATGAATATTGTTTCTCCCCTTTAACTGGCTTCCATCATCAAAGAAGCGTTGAGTGAAGCAGCTGAGACTGGGAATCTCTCAGGAAAAGAAAAACAGTACTAGGGAATTGTAGTTAATTTACATCTCTGAGTGGTTTGGTAGTAATAAAGACCTTACTGAGAAGCTGAACTCACTGTAAGGTTGCATGTATACATAGCTGCATTCAGAATTTGATTTTTGAAATTGATTTTTTTCATTTTAACATCTACTGATTAAAGACTGTGGCACAGGAACTCTTCCACTATTCAGACCATTTCTTGCACGGATGCTGTAAAGCCCATCAATACCTGAAACATAAATTTTCCTTATGTTCCTGGATATCACTTAAAAAGTGAACCCATCAATGTTCTTCCACTTTGCAGCTTGAATGTACATTTTGAGAATTTTTTTTTTAAGCATTGTTTATTAGAACTTTCTACAATGCAAGTGTTTATGCTCATTAATTAATTAGTTTGACCCTGACCATACAATGGCATTTTAACAGCTTGCTTTGCTGGTGTTGTGTTATTGCCTGTGATTTCTGGCAGCTGCAGAAAACTCACAAGAATGCTCAGAATTTTTTTGCATACACTTGCTAAAATCCTTCCTTTTTTTGTAGTTTAGAGAGATGATTTGCAGTTGATAATAAGACAGAGCAGGCACCTGCAGATGCCTAATAGATACCCTTATGGATCCCAGGGGAAATCATAGAATCATAGAATAACCAGGTTGGAAGAGACCCACTGGATCATCGAGTCCGACCATTCCTATCAAACACTAATCCTTCAACAAGAAGGCACTGATAGTGATCCAGGATGGACCTCACCAGGACGCAGCTCGGTGCATGAGCAGAGCTCCTCCTGGGAGGCGGTGAAGTAGCCTCCACAGAAAAGTAAAAATATTAACATCAATTTTATTTCTCCCTTGGGAATTCCCAATGACCTAACAGATCAAAGTGCCTAAGGAGAGGCCACAGGACTGCTGCTTCTTCTGTGAGGAAAGCAGGTAATGAAGGGGTTACCACACAATTTTTTTTCCCCACTTGCTATAAATGTGGCTGGCTAAGGATTCAGGAAATTCTTGATATAGTTTTATGCCAGCACCTGATTGTGAAAGTCTGATTAGATTGAATTACTGAATGTATTGTCTGGTTTGCATAATAGAACAAAGAGAGGACACACCCTCCTCCTAATCCCATACGCAGTTCTGGAGCAGTGCTGCTGCGTTTCCATACTGAGCAGTTTTTCTACTTTCATTTTCTGCCTTTCTTGGGTGTAAATATAGGTTGTACTTAAAAAGGGTGTCACCACGTTAAGTGCGAGTCACGCTTTAGTGCCACAAGGTCTGACACAAAAACCCCAAGACTTACCCTATAGCTCAGGAAAAAAAGAGTGGGAGGAGAGAGACAAAGGGGTGGTTATAGAATATGTTCTAGCCTGTCGCAGTGAGACGAGGCTCAACTCAATCACTTCACTCAGTACAAGTGGGCACGTGTTCAAATATAGAAGTTTCCTTACACTAGGAAAACGTCAGCATGCAAGATGAACAGCAAGTTGGCATCAAGTTTCTCTCAAAACTAAAGAAATCTGTGATGGAAACTTTTCACTTATTGACTGAGGCTTGTGGTGGAGAGATCCTGAAGATCAAGTCAGTGCTCAAAGGAACCCAATTTTTGTCAGTAGAAGACGTAAAAGCAAAAATGATGGAGAACCTCAACAGCCTTTCAGAAAGTGATCTGTGGAATTGGTTTGAGCATTGGCAGCATCATCTGCAGCTGTGTGTCAACTCAGAAGAGAATTATTTTGAAGGTGATCATAGTTGGCTTCCTTATTTTGTTAAATAAAAAGAATTACAGGCACAATCTTGTTTATTTTTGTATCAGACCTCGTACTATCTTCTAGCCAATCCTAGAGTTATTTACCCT
The DNA here is from genome assembly GCF_032191515.1 of Phaenicophaeus curvirostris. Taxonomy (NCBI): domain Eukaryota; kingdom Metazoa; phylum Chordata; class Aves; order Cuculiformes; family Cuculidae; genus Phaenicophaeus; species Phaenicophaeus curvirostris. The sequence goes on along the minus strand of NC_091394.1, from coordinate 3,013,682 downwards.
CAAGCCAGTTTTTACATGTCAGTACACAATTTTCCACTACATGATATTCGTTAACTTGTATTAAGGGTGTAAAACATCATTTTCTTGGCCTAGACAAGCCCACAGCGATAGTTCAAGAGCACGTAAGTAAGCCTCAGCCTGGTTTTACTTTACTGTGACAATATTAAATGCAGCTCAGCAAGCCATTTGATTTTTTGCCAAGTACGAGGAATCTAGAAATAAAACATGAACCTTTCAAAAAAAAGATTTTACTGATTGATTTCAGTACATCATCCTTTCTTGAATGAACATCATTGGAATATGTTTCCACAGAAGGGTTTTCTGCTTGGATTCAGATACCTGTGAATAGACTGCCCCAGTTGTTACAGATGTACCTTTCATGCCCTGGGGAGCTGGGCTACGGATTAAAAAATGATGCTCTTTGGGATATAAACCTATCAGCCATTTGATGAATATACTGAGCCTGTTAGTCCATTTTGCTGTAGTTTCTGCTGCAAAATGCAATGTTACCTCAGTGGAGCTGCTACTTTTGTTCCTCATTTGTTTAATATTTCTTGCTTCCTGTCTTGTCAGGGCAGAGCTGTGTCTGCTGTGATAACACAGATCAAACATTTTTGAAACAATAAAGAAACCGAAATGTGTAATGACTTATTTTCAAACTATGTGATTCATAATCAGAGCACTATGAAGTGTCAGTGTAAGTGTTAAACTTGAAGATTCAGCGTGTACTCTGCATTACGTACGATGAACGCAAACGACAAATGAAGCTGGGAAGATCCAGCATCCTGGACTAAGCACCACAGAGTCAGTCATTTATGGAAGACAGCAGTAAAAAGCATGAATGGGTGGAGACAGGAAGCAAATCCACAGATGTGAACAGAAGAATGATTCGTGTAGGGGCACTGACGTCATTGTGTGTGTTCAACAAGAGCAAACTAGTGTGAGAAACCTTGCAGGGATGTTGTCATAACTGTAAAAATAGGAGCTCCTGTAATAAAGACTGTTACACGGCGATTTACATCAGGGAGGATAGGAATGTAAATGGGACTGGTGTCATCTGCCATCAGTCAGCTCTACAATCAAATCAATAATTTGTTTTTTTCATTTTTTTTGGTAGGAACTGCAATTTAACACAATCACAGAAGGGATGAGAATCTTAAAGATAATATAGCTGTACTCAATGGTCATAATTGCTCAGTTACAATATAATGCTCCTTTTTAAGATCCAAACCAATAACTTTCAGGATAAGCAGCTTCTAACAACTTGTTGCAAATCTTGTAAATATAAAGTATTGTTCATATCAAACAAACCTGTGAGGAACCACAGAATCGTTCTGTTTGGGAGGGACCTCATTTGCTTCAACTCCATGCTCAAAATAAATCCACTTAAAGCAAGTTGCTCGTATTCTTGTCCAGGCAAGTTTCAATGGAGATTCCACAGACACTTTGGGCAACTTGTTGCAGTGTTCAACCACCCTTATGTTTAAAAATAAATAAATGTTTCTTACCTCTAGAAAAAACTTCCAGTGTAGCAACTTTTGCCTCTCATCTTATAACCATTCACCTCCAAGAGAAGTCTCACTTCACAGCAATAAGAGCTCCCTCTCAGCATTTTCTTCTCAAAGTGTTCAGGTCAAAGATGGATTTGTTCAAGCTCTGTCCTCTCAGCTTTTCCCCATATATCTTGTGCTTCAGCCCCCTGAGCATTGCACTGGGGAGCCCAAAATGGGATGTCATACTACAGATCTGATTTCACAAATGCACATCCGAGAGAAAGAACCACATCCTTTGATTTTCTGGCTGCAGTCATGCTACTGAAGCCCAGGATGCAGCTGGCCTCTGGTGCAGACACTCTGCCAGCTGATGGTTTATTTATTGTCCACCGTGATTCTCAAGGACTTTCCTTCAAAGCTCTGTTCCAGCCAATCAGTCCCAAACTATATTGGTGCACAGGGTTATGCCATCCCACATGTAGAACTCTGCACCTGGTTGCATTTGACTTCGTGCTGTACCTGCAAGCCCGTTTTCCAGCCTACCGAGATCCTTGTGAACACCAGCTCTGCCCTCTAACATCTGCTGAGAGCACAGTAAATGTTCTGTCTCTGTCTCATCATTCAGTTCTTTAAGACCATATTACACAGAATCATAGAATCATAGAATAACCAGGTTGGAAGAGACTCACTGGATCATCGAGTCCAACCATTCCTATCAAACACTAAACCATGCCACTAAATCATATTACACAGAATCAGCCTTAGAACTGGCACTCAAAACATGTAGCCAGTAAGCAGCTGCCAGCTGGACTCTGTCCCATTGATCCCTCTGAGACCAGAATTAAATGCCTAAATGAAAAAAAAAGGACAATTATGGCTCTTTAACTACCTGAGTCTTGTGAAAGCATATGATGACATTGATGATTTGCAACACTGAGAGCAGCGGGGCGGGAGCTGCTGGACAGTCCAACTTCCCAGCTGTAAGAGGGAATGAATCGACTAAGAATGATGAGACTCTTACTAGTCATTCATATGAAGCCACACTAGTAATTCAACAAAACTAGCCACAGTTGAAGCAATGAACCTTTCTGTGAGCCATTATCATCTCCCAGCTGAGACCCACTTCTGAGATATATGATATAATACAGCCCTGGGAGCAGAAAGGGAGGTCACCTCAGACCAAAAGATTGTGCTAGGAACATTGGCATTTCAGTGGGGTTCTGGGCAAGTGCTGGTGCAGCAGCACTGACTGCAGGAAAAAGGGATGATACATCAGTAACTGAGAAGCAATGTCATGAATACCCACACCCTAGAGGTATACACAGTGAAAACAACCTTGTTTTATACTAAATGGTTGTACAAGAGGATGGACAGAGGCCAAGTAAGGAGGAGCTAGAAGATGACTCGATATAACAACGTTCACTAGTGTTACTGCAACACACTTACTCTGTCTCAAAAATAACAGAAGGCCAGATGGGCTGCGAGACCAAATCATTTTTGAATGAAGAAAGGATTTGGTTTTTTCACAACAGACCCACGGAACAGGAAACTTGAGTCCTGATCACAGTTTTACAGCAGACTTTCTATGTAAGACTAACCAAGCCTCTTTTGAGGTTAAAACCTATCTAACAATGTTATCGTGACTTTACTGAGAATTTCAAAAAGTGAATTAATAATAGAAAATATGATTACTTCTTTCACTGTATGTTCCTCATTTATTAAATGCTATTTATTCTTATTAACGAACAGTTACAAGTCTACTTTTATTTGGAAAGGTTTTGAGATATTCAGCAGAAAATGCAAAATCATAGAATCATAGAATAACCAGGTTGGAAGAGACCCACTGGATCATTGAGTCCAACTATTCCTATCAAAAATGTTACCATTGTTTCTTATTCAGGTACTGTGTCACTTCTTTAACTGTGTAATTGGATCCAGGCATTGAAAAAATCTCCAAACCAACTTCCTCCACCCTCTCTTCCCCTGATGGAGCAGGGCTTGCAGCAATCCCTCCAACTAGGCTGATCCCCTCAGTACAAGAGAAGCCACCCAACCTCTCACTTCGAAAAAGGAAATGCATTTTCCTGAATAAGTGCCAGATTCTACTCCACCCCTCTACTCTCTGCATTGCTTAGCTACGTGTAGTTTAATGGCGTGAAAGATGCAGAATTAATCATCTGTTACTACGCTGTCACTGCATTTTCAGTGGCAATGACTCACTTTATTGCATTATAAAAGTATTACTGAGAAAGTGCATTAGTGAACTGTGTACATAAATAAGCCCATGAATCCTAGAAGATTCTAAAAACTTCTTTTGCACCTGAAAAATAGAGAACCAATAGCAGAAATGAGATACGCTGTGTTTTCAAGATTACATATTTAAAATCATGCGTGGAAGAACCACAGAAAACATTTTGTAAATAGATATGTATATTAAAAGAGAGATAAGTTATCTGTGACAACCTACAACACTAAATTAGTACATGCAGCAAATATGAAAGGCACTGTACTCAAGGCAGTCCCCATAAATGGCATATAGCAATAAAGAGCTTATAAAAGATCCATGATAACATACAGTAAAAATGAGAGACATAACTATATCAGTTGTAATTCTCATGTGTTAGTAGCTCTCAAAACAAAACCTGGAAGATTTAATCTGGAGGAGTCATCCAAAAAAATGGGAAGAATGGCAAAGGAAGTTACCACAACTTCTGAATTGTGTTCTTGATAACCTCACATCTTAGCCAGAAGCTTTCTGAAATGATCAGTTACTGATACAAAGAGAATAACCATCAGTAAAGAATATTATTGGTGACTACATTTAATTTCACATTTATCCCAAGTGCTTATTTATCCCCATTATTAGAGGATGATTGAAAAAAGAAGACTTCCCCAAGCATTTTAATAAATGGGTTACTCACCTTATTTTCCAAATAGCATCAAACTTAATTTCAAAATGAGATGATGAAAAAATCCACTTGGAGAAAAGTGACATAAAATATTTTTATAATTAAATTCTTCCTCCTCTGCCTCAGTGTTTTTCAAATAAATCTACGTGACAGATTCAGAATTCCTGAAGATCCAGCCAGAACTCTTGTATCATCTGTTTTTTGACCCTCTGCTGAGGTATCATCCTGTGTGCAAATTTATGTCAGTAAAGATGGTGTTAAGACAAATGCTGAAAAATATAAATCTAATTTTTCAGACACATCAATCCTTAAAAAAATAGTAACAAGCATAAAACTTAGTTTAAAAGAGGTAGGTTGGATTTGAGCTCTCCATGTAGGAATAAAAACCCTCGTATGGCAATACGCACCAGGTACAGTACTGCAAAATTCCACTGACTCAGTCTTAGGCGTATCACATGAAGAGCTGTATATTTCCTCATATAATTAAGATTTCTAAAGAATAATTGCAGGGAAAGAAAATAACAGAGTGATAGAATGATGTTTTTAGTAAAATAATCCTTAAAAAATTCACATGCAAAAGGTTAGTTGTGTTTGTCTTAGATGCATTTTAAGTCACAAAAATAAATTCCAGGTTTTCCTACTCATCACACATGATTTCAGGAAACTTGCTGTTGGCTGAAAACTATCATCTCTAGGCCTTATCACCAGTTGCATAATATCTTTTGTCTTAAGTCTTCATGACTTCCATAGGAACCGTGTTTAACAGGCTTCACAGAAGTAATTAATAAGTGATTAATTTTGTAAATTCAGTCTTAAGCTCATTAATCCATAACACAATAGGATGTAAAAGAAGACACATGAAAATGAATTTTTTTCTTAGAGGGTACCAGAAATTATTGCATTGTTCAGCGTTATGTTTTGCTGAAGAAAGGGTAGGAGGTTTCATTTGAACTTTGCTGAACACTTAATAGTTCATTTTCACGTGCAGAAGCTTTGCTTATAACTTTTAGAGTCTAACAATGACCTAAAGCATGAGGACTGGAGTTTTCCAGTGGTTTAACTTTCTTTAAGCTCCTGGACAAGATCACGCTTTCAGTTATGTGGGCATGGATACAACAAATCTTCACTGATTCTCTCCTCCATTCAGAAGATACCAGACTACAACCACCTGTTTGGGTTTCCTCCAATGTGTCCTCTTCTTCTATGCATATGGAATTTGACAACTCTAAACTCTTCCAGGATTATTTTATTTTTTGGCAACCAGTAACGTCCTTACATCATGTTTGAAAAATCATAGAATTGTCTCTGATTCCCCCTGCTACAGTGATAATCTGTCCATGTTTAAACATTGGAGATGATACATTGGAGATTTATACAGTGGAGAGGAGGGAGCTGGGCTCTTCTCCCAAGGGACAGGGGACAGGACAAGAGGGAATGGCCTCAAGCTCCACCAGGGGAGGGTCAGGCTGGACATTAGGAAAAAAAATTTCGTGGAAAGGGTGATTGGTCCCTGGCAGAGGCTGCCCAGGGAGGGGGTTGAGTCACCTTCCCTGGAGGGGTTTAAGGGACGGGTGGACGAGGTGCTGAGGGACATGGGTTAGTGATTGATGGGAATGGTTGGACTCGATGATCCAGTGGGTCTCTTCCAACCTGGTGATTCTATGATTCTATGATTCGGAAGTAGACATTCTCAGTGATTCAGGTTACAGTAAACACAAGTCAGCTCAGGACTGAAACTAGTAAAGTTTTGTGTTCATAAGAGTGGGCTGCATGGTTGCTTGGTTTGGGCTGGAATAAAATTAATTTTCTTCTCAACAGCTGCTGGTTTTAAGAGTTAATATGAGAAGACTGTTGATAACACACTGATAGTTTTAGTTGTTGCTAAGAAATCAAGGAAATTTTTAGTTTCCCATGTTTTGCTACCATACAGGTGCAGAGCCAGAACAGCTAACCCAAACTGGCCAATGGAATATTCCATACCATAACATCATGCTCAGTATAAAAATGGGAATTTGGCCAGGGGGTGGGTAGGCTGTCTGATTTCTGCACTTAGTCCTCCATTCACTGTGGTCACTCTGCTTGTTTTAATCTCTGCACTCGCTGCTGTCACTGCTTGGGACGGGTTAATCACCGAAGAGCAAGGTGTTGCATTTTAATATCTCACTATCATCATCATAATCCTCATCCTCTTGTTGTTCTATTAAAGCTGCCTTTATCTCAATCCACAAATTCTCATTTTCTGATTCTCCTCCCCATCCCGCTGTGGGAGTGGGAGGTGGTGTCAGGGAGCAGAGAGAGTGGCTCTATACTGTTTTGTTGCTGGCTAGGGGCTAAACTGCAATGATAGGTTTGCTTAGGCCTTGTATTTTCATAGAATCATAGAATCACCACATTGGAAGAGACCCACCGGATCATCGAGTCCAACCATTCCTATCAAACACTAACCCATGTCCCTCAACACCTCGTCCACCTGTGCCATAAACCCCTCCAGGTAGTTACATTTACACAGGTTTGTGTGATGTGTGCTTTTTCCTCTTGGGCACCAAAATCCTCCATTACCCAGAAACCTGAGAGTTAATTACAGTTAGTTCTCAAAGGAGATTTGGTTTCCAAGCTCACAAGCACTCCAGTGCCAGAGCGCTGTTTTCATCTTCCAGAGCCTTCAACTCCTGTGAGCCTCACATCCCAGGGATCCTAACTAAGCATCAACATTTTCACTCCAAAACAATCTATAAATTCTATCTCAATGCTCTACATTCTTGCATGTTTTTATCCTTTCAGATCTCTATATATTTAAGGACATTCATAGCTGTGATGCTGTATGTCCTTGGTAGCACAAGCAACGTCTGAGAGATCCCGAAATCCAGCTGCTGCAGGTACAGAGGTAGCTCTGAAGGGAACTGAGAGCAGAGCACCGAATATTGCAGCAGTTACTTGTACAAAGATCAACCATGCCGTGTGCTATAACTGCAGGATTTCCACTACATAAAATCATTTGCCATGCTTCTCATGTCACCAATAAGTGGAGAGGTGCATATGAAGGCACTTACCGTCCTGGCTGAGGGGACAGGTAAGCAGAGAAAAAGGGAAGGAGGAGGAGAGATGTCTCCCAAGACCATGTAGCTATGGAGGCAACGCTTGAAAGAGCTAGAACTAGAATTCTCTTGTTTCTCAGAATTTGTCACCTCTGCCTAGGAAAAAAAAAAAAGTATCAGCAAGCAAAACTAAAATACCTCACAGCCAAGTACTTATAGTTTTGTAGTTCTCCTCTTTCCCTTCTGTATTCTCTGTGAATAAAAGCTATTTAAACCCCCCCAAGAAACACTAATCACTGTCTTTGATGCATTCAGTTCTGAATTATAATGAAGCGGTCTAGATTTATGAATTATGAAGCAGTCTAGATTTAAAGGTTTTATGCACATAATCACAGCTGAATACCAACAAGGTCATTATTAAGGTCCTATTTCATTTGATGTTTTCATTAAGGACTTCAGAGGGAAAGAGCAACCCATACGTATTTAAGGTTAGCTAAAAGCCCAGTTTTAAATAAAAATCTGGGAAAATTGATCTGAATGGTAAAAATCACATTTCTTCCAAAGAAGGAGCAAGAATCACTTCATTTGAGCAAATGTAAAGTTATCAAAACCTTCTGGGCCCCTTGCCTGATTTGAATCAGTAAATCAAACATCTGCTGTCCTACCTTTTATTTGCCTACTCAGATAAATAAGTACATACAATTCACTTGAGTTTCACCACCAGCCACCAGTAATTGCCCCAGCTACCAGCTAGCATGTACCACAATGTTTCTTTCACTCTGTAACTGGCTCAGTCTACTATAGACAGCCTTTATACTTGTATAATTTTGTAATCTTTCTCATTTCAATGACACGAATCTTATTGCTATTAAAATTTCTTATTTCTGTATATTTCATTAAGCTATAATGATACAATTTTCTTATAAAAAATAGGATCAACTTATCCTCTTTCTGCTTGTTTCTGCCAGATATTTGTTATCTGCATACAGTTATGTTCACATCACATGCCACATTTTGCCCTAAAATTTATAGGGACAATTTAAGAATAGTCAGTTTAAACTGCATCTTTGCCAAATCTTTTCTGTGTGGTGCCAATAGATGGCTAGAATGTCACAGTGCCATACTTTGTTCTGCCAGCATCCAGAGAAGTTAATACCTAAGGGCAGAAGGCTAAAAGAGGAAGGTCTAACCTTCTCCTTCATGTAAAAGAAGTTTTAGTCTGATTTTTCACTGTACTTACCTTAGCAAGCGAGACACTGGTTTTCTTCAGCCACTTGACATCATGACTGGTCCTCATTACCCTTCACAAAGCTTTACGTGTGTCCCCTAAGCCTGGTTATTCTACTGTGCACGCTGTATGAAGTATTTATATCTTTCCTTAAAAATTTAACAAAACCCTCTTAGCTGTCACTCAGCCTGGTGATACTCCTCTTCCTTTCACAGCCCGTGCCAGCACAGTACCTCAAATGTTTTCTAAGTTATGCTCATGAACTTTTCTAGGAAAAAAAAAAAATATTTCTTCCCCCAAAAGCACTGGTTATGTTTTTGATGTGCCAGCAGGTACTCGCTTGCTTCCCATGGTCACCAGGGCAGGAGCAGCAGCCACATTCAAGCTAACGCTTAGGATCTGGTTCAGCTGGTTTTAAACTGAAGATGAAGAACTGAGTTGAGATTTAAATCAGAACCAGTAATGAAAAATGTGGAAGATCAAAGGGGGATTGGAATAGACTCAAATATCTGGGGATCACTATAATAGCTTTCATTCTAGGGTGTATTGAAACACATCAGGACAGCTGATAACAAGAAAATATATTCTAATCTTATTATTGTTGCTGAGTACTGAAGTGGGAATAAGCTAGGTAAGCCTGTCTCAGCCTTCCCATTTCATGTCTTCTAATATGTCAAAGGCAGAAGAATTAAAGGCTTGTCCTTGAATAAATTACCTCTCCTACAAACAGTGAAATGCTGTAGAGGTTGCTGTCTCTCTCATTTTCTTTTCCAGCCATTCTTCACCACAGCCACGAATCTATGGCTAATTGTCAAATGGCATCCTCCACGAGTAATTAAGTTTAACTACCAGGGAAGATAACATCCCCAGAAATAAAATGTTTGATGGGGTGTTTCCCTCTATCTCACATTCAAATAGCCTGTTATAAATTGATGATACTACAGCTGACTTTTCCTTCAAATGCCAAAGCCTTTCCTATGTAATAGCATGTGAATTCTAAGTAGAAAGACATTATCCTTTATGAACTATTTCACTACAACACCACAAATCATTCTTCTAAATGATTTCTCCACGTCACATGAGCAAAATGCTGAATCTATCAATCCCTATTGCTTTATGGGACTCTGGAAGGCACAAAGGCATGAAAGCTGAAAGAGTATATATTAATCCTTCTGAAAACTCAAGACTCAGCTAATGTAGAGAAGCAAGTATGCCTGACATTGCTCATTTGAAAGCCACAAAGTTAAAAAGTCAAATGGGAAAGGTATCGCTGTCACATTCTCACAAGGAAACATAACAAAAGGCCTGAATGTGTATCTGCAATATCTGATCATGTATTTAAAATACATTTAAATGGATACTCTTGTTTTGCTCTTTCTGCTGATAATTGTGTACTGCTGTCAGGCTCTACAGTCTTTGCAAAAGATTATTTAATAAATTTTTTTAATTTTAAAATTATGGTATTATTACAAGAATCAAAGTCATTATCCAATAAATTCCTTACTACAGTAAAATGATGATGACGCAAAGATTTGTTTATCTAACAACAAACTTTTATAGTGACTAGCCTCAATGCTTTGGCTCAGAAAATGTAAAAGTAGGAGATGGATACCCCGCAACAGCTCCTTTGCCTCCCTGAAACATCCTATATAAACCTCTTGCTGGTGTTTCAAGGATACCCCTGAGATATTAGCTACATCAAAAGCCAGTGTCAGTAGGAGAAATCAGACTTTACAGCCAGCAAGTGTTAATAGCTGGCATAATTTTTTAAATTTATTTCAAGTATGTCCGTATCTTCCTCCACAGAGCACCAAGGTTGAGTGAAAGGTTTTGCTTTTATAAGATATTATCTTTAACAAACTAAGGCACGGAGTCAGCATTTGGGTGACTGCCAACAACCCTCACAAAGCAGCCCTGCTGGCATGTACATCAGGGCTAGACAAATATGACATTTTCACGCTTCTAACTTCTTCTAAGATTGAAAGAATCATTATCCTGGACCCACTTGCCTCAAAGAAATAGAAGACCGAGCTGGCATCTGGTTTGATTGTGTTTCATTAAGTTTAACAAATAAATAAATAGATAAATAAGTGAAGCAATGCCATTTAGTTGAATAGTTTACACCTGGTCCACTCTAAAGGCTGAATAGACCACTGCACAGCCACATAAATGACTGACATCCTTGGGAAGAGCTTTGAATGGACAGTTTAACTCCAAAATAGAAGAGCGATTGCATGTATCTACTGACCAACAGCAATCTGAGAATCTGCTAAAGTACCTGCCTGTGTAGCACAGCCTCCTTTTGCCACCAGAGCAAATACATATGCAAATACATAATAAAATGTTAATAGACTACGTTGTAAAATATGACAAAAAAGTCACATCCTAATGCCTACATAGGCAACACATTTCTGATTTCAATGAAAGCGGAAGATGGATTTTCTCCGTATCGCTTCCTAAGAACACACAAAACCTACAACATAGTGAAGTAATCAATGCACGTACAAAATGCAACCTCAGTAAGGGAAAAGGCTCCCTCAGACTTATTCTGGGTTTAGGCTGTTTCTTATTTCTTTCTGTTCAACAACCACAAAAAGCTAAAACAATAAAAGTAATTTTCATATTTTAAAATATTCGAGTGACTTGTTCATCGCTTTTCTTTTCATCTCCAAATCACTGCTAAAATAATTATCAAGCTACCTAAAGTAATCAGTGCTGGCAGAACCTAAGAGACAAGTAAGCCTACTAACATGACAAAAAAAAAAGAGTTATTTGATATTTAAAGTTCTTGCTAAATCCAGGTTCCCAAAAGAAGTCAGTATCTATTTTTTTTAAAAAGAATATACTCTTACAACACACACAAGTAGTTTCTTATATCCTTTGAATGAATTAGTGCTTGTTTTGTTGGCAAAACAATTTGGCTTGATTAATTTCCTAGATATGTGTCCATCACAGTTTGCCATGGCTGAACAAATTTCTCCATTGAGCAGGACATACAGATGAGCTACTATCAACACCCACAGAAGCACGAGTGCCTCCAAAATCCTAACTAAGAGTCTCTAAAATCTGCGGAGCTTCATTAATATTTGAGAGCTTGCATTGTTTTGCTAAAGCTATGTTGTGGTTTTTAGTAAGAACATTTATCATTATATGAATTGCTCCTCATTTTCTAGCCAGAAAGGTCAAGTGGAACTACTTGCGTGTATTTATGGTTCAAATTAATTTTAATGCTGTATATATATAATGCAAAAGAATAAGAGAATGCTTTGGTCACAGATCACGAATCCATAAAAACGTTTTCTTTCCTGAAGTTAGAATATGGAATGCAGGCCCAGAATTTCTTTTAAACACTTGACATTTCATATCATTTGGCTAAAACTTTAATTTTGTTAGGCTACTCAACTTACATATCCAACTGGAGCTGCCAGTAGAAGGTATGTCAAACTCCAGTTTCCTGCCTTAAAGTCTACTTAATGTGAGAAAGGTCATTTGGAGCTTAGAACAAACCAAAAATGAGACAACGCCTTCATTTATTTCCACATCTTCATTAACATGCACGATGTAGCTATTGCTGCATACACTCTTTTTTTTACTGCTACGTATCATGCTTTCATGGTATTTATTCATATACATAACATCATTATAGAAATTTCCATGCAAGGCAAGTATTTGCCTACATGTTATCATGTTGCCTGTGATGGCATGAGAATAATTCATAACGTCACCACAGGACCTTAAAGGACAGACACATTGTATGATTGGACTCGATGATCCAGTGGGTCTCTTCCAAACTGGTTATTCTATGATTCTATGATTCAGACAAGCAACTCTCTGCGATTGTTCCTTTGAGTAGGTTAACCACCTGAGCAGACAGTGTGATACCTTCAGAGTCTGCTTACAGTCCATTGCTTGCTCTACCTCCTCCCTTCAGATTACTCACCTCAAAGTATAATGCTATGTGTAAAATGAGTTTTCCTTTGCCATCTGTTCTATCCAGCGATCTCCTGCTCTTGTCCAGTTGTTCTGCCAAGTTTACTGAGGCTCAGAGAAACGGAACGAGTGTTGCAAGATAACATAGGTCCCAGTTCAGCCAAAATTAGCATCAAGGATTAGAAACAGGTATAAGAGTACATACAAAATAAAGAGAAAAAAATCATAGAATCATAGAATAACCAGGTTGGAAGAGACCCACCGGATCATTGAGTCCAACCATTCCTATCAAACACTAACCCATGTCCCTCAGCACCTCGTCCACCCGTGCCTTAAACCCCTCCAGGGAAGGTGACTCAACCCCCTCCCTGGGCAGCCTCTGCCAGAACCCAATGACCCTTTCTGTGAAGGTTCTCTCCTCTCTTCTATCAGATCTTTGATTGTCCCATACAACTGTCTTTTCACACAGAAAGAGCAATATCCATCACCTCTTCTTGAAGGATTTTTCTTGAGGAAAAATTCATTCATCCTTCTGCTTTTGTATGCACGTGAAAAAGGGAGGAAATATCGCTACAGAGGGTTCTTCTTCTTTCTTCTGTTGTACCATCCCCGAGGGACAGAGCACAGACATGGGCAATGCTGTATCCAGTTTTGAAAAAGGGAAAGGCATAAGCAGCATCATGTAGCTGCTGATAGCTGCATTAAACCCTCTGCTAGACAACAGAGACCCAGTGTCTGTCATATTCTTTCTTGGAACCTGAGAGAAAAACAGGGCACTAATCCTCACATTTTCACTAAATGAAGATTCGCCCCTTTTCCTGTCCAGGTTTTTAAAACGTCATGGTTTATACCTGAAAATAACTGCATTTAAGAAAATTGTGTGATATATAATAACAAAACAATGGATTTTATGACATAATGAAATACTATGGGTGTTAAATTTACTGTATATCTAAGAAAAGAAGTAATTGAACTGAAAAAAATGCAAGAAGGAACAGTGTGTGAAGCATAGAAAAGCTTCAGGTTGGCTTAAAAGTTGTTAAGATAAAGTTCTAAAATAAAACATGTATTACGTTTAAGAATATATTAAGATATAATCATATCCCATTTTACTACTAAGGATAGATGAGATTTTAATAATATATAAGGTCTATATATTATATGAAGGGTTTTAGTAGTTGTCATTCTCTCAGCTGCATGCCAATGGCATCATGATTATTTAAAGTATGTCTGTTTTTAAGTCTAAGATTTGAAACTTGTAAAGGGTCTACAGAAGAAGAAAAACTTTGAGTTCATCCTTTTTCTTCTGTATTTCCCCAGCCCCTCCAAATAATTTATGTTTAAAATGAAACATTGACTATCACCTCCTATCAAAAGAATAATCATGTTTCCAACAGATCCCTAGAGAAAGGCAGGAATTTCAGCTGATTGCCACATTTTCACAATATACTCCCTCTCAAATTAGAGTTTGAGATTTTTTTTAAAAAGATCTTTCTTTTACTATATAAAAGATACATTATTTTTCTTCCTGTACAACTATTGGTAGGCTCAATTCCAAGCAAGGAATATTTTCGATTTCAGTTGCAAGTTATGCACAAGCATTTATGGTTCTACATGCGTGAAGCCCCAAATTTTCCAAACCTCCCAGTGTTGCAGATTCTTCTAAAATCCTTTTAGAGTTAAGAAAAGACTTATTATACATTACTTCTTTTAATTACTTGCCACCATTTAAAAAAAAAAAGTCTTTGGTCAAAATCCTTTGTGGTTTTCAGTTTCTTTTCTGTAGAAAAAAACTTACAGTATTTGACATGCCCTTCAGCTTTAGTACTTTTGGACTAAAATATATGTTCCCTTTGTTCGTTATCAAAATCTATTTATATATTTCCATTGGGAAATATCTGAGACTCATAAAGCAATAAGAAAAAGCACGAATCTGTTCATTAGCTGAGTATCTGATCTTTTCCAAGACTACTCAAGACAGAAAAATTAGACTTCACTATTTTATTCCTACAGGGAGGTAATCTTGAAGAGAAAAGTAAGAAAAAACAATAACAATGAGCCATTTTCTGCTAAGTCTTTGAAAATGTAATCTCAGAAAAATCTCCAGTAGCAAGGTACAAAATGCCTCCAACTGCAGAAACAGATATAGAGGCATCAAATTATGAAGCTTAGACGTTATTTACATGGGTAGTATGATCACCAAACAAACTCAGCCACACGTAAGGAAAAAAATAACACAAAATCCCCACAATACAGAGTTGATAGTCATCTTTATCCAAAATACGTCCAATCTCTCTAGTGATATTTCCTCTCTTTTTCACATGCATACAAATCCAGAAGGATTAATGTTTTTTTTCCTCATTTCTCAGTTTTTTTTCTTCGTTCCCCTCTAGCTATTTCATCTCTTCTGCAACTTAAAGCAAAACAACCAACCTACAATTTAACAAGTACAATATGCAGGAAAATTAATGTCAGTATGTCTCCAATCAATCAAAAAGATAAGCAGGTCAGATTTTCTTCAGATATAAACTGGTACACAAAGATTTCAGTCATTTTCTATGGAGCTAAATACACTCATGGAAGCTCTGCTTTGGCAAGCACAAGAGAAAGAACATAATTTCATATTTGCTCATGTTCTTCTTATGTGCTGAAATATTTATACTATACAGATTTTATATTCGTTCAAATATGAATCTCTCTCTCTCAGATATGATGTTTTCCAAAGCTCTCAGTGCTGGAATGAATCTGAAGCAGATCTTCAATTAATTTTAACACTGACTTTGCACTAAAAAAAGTACAGGAGAGCTTCGTGAAAAATCTGTTAGATGCTCCAGCTGGAGCAATCCTTTGCCTTGCAAATGCCAAATTTTTTACTGCTATGTTTAATGTTCACTTAAAAAAACACACTAACATTTTCCATGGTGATCAAGAACGTATTAGTCCTTAAAATTCTTACTGACCCCAAAATATAGAAAGAAGAGCTGTTAGACCAGATTTCAAGATTTATTATACAGTTTCTCACCCGATGTAAAAATGTAAGCACAGATATAGAGTCAGACTAAAGGTCCTTGTAACTCAATATAATTGTTGTCCGATTGGAATGCAGTTATGGCAAAGAAGACCAGAAGAGGAAAACCATAAACAATCTGTCTCTCAGATGCCCTCCTCACCATCCTGTGCTGTCTTTGCATTTAGCAGAACTACAAGTATTTCTAACACAAGAACTTACCATGTTCATACCCACACATATGCTTAGTACTGAAAATATTTTATGAAAAGGAGCTTCACACCTTAAGAACCTTCTTTCTTTTCAACCTGTCCTTTCTACTTTCACTGTTTTCCTCCTAGATCTTGTTTCGGGAAAGACGATGAGTCATTGATCTCAATTCACACTCAGTAAAATTATTCCATTGCCCCTGGCCAGCAACCTGCATGTTACTCAAACAGAGGGTTGGTTACGGTGACCCTCAGTAGCTGCAGGTCATACTCGGGGCTGGCAGAACATTATTAGCAGCATCAGCTATAAACGGAAGCTCATTTGTCTGCCAGAGTATTTTTGTTATGACAACTTTTGGGAGCTACTGTCTTAAATCATGAAAAGCCTCAGGCACTAAGGCATACGTGGAAGATTTCATAGAATCACCAGGTTGGAAGAGACTCATCATCGAGTCCAACCATTCCCATCAAACACTAACCCATGTCCCTCAGCACCTCGTCCACCCGTCCCTTAAGCCCCTCCAGGGAAGGTGAATCAACCACCTCCTGGGTAGCCTGTTCCAGTGCTCAATGACCCTTTCTCTGAAAAATTTTTTCCTAATGTCCAGCCTGAAGCTCCCCTGGCGGAGCTTGAGGCCATTCCCTCTCGTCCTGTCCCCTGTCACTTTCTACAGAGACTGCTAGAAACAAATACTTTATCTAAGCTAACTTTAGGATAGCTTCCTTCGAGTTGTCAAGCAACAATTATTACTAACATTGTTGAAACAAGACAGAGTTTCAACCCGGATGCCCTGCACGGAGCCCCTTCCCAGGTCTGTATGAATCCTGATGCAGCTGATGGCACGGAACCCACCAGCCAGCCAAGTGATGTTTGTGTTGTTATTGCCTCCTTCTCTCCAATAGGAAGGGATAGAGTGGATCTTCAAGCCACGCTGCAGGTTTTAATACAAATATCTCATACAGCAAACCTGTCAGTGATGCTTCAAGGGCAGCGGGGGAAAATGACACCAAAACAAGTGATTGAAGCTTCAGGAGATATCAAGCCGTGAATGATCAGCCTGGGTAAAGTGGTTGGGGGAGAAGTGTCAGAACTAAGAATTACAGTGATGAAGAGAACTGCCACCAATACACACACATATTCTGAGGTAGGTGTATGCATCTGAGGAAGTGTCAACACCATAAGGCACAATTATGGGGGTTTTTAAAGGAAAACAATAATTTTTTATTCATTGTTTCTCTTTAAGTAGATTTCCCTACATTTAAAAGCTATTTTATGTCAGAAACCAAAAATATTTCACAATATAATCTCTTTCTTGAAGACAAATTATAAAGCTGTTTCTTCAAGTTTTTCTTCTAGGAACTCAGGGTTATAATTATATTTTTGTAACTATTTCATTCTCTCACATAACTCTGTGCATCACATATCCTATACTACAAAATACTGACAGTTTTACAAGCAAAATACTGTCCCAATGACCAAACACACTATTTAAAATTTTAAAAAACCCAAATCTCTACCAAACAAACTTCAGTTTCCAAGCTCAGTCTGTGCAAAATGCAACTTCCACATTTCTGAAGCAGCAGAGCTGAGAACATCAGAAAAAAACCTCAAACCCCACTCCCACAAAAAAAAATTTCTGAAACCCCAACACAAGTTTAATCCTGATACAACTAAATTTATATAAAGTAATCAAAGACTTTGGGTAGTCACTAGGAGCTATAACTTCTCTAAAGCCCACTAGTTTTTTAATAAGATTGCCATTGGTACTTGGGAAAATAAATAAACCACAGAAAAGTTACTTGTAGCTCTGAATAATTTAAAATTATTTTTATATCATCGTAGTATCTCTTTTAGATAACAGCATCACTTGTTTGTGTACTAAACAACAATGCCCTAGAATATTTTTTCTTTAGCACTGATTTGTTAGTGCATTATATATGACATTGAACTCTAAGTAGATTAGCCATACTTGAATAAATCTTAAGGGCTGATTATTTTGGTGCAGCTTTTTCCTAAACATTTTATATTCACAGTTGTGCCTGGTGTTCATGTATCAAAGGAAGGATTTGGGAGGAGTTAGAGACAGGGATTTTCTTAAGACGGGCTTTTTTTGTCAATAAACTCTGACATTAGCCATGATATTAGGAAGTTTCCACCTGATGTCTCAACATTGTAGTAGCACAACCCATGAAAGTAACATTTATTTCTCCTATGACATTACAGTTGGAAATTGTAATGTCATATTTTTATTATATTAGAATAAAGCAGTATACTAAATTAGTATATTGTTAGTATCTTAAAGACACAAAATAGCCTTTAATAATTATGATGGCAATTATGGTTTCTGAAACAAAAGTTTTCAGTCTAACAGTCTGCTTCTTGACTCTACATGTCTCTTCTAGTATTCCATTTAAAATTAATTATACTTTCAATTTTATTGAGGTCAACGTTCACTTGAAGATGTGACATTGCCAAAAAAAATTTTTTACATGTAAGTAAATGCTTTCCAAAATTAAAAGGTTGAAGAAAAATAGAATTTAAATATTTTTTCCCAAATTCCACTGTTATTGGAGAAAATTATCTAATTATGAGATGATACAACTTTCATTCTAAGTATTCAATTATATCCATAAGAAACTTGAATACACAGATTTTCTGTATATCCTGTATATAAGTACCAAATAATGATGGTGAGGCTATCTTCACTTTCAGCATTATATTGACCCATGGAATTAGTTAATTAACTCCCAACTAAAATGATTCTTTGATGAATGCTTCCTAACATCCTAACATCTAACTGATGCGAAGATGTTAACAATGTCAATATTAAATTTCATGTAGAAGCCTATCATCACACCAAAAACATTTCCCACAGAAATTTTTCATCATGACAGGGTACACCACCTCAGTAGGAGTGGGATGAATTTCACAGACTTGCGATTTTTCCAAACTAAACATTTTCCAAACTTTACTCTGCACTTACAAGAACTACAGACCATCTTAGAAGTTGTATAGCAAAGTCTCAAAGCTGAAACTTTTGGAGATTTCAGCATCATAAGACTGATTGAAAACACTTCTCTCACAAAACAGTTGAGGAAACTTTCCCATTAGCTTGAATGGGACTGTTTATACTAGAAACAGTTTTGCTTCAGACAAGAGGAGGTTTGAGGAAGGTTAGAACATTCACAAGTTTGCTTATTTTCTTCTCAGAGCAATACAGGGCAGACAACCAGGAAGGAAAGGTGTTCTGAAAGAAAATATAAACTCTGTTTTTCAGTGGAAAACCAGGTTTCTAGTGGTGGACATAGAAAATGTTTTGACAATCCAAACGAGCTCCAACCAGAAAATGAACAAGACAGCTGAGGGTTGGGGCAGAGCTGGCTTGTTGAACGTGGGCTGTGGAAAATCAACAGTCAAAAACCTCTTCAGCCCAGACCCTCCCTTGCCTGATGTGATATGGTCAAACACAGAAGCATCCAGTGACAGTCTGAGAACTTCAAGAAGCTTTTTTCCTTTTCTTAGTTGAAAGAGTCTGCCAACAAATTGCGTGTGGTAGAGGGAAGCGATCAAACATTGTTTCCTAAATATTAAGGATTTCTACTAGATCTTATAGGTGTATAATCTTTGAGGTCGGTCTCCCTTTCATTGCAGAGGATGACTTTCAGTTCAACAAGGACATGAACAGGGTCTTCACCTGGGAAAACATAATCCAGGAGTGCAGCACAGGCTGGGATCTAACTGACTGTGGAGAAACTCCTTGGAAAGGGACCTGGGGGTTCTGGTGGAAAGCAATATCAATATGAGAGAACAATGTGCCGCTGTGGCAAAGAAAGCCAAGAGGATGGTAGGTTGCACCAACAAGGACATCACCAGCAGAGACAGAAAAGTCATTATTCCACACAGTGCTGGTCAGGTATACTGCATTCAGCTTTGCTCCTGCTATCAAAGATATGGACATTCTAGGGAGGGTACAGAGAAGGGCCACAAAGATGATCAAAGGACTGGGAAGCCTGACAAATAAGGAAAAGCTGAGAGAATTGTTCAGTCTTGAGAAAAGAAGGCTTAGAGACCTTAGAACTAGTCCAGTATACGAAGGGTGGGTACAAAGATGATGGAGACTCCGGTTTTACAAGGAGTCACATGGAAAAGACAAAAGGTAATGGGTACAAGTTACTCCTGGAGGGATTCCAATTGGACAACAAGAGGGAAAATTACCACGATGAGATAAATAAGCCATCAGAATAATCTCCCCAGGGAATCCGCGAATTCCCCAACACTGGACACTTAAGATTCAGCCGAAGAGGGTGCTGGACCATCTTGTCTAGACCATGCTTTTGCCAAGAAAGACTCGTCCAGATAATCCCTGATGCCCTTTCAAACCTCACATTTTAGGATTCTGTGATTTAATTGACCTCCCCATTCCCAAGTTCTGCCTTCACATCATACTACAACGGTTACTTTATGAGATGTACAGCAAGATTTCTGTATCTGGCAGTGCCTTAGCAAATCTCTTCCACTCTCACAGCTATGAAGCAGACTGAATGCGACATAGTAATAATGAGAATTTCAGACATCTTGACTATTAAATATTTCAGCCCTGCCTGGATCATGCAAGGCAGTAGTAAAAGTAACTATTACTCATCTATCGCCACTTACCAACAAAAGATTTGAGGATAAGTCTATTTCCTGCCAGACTTGCTGGAGCGAATAGAGTAAATGCAGAGAAAAGCATCTTGCAGACTTAACAACAAAACCCCAGTAATATACCCTAGAAATCACACACCATATTGAGCATGCAATACTGGCTCCAGCAGCAGGAAGCAGAAGGGAGTTTCCTCTTAATCGACAAAAACTATTAATTTTGAAACTAAATAATAACTATTTGCTTGCTTGGAAGCCAAAAGATAGTATATTACCTTTGAAATAGAGAATTTTGGTATGAATTCTATAATTTTTAAGGAAGAGACCAACAAAAACTATCAAAATGTTAACTTACAGTACGCAAACAGACCTTTTAGAAATCATATTCTAGTTACATTATGGCAATTTTTATTCTTGCTTTGAAAAGCAAGAATTAGTATATCTGGGGTATAGAAATATTTTGAAATGTCAACCAGCAGGTGTAAAAAAAAAATAAATAGAACATTTTAAATTGTAACCATTGAAATGGTGTAAAAAAAAAATAAATAGAACATTTTAAATTGTAACCATTGAAATGGCAATGTTTCAGTCAGATGCACAAATTTTACAATGTCATTCAATTATTTTTTGTTTAGAACACCATTAAGCTATACAACACTCCACAAATCTTTTTGTGAATGAAATTTTTATTTACACACTGTATCCAGAAGCAGATACATAAATCCTTATACAATTATTTTTCAAAAATGTGCAAGAAATTACTATAATTTTGTTTACAAACCAAAACACATTAAAATCAATGGACTTTGGATAATTCACTCTGTGGTGTGCTCAGTACAAATAGTGCACACCAGGTCTGAAACAGAGAAAAATGTAAACTACAGCAATCTGGATTGCAAGTATTAACTTCATGGCACTCCATCATCACTATAAAAATTCTTTAACCCAACATGTAATCATACAAAATTCTTTAAGAATTTTTCATTATCTGTGTAGAATTTAGCATACTCTCCAGTTACAACAATGTGATATTTCCCATATTATGAACTACCGTCTAGCCCATTTTTATTAATAAAGAATGCTTGCAACTTTTATACTTTGCAGTCGTAAAAAGATTTTAAGAAATTAAATTGTCAATCATTAATTTATCCATAGCTTAGCTCAGAAATTGAAAGTTCAGTAACAAGAGAAATACTTCTCATCAGAATCATAGCCCATATATTGCTGGTATGGTGTTTTAAATTTATAATTCCAGTATTCACATAGATGAAATGCATCAACATAAAACTGCACAGATTTCACTTAGCCCAGCAGTCAATATTCACAGAAAGAAATCAGCTTAACAAAATGTAAAGTCAGCTCATCTGAGAACAAAGAGGTTAATTAATAATTGCATTTCAGATCCTTCTGACAGAAAAACATTTTGATAAAAAGATGGCATTCATTATGTCAACAGCAGGATAAGTGCTATATCCTTCAAATAAATCAAAGAATACAAATCACTCCATTTTTATAACACTGGCTTACAAAAACAAAAAGAGGAAATTGTGCAAATTCATTTTTCTATTTCCAAATACAAGGTGTTGTTTTACTGTTCTAATTCATAAAACATTAACAATAACATCAATCATTTCAGATGCTCAGAAAAGGAATTTTATTTCAAAGCTTCGTTTTCAAAAGCATTTTTCCACAATTCAATTGCAAAAAGAACATACCTTTTGATCCCTTAAACTGTTGTGCTGAATAAATAGCCATATTTCTACTGTATAAGGATCATAGTGAGTTAGCTTTTATTCCTAGTGTATCTACTTCCAAAGGTCCCAAAAATATCCTCAATCTTTTTCCTCTTATTTGCCAAGGACACTTCACTCTTCCAATTTTCATGAAGCAGAAGTCAACACATTTGTGGTTACTCCGAGTACTTCTAAATTGTTTCATAACTAAATGTTACTGTGTTTCTTTAATATTAATCTTTATTATAAGAAATCATAAGTATCTTTAATGTTTTCAAAGTAATTTTTTCTGGGTTCCTTCTGCTGGCTGGCCAGTTACCTCAGCATGAAAACATGCTGCAAGGCTCTGATTAATGAAACCTGTAAGAATAAGTATTTGTGTCTACTTACTACTGATTTAAAGTATTTCGCGCTTAGTAGAAACATCACCATCATTTTTTATTTAGAAACAAAGTGCTATATGGTTCTCTTATCCTAGACCTCAACCACTTTACAGTGTTCCCTTTGTGGAAGCTTTAGGCAGGGGGTGGGGGAATGACAAAGTTAACTTGACCTGATTGAGTTTGCAGGTGAAGAACACAGCAAGGAAGGCAATTCAGAAATGGGAGAGCTGAACCAAAGCTTTAAAAAAAAAGTATCAACGTGTATAAGTTAACAAACTGACATTTATAAAGGCATGGGCAAGAAATTTAGCATGTGTGTTCTTGCACGTTTTTCAATTCAGCAATAAGACCAGGATATTATAGCTCCAACTATTTAAGGTTCAATGCAATGACTGCTAAATTAATGCATGTGGTGTAGTACAAACGTATGTTTAATGCATTCAATAGTGGTATTAAATGGCAAAGAAAATATTTAATATACTATAATCTTTCAAAGATTCTGCAGAATGCATAGGCCCTCTAGCTCGTACGGGGAAAGAATTTTTGAAGTGAAGAAATGCCAGAGGTTTTCTTCCAAAAGTATGCATCTGAAATCCATAAAAATTATTTTCTTTTTCCTCCCCACAGACAAAATCAGAACACTGTACCATAAAACAGGTTATTGTGCCTTTTTGAATAAAGTTAGTGA
This sequence comes from Phaenicophaeus curvirostris, assembly GCF_032191515.1. Classification (NCBI taxonomy): domain Eukaryota; kingdom Metazoa; phylum Chordata; class Aves; order Cuculiformes; family Cuculidae; genus Phaenicophaeus; species Phaenicophaeus curvirostris. Next base: position 2,990,425 of record NC_091394.1, on the reverse strand, counting down.
TCCTGATTCAAGGGGAGGAGGGGGCTGCGGGGTGAAGTCAGCAGAGGAAAAAAAGAAAACAGAATTCACACTTGCATACATATATTTCAATGGCAGAGCCAACAAATTACTCATATAGACTGCTCTAGTTTTTTTTTTTTTTAAAGTTTAAAACTTTACCAGACTAAAGAAGAAATCCTTATTCTCCCTCCGTTAAAAGTAAAGGCAGCCTTTATCTACCTTTGATTTTCTTTTTTTTATTTTTCAGTTAAACATTATGGTCAAAAAAATAAATTAAAAAAATATAAATTTAGTCTATCAATTCAGGCAACCCAAGATGTAGTGCCATTGCACCACCTTGCAGCAATACTGTATTCATTACTAAAGACTCATTTCAGGGGATGAAGGGCTAGATAGAACAAGGAGAAGAAAATGACATAAACAAGAAAGCTGTATCAAAGCTTAGAAAAGATTGTTCATCTATGTTTACTGACTAGCAACTCCAATTGGAGATGGGGAAGATGACATTCAAAAACACAAAACAGCTAGAGGCAGGCAAGACAAGCCTCCCTCCCAAGCCAGTCATGACTCTTCCAACAAATAACTCATAAAAGTGATAGGATCATGGGGCAAAAAACTGAAATAAAACAGGAAAATGCCATGGATTAATCTTAGATGACAAAAATATTACAGTGTAGAACCTGTACTCCCCACTGAAAGTCTTTTTTTCCCTACAGAAGGTTAGAATAACTGTAAGCTTTTCAAATGCCAGAATCTTTGACAGATACTGTAAATATTTACGTAATTGATTCAATATTTCACATGTCACAATGTATTTCATGATAGTAAAGTGAAACATTTTCTGTGGTCAGTATATACTCAAAACTCTTTTCCCCATAATTTCAAAGGCTATGAGAGCAGAGCTTTAAAGATACATTTTAACCACCTTCCATTCAAAATGTTATCAGTCCTGTTCCCTCATCCTCAAGATATCCAAAAAAAGGATAAACAATCCAAAGGGCATTAATATATTACTGCATTTCTGAAAAGAATGCAGAATATGATAAAATTTCAAATAGTTCAAATACGTATTGTTGAAATCATTCTATATGAAGTCTTACCCCATCCTTAAAAAGTTTTACCAATTTACGTTCCCATAATAACAATTCCTAGTCTTCCTGCAAATCCAGGAAATCAGCCACCGCCCTCGGAAAGAGGGAAAAGGACAGAAAGAGGGGACCTGGTAGGTTACTTAACAGATGGCAAGATTTTAAAAGGTAATACTTGACAAGGCCCCAGTATCGCAATTTCCTTAAGGGTACTACACATGATTTTCACAGAATTCATTTTTTTAAAGGCCATTTTTAGAAGGACAAAATACTGAGACAAGAAGAAAGCTGAACCAGCCTCCTCAAACGCAAAATAAGAGCACAGACAAAACAAGACTTAGGAGAATTTTTTTTTTTCCCAAAGATATGCTGCATAACCATGTTCTTATCACACAGCTCTGTCTATATAAGCTCTACATTAGGGCATATCTCTCTAGAAATACTAGGAAATGTTTTTTAACATAGACGTAAATTCTGTAATTTAGTACACCAATATGTCTTTTATCCATGATCATTTTTTTAAAAAAAACAAACAGGCTATTTTAAATGAAAAAAAAAATCCATTCAACAAGTTTCATTTGATTTTTACTCACGGTAGAATACACATGAAATGTGCTTTTGATGCATAAAAATCACAGTGGATAGCAGCAAAGGACTTGGGGGAAATTAAGGAAAATTTGATCGTTCACATTGTGATTAATCTGCACATTGATGAAAGACAGCTATTTCACACTAAAAAAAAAACTTGAGATCATTCTTTCAAAAAAAAAAAAGCCCCCCAAAATACACAAAAACACCCAAAACAAACATAAATCCAAATGCATTACTTTTCTTTTACACACAAAAATGAAATATTTTTATGGCAGCAAAAGATTTTGAAAATAATGAAAGTCTGTAAACTGTATTTCAATCTCTTTTTGTTGTTGTTGTTCCCAAAGTGCAAGATGCAAGGTTCCCATAAGCTTTCAGTAGTGCTTTTCCTGTAAATAATCCTTCATTTTGTTTGGCAAAGGCAGTTTCTGAATCAGGTCTATTCTGGTGTACTGACGTATTACAAAACGACACAGGTACTGCAAAGAACGCACCTGCATAAACCGAGATACTGGATTTGTCAGTCTCACTGGGTAAGTTGCAGATCCAGGCAGTCGGGATCTAGAATAGCAGAAAGCTCCATTTTCAGAGTCCCTGATTGAATGTTCAATTAAGTCAACTATAGATGTGTGTCCCTCCACATCTGGTTGTTCATAAAAGCTAAACCTACCATTTGAGTGTTCAATTCTAGTGTGAAGAGTTTTTCCATGGGAACGAAAACTCAAACTTAAAAGATAACGATCGTCAGAACTATCTCGAACGAGAAACGAGCCATCAGGCACATTAGCTAACTTTCCCTCTGCCTCCCAACGTGTAATGGGGCCCCAGTACCATCCTTGTTTTGCAAGTTTTTTCAGCTCTTCTGTGAGACTTGTCACTACCATAGGACCACTGTTCTGTACAGAATCATAAACTCTTCCAACTCCAGGGGCAGTGTTAGGATCAAAATTCAAATGGCAGCGCATACTTTCAGCCACGTGGGCATCTGTGCCATTCAATCCATTGAAGTTCCTTTGGATTTGATTATTCTGCATTGGAGGTAGCAAAGGTGAGAGTGGAGGGACATCACTGTGATTAACTCTTGGGGTTTGCAACATGACTCCTGTGGTACCAATCAACAAACCATTCACTGTCTGGTCCACAAAGATATCCGGTGCAACAACTACATCCTGATCCACCTGGCTCTCTTCTTCATGGAATGCATTTCCCCCCACTTGTGAAGAAATAGTTGAAACTTCCATGGGTGAGGAACTATCCAGACAGTAACTACGTGGTCCTTCCAAAGGATACATTCCCTCATCTAAAGGCACAGTATACTGAATGTAGTCCTGAGGCATTAATCCAATTACTACAGGCACATGTTCATCGATATGAAGATGCAAGTCCCCGTTCTGAGATTCAGTACTTTTATATCCATTGTTTTGTTCCTGGAACACACTGTCTGACTGCAAGTCATGGAAGTCCTTTCGAACGCCATTCAGTGCTGGGCTTGGATTAGAGGAATGGACCAAGGCCTTAACTTTCACTTCCATTTTGATGCAAGTCTCTTCTGAATTTGTAGGTCGAAGAGGCCATGGAGTTGGACTGTAATGATGATTGCGGAGGGAAGTGGATCTCAGAGGTCTTTGAGCTCGCACGTCTTTGAAGGTTATTGGAGCAGATGAGGAAGAAAAGGTGTCATCATCTGCAGAGCTCACAGATGGTGTGCTGCCTTTGCCTTTCTGTTTTTGTTTTGCTGAAAGCCTCCTTTTTAATGTACCCATTAAGCTTTCACTTTTTGATCTATTTTTGCCTCCTTTTTCATCTTCACTATTGACTTCACAGCTAGCCAGATCTTTACCATAGCAGCTGCCAAACAAGGAGTCATCTTTTCCAAATTCACTTAATGATGGCTGCTGAACCACTACAAAGTCACTTTCATCTTTACTTTTATTTAAGTTAAAGGACTTGCGAATTGTTTTGAGACTAATTTTCTTCATTATGACAAGTTACCAAGTCTGGCTGATCAGCAGTGCTTGTGATGATATAGCCCTAACACATGCAGAGCAGCTTCTGCTTCATTTATATGTTTTATCCAGCCTCATTTAACTTCAAGAGCCATTTCCTGGAAACAAACAAAAAACAATTAACTTTACAAAAGAAATATTAAAAAAATTATCTATAAGGGTTTCCCCCCTCTCCAAACAAAACAGAAATTGCAGTACTTGAATAATGGGCATTAAATAAAAGTAAATATGGAGAGCTGACTTGGAAACCAATCAGGTTCAAAAAAACAATCTGCCGCATCTGCCTTGGAGATTTCCACAACTTTTTTCTGCTTTTAGCATGGTATGTTTCAAATACACATACACATTACATCACACTCATAGGCATATATATTTAATGCATGTATAGAAAATTTTCAAGCACAGAAACACTCCTCTCTTTCAGAAGCCTCCTAAAAAGTCTGCACAGAAACAGCTACAGGACATAGACAAAGCTATAGAAGATACTCCAACAGGATTCTACACACAAGTTAAACCGTGGTTAATCCTAAAAATACTTACAAGGTCATACTTCCTTTAGACAGGAAAAGTGAGAAATATTTAGTTACATAATTATATGAAAACTAACTCCAGTCAAAAACTAGAAAGAAATTAACAAAGTATCACCTGTTTAGGGAAAGCCCTAATAGTCTCTCTTCCTCCAGTACTTCTGCCAAGACTAAGTGGACAAATCAGCTCAAGCCTGAAACAACTGGTCCCACCTGGCATCTTCCAGAGTCATGTAACCAACCCCTCCTTCAGCTTGGTTTTTTTGGTCAGTTTTCTGTTTTGTTTTTTTCTGTTTGGTTGGTTTTGTTTAAGTCAGTGACACCTTCTAAATTAAGCAGCTCTGCAGTGGGGGGAAGAATAAGAAAGGAAAAGGAAGAGAAAGAAGTTGCTGCTACCACAGAAGTAACTACTATCATGATTTTCCCTAAATGATCATTCAAAAATGTCATAGATTTGTACATTAGTCCTATCTTCAAATTCCCTACACTATCTGCATCACCCTACCTCAAAGATTTGCTCTGTCTTTGCCATAACCTCCAACATTTCCCCAGTCCATCTGTAGATTATCTTCAGCTATTCCCGTGTCCTCTTCTTAATTACTAAACTAAATAGCACTTTCTTTTCCATGCTCTCAATGGGGAGAAACCAAAAGGTTTCTCTTCTGCCTGTAAACTGATTTTACTTGAAATCAGTAAAAAAATAAACATGTCCAAAAAAATTTCATAAACACAGAGTTTTGCTGTAAATTAAGATCTTGGAAAATAGGACCAGTATTTTATTAGAAATTCACTGTGTATTTTCCACTTCTAACATGACTTCTGTGGTACCAGGAGTCCTGATACCCTAAAAAAACCCCAAAACATTAACCACTTACAATTTGAAGATGATACCAAGGTATGCATTTGTATTTTCAAAGATTAAGACACAACTTTTATTTTCCTTTTCTTATGGCAGATAAATGAAGAACCATAAAATTTCACGTTTTAAAACGCTGATGTTTAATATGAGCTCTGTATGTTGGGAATAATTGGGAAATATGGAAGTACTAGAAACCAAAAATGAGTAGAATACATTTAGTAGGTTTCATATACCTGGAATCTGGCATATAAGAATAACTGACAAAGTACAGTCATGAAGAAAAAGCTACAGATACAGATAAAGGGAAAGTTGCATGTCAATTAAAAGCAGACTCAAAATGCCTTCTTGACCTCCTATTCCTAAACCACTTGTATTTTGCAATCTTAACAATTTACAGTAGTCTCTTCAGTAGATTTAACTAAATGAACCTATAAATTAGTGAAAAATATATCTTCGGGATTCTATGCTGCTCCTAAACTGACAAAGTCAGAGTGTTTGTCCATTTGATAAATTGAACTGTGCCTTTGTGTACGCAGTATCAGAAGCCTGGGAACCCTCACATGAGCCCACTTGTGAAATCCACAACGTTCTCCAGCTGCTTCTCACTGACATCTGCAAGCTGATACTACTTCCCCTCTACTAGATATGTTCCTCCATCCTTGAGGGAGGCACATCATACTATTTGCAGTTCCTAAACCTAAAAAAGCAAGCATGAAAGTAAAATCTGCTTTCTAAGCTAGGAAGAAAATACAATAACATTATCACATTGCTGATCGGGGGAAAAAAAAGATGTATAGAGCCCTAAACTGTCTGCTTCATCATTTTTTTAATTGGTGTGTTTCAAAAGAATTAGTTACCTAAAATTTGGCTGAAGGAACATTTCTTCAGCTTCTCCATAACTAAAAGACTAAACAAGTCACTTGAAAGAACAGGTTTTCATCAAATAGTAGCCTTTCTGTATCAAAAAGTTTTGGGGCTCGGATTTTTTTACAAATAAAAATTCAATATCTAAAAATAGTCTCAACAGATAAATCTCTACAGCAGCTTACAGAGAACTTAATTTTTTTTTACACTGAGAGTGACTCCTGAGCCCACTTGAGCAAAAAAGTTTCACATCTGTCAGCTTACCTTAGCAGTCAACATCTTCATCAAACAAAATGTATGGCTGTCCAAATGCACAACTTATTTCTTGTATCATTATAATATTTCATATAAAGAGATAAAAAAGGTGTGAGGTTCAAGCATAAACCACAAACAGCATGTATATGAGGTCCAACATTAAAAATAAGTGACTATGCCTGTAGCTTTTTAACAAATTAAGAAAATCCACTACCATCACCTTCCAAGCATTTTGTTCCCGTCTGAGCTGACACAGAGTTGCAGACGATGCTGCCAACTTTCAAAGCAATTCCACAGATCACTTTTCAGAAAGGCTGCTGAGGATGTCTTGTTGGTTTTGGATTCCTTTGAGCACCAACTTGATCTTTGGGAAGAGGGAAGCAGATCTGGCAAATAGAATGGGTGCTCAAGCACAGTGATGTTGTTGTTAGCTAAAAACTGCTTTACAGACAATGCATTGTGGGCTGGTACACACCAATACTTTCCCACTGAGGGTAAGAAAATGTCTGTATTTGAACACGTGTCAGCTTGAACTGAGTGAAGCGACTGAGTTGAGCCTTGTCTCACTGTGACAGGTTAGGACATGTTCTATAACCTTCCCCTTGCCTCTCCTCTTCCACTCTTCGTTCCTGAACTACAGTGTTAGCTGGGGGGTTTTGTGTTGGACCTCGTATATCCAGAAGATCAGCTTATTCAACCATTCTAGTGAGTGACAGGCTAGGTCAAAGCTCTCAGCAGTAAACTGAACATAAGATAAGAGCAAGATAAGAGCAAGCCTCTAAACAAGTCTTCCATGCGAGAACCACTCTGCGTTATGATATCTCTTACACATACTTTACCAAAGACAAAAGAAATCAAATATAACCTGAAGGCAAATACACTAACTGATCCAGATGCTCTTCTGTCTTTGCAATATCATTAATTCTGCATTGCATATCAGTGCATAGAAAAGCCTTGTATAAACAGCCCTCAATATATAATACAAAAACGGCTTCTTAAGGTAACACTGACTTCAAGTGCTATATTTTGTAAATTCCTAAGTGTCTAAATTAATTTCAGAGTTCCTAAATCTATTTATGTACATTACTAAGCAATTGTTCTCCATACTTCTTCCCACCAACTTAACTTCAATAATGAAGTCTGTATCACTCGAAGTTACTTCTTCAAACCAGTAACAGAAAATATTGACTCAAAATATTTCCTGCCATGTACTTGTAGTTTCAGTCTATAGGAATACAGAAACCACACATAAAATACTCAGTAAAGAGAGATTAAATATCTATTTTAAAAACTATCAGTTCCATATACACCATATGGCAGCTTTCAGCTTTGTCACTATACATGCCATTAGCATGCTGAAGATGGTAAGGTTTTCCCCTTCCTTTAGCTTCCAAGTAAATTCCTACATTGTATTACTCTTCAGTATGAGGAGCCCTTAAACGAAGTAATCTAAATGTCATTGCATACTCTCATACCTTGAACACAACAACAAAAAACAGTAGACAGTTTTAGCAGTGGCTTGCTTGCTAATAGATGAACACTATTTTAATATAGGACTGCAAATTTTATAAACCCCCATCCTCTAGTGAGTATGGAGAGGCTCAGATGCACATCTTCACATAAAATTGGGACAAAAGTAAAAAAGCAGATGAGAAGCTCATCTGACAGATCTTAATATTCATAACAATTCAAGAGTAAGTATTTTTAAGCTAACTAATCAAACACCTGCACACTGAGTAGACGTTATTCACTACAAATTTAAATGTATGCCCTCAAAGATCTGAAGAGCTGAGGAAAGTACTGGTATTACACAGACTACAATTTAAAACAAACAAACAAAAAAACAAAAACCCAAAACTCCAACAGTAAGTCATGTCATGTCTCTTTTTTCCCCCTTTTTTTACAAAGCTTAAAGTGAAAACAGCCCATGGGCACTAACATTCTAACAACATGTAGAGTAACCCTAATCACTATTAGCAACTTTTAGCAGAGAATAAGCAAAGTATGCCTTTGATAATAAGTAGAAAAGTGGGGTAAAGTAATAATGAAAAATTGACACAGGGATTTTTCTTCATCAGCATTAGTGGAATTAACTGTGTGCAAAATCAGAAACAGAGCCATTGAAGAAGTTCGAATACCTTGACTGCTTGCCTTTGGCCTGCCGTTGAAAAAGGATGTCCCTTAACATCTGGACTTCCCTGACTTTTTTTTTCTTTCTTTAAACACTACTTGATCCATGGCTGCTTTCAGTTAGTCCTGTTCTTCTTTCCCATATTTGGTTGCAGGACAGAATATTTCCATCCGATTGGTAGTTTTCCTCTGGGGAGCTGAAGAGTGTTAAATGGCATCTCTGTATTACAGCTCATCTGAGTATATACAGTCTTGTAACTACAATAATCTCATCACTACAATAGCTGAAACCAGTTACTAACACTAACAGTCCTCACACATCATTACATCTCCCAATCCCCCATATACAAGGATGGTTGATTGGGATGTAAGTCTGTTCCTGAGCTACCACAAACACATTAGCCTGGTATATTGAACTGAAATCAGCAGCACTGACACAGCTCAAACACACACACACAGGGCATCATGACACCAGTACTGCTGCTGGAGCAGGAAGCTCTGTGGGAGCGAAGTGGATGGCAGCCAGAAAAGTAACCAGCCACTCCTGCTACATTTCTCACTGACTGGGAATCAACTCCCAAAGGGAGAACAAAGCAGACTGTACTTTTCACACATTTACTAAAAGACTGCCACAAGTAGCACCCTTCATCACTTTCTTTTAAGCAGACATCTAATAACAACATATATTGCTAACAAAGTACTTTAAGTATGTTGAAAAACTAGAGGGAAAAGGAAAGCCACAACTTGGCTCTAAGACCTTGATGAACTTAATGGCAAGGAGAAAACAAGCAAACAAACATAATCCAGAAAATCAATATATGCCAAGTCACTAAAAAAAGAAAAAACATGAGAGATTTATGCTGAATCAAATGAGAGAAATCACTAAAGAATACTCATGTGTGCAGTCTATGTGCATGTGTTTCATTGCAGGAAATCACATCCATTAAGTGCAAATAAACCTTTGCTTTCCTTTTTCAGCTGTAGAGGCAGAAAAGAAATGAGAATAACGCTTAGACAGGCTCATCTTTCATTTCTTGCTGTTTTACAAGACTGAAGCAGGCAGCCTTGCAGCAGGCTGTCTGTCAACAAAAACTAAAGTTTAGCTAAACAAGTAAAGGTTACATTTCCTGGAAGATGATGTATGAGAATTCCACGTAAGGGTCCATCCCACTTCTCTATTCTGACAGGAGATGGATACACCAAAATGTTTCTCCTCAGTTCTAAGGTATGCTGGTAACCTGCTGGTACCTTCAGCATGACTTTACGCTTATCTAAGATATTTATGCAATCCTCTTAAACCTTAATACAGTTATGTTAGTCTGAGAAAAGCTGGAAGACCACAACGCTCTACAAAACAGCTTGTCGTTTAGCAATAAGGATCAACAACATGCTTTGTAAAAAGGAATCAATTTAGAAACAATTTTGCTCTAAGATTTTTGCAAAGTTACCTGAAGAAACCAGTATATAATTTACAACAATAAACTGGCCCCGACAAGGAAGATTTGGTACCTACTTAACTGAGAACAGCAAAACAATATTTGAAATTAATATAGTGAGAAAAAAAAGGAAGAATGGGAAAGACAATCAGTAAACCCCAAAAAAACAGCATTTCAGTGCTTCTTTTCATGGAGAAGTACACACAAATGCCTAAATCCTGGAATGTGTGTTGAAAAGAACATAACCTATCTAATCTTACAGATACAGGCACCAAAACTCAATTCTAAATGCAGCTCATTTCTGAATGCCGATACATTTCAAAACCTAATTTTAGAAATTATGTCCATCCATTTAAAGCATATCTAGAAAGACAGAAATAATGAACCAGATCATTCTCTTAAAAGTGATTTTGTGGTCAGCAATAATCTGACCACTCTTTTAATATTAATGACGAAATAACATAATTGTGAGAAACAGTTTTCCAGTCCTTCCCAAAAAAGGAAAGAAAACACTTAACAGGCATGCAACAGCTGAATGTTACTGCTTCGTACTGACTTGTATTGATGTTGGTTTCGCTTTCAAAGTTTATGATGAGCTCCTTCAGGCTAATATTTATACAGCAAGCAGAGAAACTGTCACTGTGTGCAACTTCCAAAACACGAAGGAAGCCAACTGAAAAGGGCCTGCTGCCGACAGATGTTTTCATGAGGAGACATAAAGCAGGTACCACAAACGATCTTTCCTACAGTGTTATCAGAACAGAGGTTCAGGTTCTGAGGCCAAACCTCTGCCACTGATCAACAGGGCACAGGCCCGCGTTACACAAGGCACATACTGAGCAGGCAATACAGAAACACACCACTCAGCTAACGCATCTGCCCGCTTGTCTGCATCCAGGAATATAACACTAGAAACAAAAGGAAGACATTGGGAGGGAAAGGAGAAAAACACAGGAGAAGTAACAGAAATAGAAGCCTTGTAACCATATTTCTACTGAAACTTACAATGAATTACATAGGATCACCACATACTTCACTGTCTTATTTGCTTGTATGAACACTTCTTTTTAATGTTGCCATTCTCCCTAAATTACAAACTGTTAATTTGTTATAATCATATTTGCTTCTGCCTGTCCGATTTGTCTGATGTGGAAATGAAAACAGAGGAAGCAGCACTTACACACTGTAGCACCAAGCAAGAAATAGGACTGATCGTGATAATTACGCTTTCCTTAAGGTGCAACATGGGATACCTTTTTCTTGAGGAGCAAAAATTAAAAACCTAAGCAACGCACCAGGAGAGCTATAAAGTCCCATTCACAGAAAAATCAAAGTTAACTCTAACTTTTATTTTAACACCTCACTAACCGTACTAACTAGTTAGCAGGTGCCTTCATAGAACATATTTGTAGAAATGGTATCTTGACCAGCAAGCTGCAAACTGATCACCTTCCCACCTATGCTTATCTGACAACCAAAAACACCTGCAATTCGCCTTTGTTCCTACAAATGACATTCATTTGGCATCAAAGACATGCAAAAGCAGGGGAGGAAAAAAAAATAATAATCTGCAGAAATTAATACCAGGCAATACAATTACTTTAAAGATGTTCAGAGAAATAAAAAATATCACCTTTATAAAAACACCCCTAAAACCTATTATTATAAATCAACACATGCTGTTTTCAATCAATAATCCAAATTTAGTTACCTAATCTATTCCATTAGTAATAAAAGAACTAGTTAAACTCAAAGACAAATTTATTCCATGCAAATTTGTCTAACACCTATAGAAGCTGAAACTAAAGCAGTTGAAACAAGGAAAAAAAAAAGGATTTCACCTTTCTACCATATCAAGCATGTTCACATTCTGCAGCTGGAGGACCCATGCTTGAAGTAAGACTAATTTTCCTATTTTTCAGCTTCTCTAGAAGGTCTGTACTAATGGTAACATTCCGTGGTCTTAGACTGCTCTTGTACCTACCATTCTGCCTTGATAATAGCTACACCTGTAGCTTCAAACTAATTCAGGTTAGTTTCTGACTGGGGCTGAATTACCCTTTAAATTCATGACCAGGTAGGATCTCAGAGTTCTCTGCAACTATCACCCCCATCACCTCTATCATACCGTTTTCAATAACACTAAAAGCTTTCTTTCATTAGAGGATACCACTCTATCCTCTCAATTTAAGCTAAGATGCAGCAATCCTTTATAATAAAGTTAACTCTACATAAATTGAAGGATTAAGTGGACCCATGTACTGTCTGAGGGTAAAGAGAGCACAGTGCCCTGACTAAAAAGAAATAAAAGCAGAAATATCTTTCCCACAGCATCTGTACAGCATTCACACACGGAGAAAAATCTCCAAGCATGCCAAGGAGGAAGAAGCAGTTAATAAGGACATTCCTCATAATCATAGAGAGGAAGGGACTGGCCTTGAGACTTTCTTCACAACATTATCTGAGAGAGAAATACAGTGTATTGGGCTACGTGGACACCACAAAGATCTCACCATTCTCCTCCAAGCCATACAAAACAGTTTAACGTCAATACAGCATAATACTTGCCTTATGTCAGGGCATTCAGTTGCCACACAATTCAAAAAGCTAAAGTTTCAAACACAGAGACTCTCATTTCCATGCCTTTATGCTCATTAAATCAGCTGGTACCTCTAATTTCTAATACTGGAAAATTCTGACAGACTACAAAGAGCAACAACTGATGTTATACTCATTCCCCAGGTATGCAACATGAAAAATATCTCATTTTTGTGAGGTTCACATAGATTTTGTTCATTCTTTTTTTCTACTGGACAGTGATATTTTTCCAAAGTAATAACCAACTGTTTTACTACATACACACACCATTAACCCAAATATAACATATGCATAATATGTAAGCATATGTACCCATTCAGTTCAACACATAACAAGAGAAATAGATGTTCAGTGAAATATTAAGTACCCGTGATGCAAAGGCATTATTAAATAATAATTACTTAATAATAATTCAAGGTCTTTACAATCCCTGAAACAATAATAAGTAGACAAAATACTGTAATATAGTATCTCAGATGAAGTACACGCTACTATTCAATAAACAGAGTTCTCTAGTCACTTCTGAAAAGTTCAGAGTTCAGCATTCAAAGACTGTAGTTTGTTTTAGCATTAATTCCTATAGAAACAAAGCTCGACCAAGCAAGGCTCCTCCTGTCTGTGTGCCCTGCAGCCCTGTCAGGACTGCCCAACAAAGGTTTAACAAATAAGCAGACAGGTAGTGTCTCAACTAAGGAAGCAGCCATAGCAAAAATTCATACATTTTTATATATAGAAAAGAAATCCAGGGCATGGAGATTTCTAAATACAGGAAAAGCTTTATCTGAAGCTCAAAATATCTCCAAAAAGCAAGGAGGAAAGTGGCATGGAACAACTCCATCCCTCAGGAACACACATTTAACAATACCGTTTCATTTTAACATTAAAAAAAGATCTCACCGATGTTCATTAGAAGTGGATTGTTACTGTGATTTGTTTTTCATTTCTTACTAGCAGTTAAAAAGAAAAAGGCCTGGACAGCACTTTTTGTATCACCATCCTAAGAAATCACTAGCAAAAAATATTCAAAACATTTTCTACGTAGCATATTAATTCAAAATTGAGAGTCCTTATTCACAAAGTGATCAGTAAGTTCCACTAGCAATTTTAGTTTCCGGAAAATTTAAAATATATTCAATAAAATGATCATGGACAACTTCCATCAGTGACTAAAACCCTTTGTGTTTTCCCTCTTGCAGCATACTGAGAAAAAACATTTTATAACCTTTATCTGAACTACTTCTACAGGAAACAGAGTAGATAATTTCATTAAGGTTCAAAGATCAAGAACTCCAAAGTTGAGAAAAGCCAGAAAAGTTGCCAGAGCAATTTTCTTCTTTTTCTTGCCTCACATACAGCATAAAAATGTTTACATTAATTCTAGTCTTTACCACCCTTTAAAATGTATGGTCCCATCACTTACTTACAGTATACTAATTAAACTCCAAATTCCAGAGTTCACAGACAGAATTACTGGCTTCATTAAGGAATTTTTTGCTGTCTCTATATCTGACACTTAAATATTAATGCACAGGCATTCAATGCTCTATTCAACACTTCACAAGCCAGAACACCAAGAGCTCAATTTCCATTTTTAGATGGCTTCATAAGCTGAATAATATGCACCATCAGGCCAAATTAAGTTCTGAAACCTGAATTCTGAATTTTCATAATGTGGATTACCGGGGGGAGTGGCAGTGGGTTTCACTTGTAAGGGTTTTCAGTAAATACCTACTTAAATTTGAAAATCTCACCCATCTTTCCGTGTAAGTAAAAGACAGCAACATAACGTAACATAATGAGTGTGACTCCAGAAGTTGACTGCAACATCAAACTCACCCACTGAAGGAGACCAGTTAAAGCCTGTGGGTTTCACCATCTGGTGGAGACATTTTCAACCTTTCAGGATACCTTCTATCACTGTCCCCTATTTAGTCATCATTCAACTTCCTGAGTTTCCTTAAACTTCACAGTTCAGCAGATATTTTATGAAGTCTTTTCAGCCCAACTGCTTTGTTTATCAAAGTAGTAAGAGAATGAATCATCCATCTCCCAGTACAAAGTATCAAGTACCCAGATGATGAGCAGAAGCTCCATCACTGTCAAGTATCTATAGGCATTAAAAAGATGCAGGGGGAAAAAAAAAACAAAAAACAAACCAAACAAACGACAAATCCAAAGACCAAGAAGATATTAAATATACAGAGGAGGGGAATAAAAAAGAAAAATAAAATCAATTCCCCCTCTAAGGTTAGTTCTAAACCATTAACCTGCAAAGAAAATAAATTCAGACTAACAAATAGGCCAACAACATTTCTGTCCAGATTTTAAGCTTTACATGACACAATCTCCGAGTCTGCTAAACTGGTGTCTCCAGCAAGGCACAGAGTATTCTCACAACCCCTACTGCATTCTGCTTGTGACAAAACAGATCTAAGTTTGATGGCCTGTTTTCCAAAAATACAATTTATAGCAAAGTACATTTGGACAAACTGCAAAGGTCAGAACTACAACCAGGCTTAACTAAAATAGATATAAAACATCTGATTTTTGTGTGAGGTCAGATTTTATTTTCAGTACCTGAGCATAAGCAATTCCACCAAAAATCAACAGGAGTTACAAGTACTCGGAGCACACTAGGAGAGCCAGGTTCCTCAAGATGTCACAGACACAAGGATCTTACACTCAAGATGTTGCTCATCAAAACCCTTCTCCCCTTCACATTCACAGAGCTGCTTAGGGAGTACCAAAATTTCAGAGTTGTTATTGTGTGTGTTTGTTTTAAATTATAAACTCCTCAGCAGCCCTTAGCCTTGTTTTTGCATAAGAAAAGTACTCAGTGTTAGCAGAACTGTATCAATGCCTGCCTCACAGCTACACTTTTACCTACCTCCTTGGGCATGTTCTAAAACTGTCCATCATCAACTCTCAAAATCATGCTGAACAAAATACTGTGGCAACCACTTCTTTTTCTGGACACGCTGAGGATTTAATGAACAATCATAACACCCCTCTGCATCACATAAGGAGCTTGAACTGAAAGAAATCAAACCAGAAATTCTAGCAACTTGAATAGCGGTCCTCGCCATCATGGGGAGGCACGCATGGGTAGAAATCTCATTCACTCTTGCAAAACTCTAAGCACTAAAAGACAGATTATTTTAACAGAGCTACTCACACGTTCACCTTGATTAACAGATACCTAAGTAAAACAATAATACAATATTTAAAGCTTCACTACCAATTATGAAATCAGTTTCAGAATCTTCATCACCAGAAAATGTGTTTCATATAAGACAGCTACAGAAGGGTCCTGTACTATCAGGTTTCTTAGGAGCACAGCATGATAAAACAAGATTGAAGAAGGGTCAATTCTGTTCACTTTTCCATTCTTATCACTCCAAATTATTTTTAATGCAATCCTTATTTCAACATATTCTGTTTCCAGTATCTCCAGCATTTTATTTCCTTCCCTGGACTCCACATGATTCATAAGCTAGCCTATCAATTGCTAAACGAAGTCAAGACAGTTTTAAAGCTTTCTAGGGGAATAAATCCTTATGAATGAGACATTTGAAAACAAACCTTCGAAACTGCTGTGATTCTTTTAAGTGAATATTCCTCACTAAAAGAAAGTTCAGATCAAAACACATATAGGAAGATTGGGTTAGGATCAGCGTCGGCCTCAAATCCAACCGATTTTATACCATGTACGTCAAACAACATTGGCTACTAAAAAGTCATCTTTCATGGTCAGTAAAACAGATCCTACCAGCAAAACAGAAAGCAGGGTTTATTTTACAGGCAAGCCAGCACAACACAACAAACCAGAAGAAAAAAAAAAAAGACTGACTACTTCCTTCTTTCTGTTTAAAGACTATGGGATCTTCAGTCAGGTGGGTGCCCAAGGGGAAATCTTCCTCACAGAGTATCTCTTGTAATTAAGTGGCTGCCCCTGGAACATGCTCTGGCAGCAGAACTTGGATCAGTTGAGCAGAAGTCACATGGGGTGCATGTCTGCTGGCCCCCAACATGCAGCCTGCCTGCTCCAAGTTCCTCAGAGCCACTGCAGAGTAATCCAAGCTCTGCATCTGGGAAGAGTGAAGGTAAAACACATCTTATTTAAAATATTTCCCTTCCTATTTTCACTGGCAGGAGGCCCAATAAGAACAAAGAGTAAGTTAATTATCTCCTTTATGATTTAGAGCCTACCCATATATGGGAAACAGGAGACATGACTGTGCTCAAAGTAGCATCAAATACACAGGGTAAACACACCTGTACAGAGAGTATTATCCCCATCTAATCTCACAGAATTACTTTAACATTTTGTTTCTGTTAAAACTAAAGGTGAAACATTAAATAGGCTTTCTAAACTGACAGTCCTTTTGAGGCAGGGGGTAGTTTTAAGAAGGCATGTCTATTAACACTGATCAGCTACTGCACTGACCACAACAGCAACAGGAGTTTCACTGTATGGGCAAACCTGCTTAGCCATCTCTCTTATGAAGTCCTGATCTGTCAGAATAAAACCTTTCTACAGGACTGTACCATTTCTGACAAAACTTACTCTACATGCAAATTTTCTACCTTTGTATGAAAACTGGAGAGACTCTTAACTACTCATGATTAAGATCAGGAAGTTCTTTTTTTACACCTACACTCTAATCACCTGCAGCCAGAAACGTCTCCCTACCCCAACCAGAGAATGTGACAGAAAATAGTTTACTGAAGGTTTTCAGACAGACACTGTTTTGTCCTGATGCACACCGGAAAACTTTCAGGCTTGGTTCAGGGTTTTGGTTTGGGGGTTTTTGGGGGATGGGTGGGTAAAATAGCATTCCACAGAAGCAGAAGACAACTTTCCACATAGCTATAAACAATCTGATTTTGCTAATATTCAGTCCCAACCCATCAAAGATTAATTAACTGTGAGCAGACATGTAAATCAACGGGACAGCTCATTGTACGTTATGTTTAGCTCGCACATGAAGAGAAGTGGGATCTAATACTGAGCAACTTCATATCAGTGTATAAATTCTCGCACGCAGGATCAAAGATAAAGTTTTTACTGCCTATACGAAGTAACATGCTGTATGAGATTTACACAAACTCAAAACCCTTAAGATAGCTATCTCCAGAGCAAGGTCAAAT
Source organism: Phaenicophaeus curvirostris (assembly GCF_032191515.1). Classification (NCBI taxonomy): domain Eukaryota; kingdom Metazoa; phylum Chordata; class Aves; order Cuculiformes; family Cuculidae; genus Phaenicophaeus; species Phaenicophaeus curvirostris. The sequence continues at coordinate 2,972,920 of NC_091394.1, read as the reverse complement.
TTCTGCAGAGCAAGGAGTATAGAAGCCTGACTACAAAAGGTAGCTAAGCTTGAAAGTTCAAGCATGAGAAAAATAGAGTCATGTACATGCACGCAGCTGTTCTTATTCCTGTTCTCTTGACACACATTTAAACACGCAAACACACACTATTAAGTAAAATAAAAAAATGTATTAGCCCAGTTTAAAAAAAAGATGAGAGAAACATACTTTTCAATGCACACAGAATTTCTGTTCCCATTTTCTACATCAAATAACATTTAAAATACTGCAGATTAAAAGAAAAACCACATCTTTTTTTAATATACAGGACATCTGAGTCAGTACTGATGTAACAACTTCCCTTCACCATCTTCTTTTGACCATCACTGGTCTAGACTGCAAATAAGACTAGTGCATTGGTCAGTACAGACCCTCTTTTATCCCTTCAGCAAGAGAATGCAGAATATTTACACATACATGTACATATTTTCCAAAGCAACTAGTCTTTTTGCACAAAATCATGCCAAAGGCCCACAGCTAATCCTTTATTGTTTCTCAACATTATACTTACTTACTTACTTGCCTGGAGAAGAGGAGGCTGAGGGGAGACCCCATTGCTCTCTCCAACTCCCTGAGAGGAGGTTGTGGAGAGGAGGGAGCTGGGCTCTTCTCCCAAGGGACAGGGGACAGGACGAGAGGGAATGGCCTCAAGCTCCACCAGGGGAGGGTCAGGCTGGACATCAGGATGAAATCTTTCCCAGAAAGGGTGATTGGTCCCTGTCCGAGGCTGCCCAGGGAGGGGGTTGAGTCCCCTTCCCTGGAGGGGTTTAAGGGACGGGTGGACGAGGTGCTGAGGGACATGGGTTAGTGATTGATGGGGATGGTTGGACTCGATGATCCGGTGGGTCTTTTCCAACCTGGTGATTCTATGATTCTATGATTACAATGAACCAACAGCTCTCTTCCTTTCAAAAGCCAAGAAGATGAGAAAAACCAACATTTCAGATAGCACTGGATCAGCATTGAATTTACTTCTGTTTTCTACTGAAGGGAGAAAAAGAAAAAAAATAAAAGCCACCAGGCACCTACCTTGCCCACACATAGACTTAGGATCTTTCACATAACCTAGCAATTTGTACCTCTGAACGCACAAGCCATCTATTCTCAAGTCAGAATAGTCGGTCTTTGATCCTCAGGCTGACCAAAATTCCTGCCTGGAAAACTTCCCCAGCACAGGTTTCACCTAAACCAGTATGCCTGCACAAACAGCTTCTGTTCAGCAAATCCAGCGAGAATTCCTCACTCGCCCAGCTCCCATCAGCTCCTGAATGAAGAGAGTCAACCTGAAAAGCTGCCTACTCTGGTTTTGGCGTGCAGCTTTCACAAATCTCGTCACTGAAGGCATACTTTCTGTAATCAGAAACCTCTGTCCTGATGCCACTCACCATCATTTCTCTATTTCAATTATTAAACTTCCTAATCTGATACCCAATTACCAACCAAAAGGGATTGCAAGGGTATTAATACCTACTACTGACACCAAAAACACAGTCAACATTATAGCTTGTAACTGCCCAGTCTTATAGCACTTATCAAAGCAAAGTCAGAGGAGACATGATTCCCTAAATCAGAAGCAAGCTCGACTACTGTATCAGAGACATCTTGGGATCAAACAAACATGCTTCGGAAACGTTTGGAGAAGCCTACTAATTTCTTCTCAACCTATTTGAGGAATGCAGACTGCTTTAGAGAAGGAAAAACAATCACCTACTCAAGACTCCTACAAACTGCTGTTTTAGCACATTTACCAGAGAACAAGATTAATTAAGAATAAAACTACTCAAGAAAAACAGAGATCACATGCTCTAAAAACCAAGCCTGACTAGAATCTTATTTCTAACAATTTTGTCATCAAGAGTAGCACTCTCCGTGTTGTTTTAAGTAATATGGAATATCATTGAGGAACATCACCAAAGGCATTAAGTCTGCAATCTCAAAGCCTAAAATTAATCAACATATCTGCTAGCAACACTCACCATCTTAACCCCAGACAGTCAAAACCTTGCACAAGTCCTCTTAAGATCACTATCATATACCATTCATATTAAATAATACAAAGACAGTTGCTGACTATACACTGCACTACAAGGCAAAGAATAATACCACACATATTTATGATTTGCCTAGCAACACACACAGGTTCCATTTCATTGCTTAATTATTTTTTTTTAATTTGAGACCACTTAAGGAGTTCTGGAAATAGAAATACTAACATCTATCATTTATACCTTCACTGCCAGAGAAAACATCTTTCACCCAAAACCATTTTACAGCAGTTAACAGCAAAATCACTTTGTGTCTATAAGAAAAAACCTATCGACTTTACAAACCCTAGCTATTTTTTAAAACTGCCAACCGATTGAACTTGGCAGATTACAAAAGAAAAATGTGTTTCACAGGAGACAGGAAGCCTCTCTTGCTCTATATATATATACACACACACACACGATAGAAAGAATGTTTAGAGAGGAGCACCTGGACAGAAAGGCCTGCATGCAGCATCCTTAGGTTGGGGTTACCTGCAAGGAAGAAGACTTTTTTTCATATTCCTCAAAGGGATTTTAAAGTCAGAGGTAGAACAAATCAGTCAATGTATCTGCATCCATGCTAAACAAATAAAGACTTATATTTAACTTGTATAGTTTTCTTGGTGATGTAACAACCAAGGAACGGTTTTTTTAGGTAATGTGGCTTATAACCTCATCAAAAATGAAGCTAACAGAGTTCCTCAGAGTCCAAAGTATAATGTGAACGGTTAAGGACACAGAAAAGGGCCAATAACTTCCAGAGTATTTTATCTCAATACATTCCAGAAGAAAATGTCATGACAGTTAATAATTACTTTTTTAAAAAATGAAAGATCCTTAAATCCACAGTACAGACACCAATGAACAGTCAGAACTGCAAAGCCATACACCTGAAAACTTGCTGAAATTGTCTGCAGTTGCAGATGCTTATTGTTTGCATGCCTGTACATGACAGAAGCAGGAATCAGAATAGAAGGCCATGAAAAAGGAGTAGAAGAAAAAAATTGGAACACCTTTTATTTAAGCAAGCTTAGAAATCAGAAAGCTGAATTTCTAACACTTTAAAAGTTTTAATTCTCACAATAACTGGACTTAGTCAGATTCTGCATCACCTTGCCTTTTCAATTTCAGTTTGTGTAAACTCTAGCAAAGTCTGTGTAACCTTCTTTACATATTCGATGCACTAGACAATACTTTACAAGCAGTCAAGCTTTCCATTTTCATCCAGGGCAACTATTCAAGGCCAGCTTGTTTTGGTTTTAATCACCTGGAGAGACTCAAGCAGGTGACATGGTTTTGTTTCAACAGCTTAAGATCATTAAGCTGCAGCGGGAAAAAAACCAACTGCAACAAAAGGCACAAAGTAACAAGTTTTTTAATGTTTGTTTCAAAACTAATATTAACGAAAAGATTTATCCATAGTAGAGAGTTTGAATTCATAAATCAATTATCTCTAGAGCAAAAAAGCAATAATAATAATAATAATAAAAGAAGGAAACTACTCGTGTTATGAATTTTTATCCTCTGCTGTATCAGAGGCATAATTGAGTGGTATGAAGCTGCTTTTAAATATGGACAATAAGTATTCCATTACAAGCCCAATCTTCTTGTTTTCTAAAAAACCTGTACCGCTGTATACAACTTGCCATCTGAAATTGTGAAGGAAAATTTTCAGGACAGTTTTTTTTTTTCTGATTTTTAAAGGGTACCTCCCTGTCTGTTACTACTACAAATTTATTGGGAAGCACTGGGACAGAGGCTGCACTTGGGAACTTTTCATCAAGTATACCTACTGTCTTCTGAAGACTGATATGTATTTTCAGAAAAATAAGTATACATTAAAATGAAATGAAATCAGATTGTGGCACAAACATAAGGAAAAATAACATTACCAGATATTGTTATATCTCTTTAAAAAAAAAAGAAAAATAAAAACGTGAAAACTCAAAGTTCTGTATTTATTTTCAGGTTAATACTTTACACTACAAAATATACAGCTAAATTGCATAAACAAACTCTATTCTGCTTTTCAATCCCAAGCTTATCAAACTTTTACTCAATAGATTTTATTTGCTTTCCTAAGTTAATTACATTTACTTTTATACTACTTGTATCTTATTTTCTTCCTGAGAGCATCACAATCACTTGAGCTATCCCCCCTAATTTGTTGTTAACACATGTTAAAGCACAATCAACAATGTGCGTCTCTTTTCTATCTATTTTGTGTTATCACTTATCTCCCTATAACATATTTTACTACCCAAACGCTACCAAAATAGTGCTGTGTAGGCCCAAGAGGGCAGTAAAGCAAAAGTAAATAAGGCACTCAAGTAGAGATCACTCTGGACGGTGGCTTTAGTTTTGCCAGCAATAGTGTAGCAAATAGGTAGTGAACTCAAAGGAATGCTTACTAGATAAAGTCCTTCAAATATCTACATTGAAGTTTCTGTATGACTACAGAAGACTTCACAGGAAAGAGCAGAAAGAATTTATTTGCTTCCTAAAACGAACTCCTATGTAAGAGTTCACTCTCTCACTCCAGAACTTCACTGCACTGAGGACAGTTAGGATGTATAATTTACTTGCAGATCAATGCAGACGAAGTTATCATTTCTTCAAACTGTCCCTCTCTAAGAGTAACCCAAGGGTGTCTGACTGACCTTCACAATCTAGGGTCAAAGAAATTAGCAGCATAGTATAAATTAATATACATCTTTTTTTAGATTTCAGTATTCAAGTTCTCAGGAAGTTTAGGATTATCCATCACGTCTCCTGAATCCATACAAACACATTGATGCTGCACATACACAGTGCATGTTGCTCACAAAAGCTCTGAAAACACAGTTCTTCTTTCTTACTAGTCCATAGCCTTGCAGCTTCACAGACAGTTAGCGAACGCAAGTATCTCTGTACAACACTCCACTGTGACCACTCATACTTTTAAGTATTAAGGCTTAATTTCATTGACTGTCCACTTTTTTTTTTAAAAAAAAAAATCTACTTAAATCTCAAACCCCAGGATATAGGGAATATGTGCTCAATTAAGCATACAACAAGTGTAAAAGCTCAGTTCCAAACACAGCATAATGACACAAATGGAAGAAACACATAATTCAAGTACTGCTTAACACCTGATGAAAACTAGCACTTTGAAAAAGCTGAAATTTGCTTTTAACAAGTTACAGAGAACTGTGAGCTATGATTACTGTCTCACTGCAGAAGAATAAAAAAATAACTACACGTTCTCCAGCGGCTTAAAGTCTTCCAGCCAAGCTAAGCAATTTATTTCATAACTATACTGAAGCTTCTGCATTTTCTACAATCTAAGGACGTGTTTATTAATAAAAAAATAGTGATTTTTTTCCACTCAGAGCAGAAATGCAGATGCACTATTCCTCCAGCACTTGCACAAACAGCAGGGCTCTAAGACAGGAGGCCTGGAGCAGGCACTTTCTAACTACAGGTGTATTAAGAGGCTGGGCAAGGCATAACCACTCCTGGCAGGTAGGAAAGAGGGGTTTGGGACCTAGTGGTGAAAGGGCACAAGACTTTAAACAACTGGAAGAAAAGCTTTCCCTGGATGAAGTGTCTTCTGTAACCAGCCTCCTCAGAAGAGTAACCTGCTCCACCCCGTGCTCCAAACCGAGATGATTTTGAAAATACAAGAACAGGAAAGGAGACAGACACAGCCAAAGTACCTCACATCACAGAAACATCCTCTGCACCTTAAAGCCTCGGTGTTCGGGAAAGGCTTTCTCTCTTAAGCCAACGGGCAGCCATGGGCCAGGACCAGTTGTTTTCTGAGAGAAGTGGCACCGTTAGGGAACAAGAACGTAAAAAGCACCCTGAAGAACAATGAAGGCCGGTAAAGTTTGGGGGTTCGGCGTGGTTAAAGTCGAGTTTCCCAGTGCCGCCTGTGACAGGGAGCAGCCTGGCTCTGGCTCGCCCTCCGGGAGCCCCCGGCGCCCCCTCAGCCCGCAGCCGCAGGGCCCCCACCCGGCTCCCCCTGCCCCGCGAGCCCAAACCGCCCCTCCCGGAGACGGGGACACCCCCGCGGCCCCAAGCCGAAGGTGGGATTCGGGACGGGGTGAGGGAATCAGCTTAATTCAGCGCCCCCGGGAAGGGCACCGGGAGAAGCAGGGTGCGTGTGGGCAGGGAGGCCCGGGGCGGGGAGAGGCTTGAGGGAGACCCCGGCCCGGCCCGGCGCTGCCCCCGCCGCCTCGCAGGCCGCGCCGCGGCCCCGGAGCCTCCGCAGGGCCTGGCGGCGCCGCGGGCTCGGAGAGCCGAGCAGACAAAGGGAGAGGAGGCCGGGGCCGCGGCTCAGGAGCAGGAGGAGGAGGGCGGCGGGCGAGCCGCGAATCCCCCCCGCTCCCCTCCCCCTCCCCGGCTCTCCCGCCGCGGCCGCCGGGGAGCGCGGGGCCCGGGGTCGCTCACCCAGCGGAGGCCGCCGCCTCCCGCTCCCTCCCGGGCACCTCGCGGCGCGGCCTTCGCCGGCATCCAGGCGAGAGCGGCCTCCCGGGACTCACCGAGGAGGAGGAGGAGGAGAAGGAGGAGGAGGAGGAGCTGCTGCTGCTGTGGCTCTGGCGGGGCCCCGGCCCGGCTCCGGCTCCCGCTCCCTCCCTCGCCGAGCCGCCGCCTCCCTGTTCCTGGCGCCGCCGCTTCCTCCGCCTCCTCTGCCCCCCCGCGGGCCCGGCCGGAGCAGGGCCGGCCCTCGCCGCCCCGCAGCGCTGGGGCCGGGCGGCTGGACCCCTGCCCTTCCCGCGGGGGTGTCCCCCTCTGCCCCCCGGGGCCGCGTCCCCCGGCTCCCCCGGGACCGTGTCCCCCACCTCCCCCCGGGACCGTGTCCCCCTCTGCCCCTCGGGGTCGTTCCCAGCTCCCCGGGCTCGTGTCCCCGAGCTCCTCGCTGCCTCAGGGCTCGTGTCCCTCTGCCCCTGCGCTTCGTCCCCAGCTTCCCCGGGCTCGTCCCACCTCTGCGCTTGGGGAAAAGGCTTTTTTCGGGCTTTGCTTGAACCCCCTCTCCCCCTTCCCACCCCGCTCGGGCTGCCTGGGCTGCAGGAGCCGGGGTGTCAATGCTCCCCTCCCCCGGCAGGATCTCGGGGGGCGAGAAAAGGTGTTTAACTTTGCTTCCCAGACCTCCCCCAGGACAGCGCCGCTAAACTCCATCCCCACCAGCTGCACCGCAGCAACTTCAGCACAGCTCGCTGCTTCCTTACTCGCCGGACCCCTCCTTTTTTTTAAAAAAAATAAAATGTTAAATCAAGAACAACAAAACAACGCTGCATTTAGGATGTGTGAGACGGATCTAAGCAGCTAGCAAGAGTCCAAGAATTAAAATCCGTGGACAATTTGGGTCCTAAACGTTCCCACAAGTCGTATTCGCTGGGGGTTGTGGAGCTGGTAAAATACTCCCTGCATTTGCTGCTGATGCAAATCAAGAACCTGATTTGCAAAGATATGCATAATTTGCTTACCGCTATAATCACATGAAAGCCAGTGAGATTATTGGTATGATTTGTTATGCAACTACTGAACCGATTTTAAGATTAAAATGAATTTGATGAAATTCATCAGGTCGTGAGAATATTCGTGTACCTATTGCCTGAATTCTTCTACTGAGATCAAAGGTATTTGTGGGTTAAGGTCAGTGAATTGTTTAATTGCCAAAGCTATTTGAGGTCAGAATGTGTTGTGATGGCATATGTGTTTTTATACCTTAGGCATTTATTGAGAGTTAAAGGCTTTTCTTGAGTCTCATCCAAGAGTCTTATGATTCTTTATGTGTCTGATCAACATCAGTAGCTGGCAGACCAGGACTATTCCAGGAGACTCTAACAGAGTTTTAATTAGAGTTTTGCAACTCTAATAATCATAGAATCGTAGTATAACCAGGTTGGAAGAGACCCACCGGATCATCGAGTCCAACCATTCCTATCAAAGATATAAGATTTGCAAAAAGATATAAGAGTTCCAAAAAGTTTTTTCAAATACAAAAGTTCAAATTTTCCAATATAACATACCTAGAGCATCTCATGGTTTTGTTAAGTGTTTTTTTTTTAAATTGTTTGTTTTACAATTATTATTATAGGTTATCAGCGGTATAACAAATAGCTAAGAGTAGTTCCAAGTGGATCAGTTTGGAAACCTTATGGAGCGTAACTCTTCTTTGTAAAACCAGAACTGTCAGTATGAAAAATTCAAAATTCTAGTTTGGCAGTGCTGTTCAAAGAAAGAAAGAAAGAAAGAAAATGCAATAAATAAAAAAGGGCTAACATTTTTTAACACAGTAGGTTCCTCCTTTCCAAGATAAACCATTAGGCGTTTAGCAGTCTGATTCAAGAAGGTGCCAAAAGAGATCTAGGTAAGGTAGGACAGCCTTGACTAGAAAAGTTTCATCTTAATTCTCATGCGGTTCTGTGAGTTTCTCAAACAAGTTTTTGTGTGTGTTCTTACCTTCTTCTCAGGCCTCCTTTTCCTTTGGATACAAGCATTTGAATAAGTAATTATTTTCAGGGTCTAGCTGGTATCCTTTCTTGATCCATGTACATAGAATTTGCGGTGTCTTCAGCAGCAGCTGCAGAACAGGAGAAGTCATATATGAAGAAGCCAGCAGGGCCAAAAATGTTTTTCTGTCTTCAGCCAGTTTTAACATAGGCAACTTCTGCAGCAGAATATATTGTGTGTGAGACAAAAAAGTGGTCTTAAGAGTCTTATTCTGCAGCCTCCCATGCTATTTAAAAAGATGGTTCTCAGTGATGTTTTCCAGCCTGTGTGTTGCCCAAAGGTTTTCATGTGTCTGAAACTGCCCTTTTGTCACTCTGTTATAAATCAAAAGACTTTGTTTTGTGGGTTATTTTCAGAAATGGCACTTACAGAAAACCTTACAGAGTTGAAGGGAAGTAATATAAAAAAAAAACTTAGTAGCTTTTCCCCCTAGTTTGTCTTCCACACTCTAACTTTCTTCACACTAAGGATGATTCTAAATATGGCTTAAATTGGTAGTGCTACTAAAAGTAGCTACTAAAGTAGCTACTAAAAGTACCTTCCTCTTTTTCTCTGTCTCCCTCCCTCCTCCTGCCCATATGCTCCTTTCTCTTTTCTTTATAGTGGCTCCAGTCCGCATTCTGTAAGCCAGCTCAGTATCTAAATCTCTTGAAGTTCATTTATATAACAATAAATCATGACATAAAGTAGACTAAGAGCCTTATTTTTCACTCCCATCATTTAGAGACTGTCATCTGCTGCTGCAACTGTTCGCAAGAACAGCATTTTCTGATTATTAGTATTAAGCAGTTTATGAGACGTCGTGGTCTTTCAAGGCAGACATGCAAACTGAACAAGTAAAAACAAATAATACTTTCCAGCTTGGTTAGTAGCTGACGTAGTTTAGCCTGTTATCAGGCAAGTATCACAACCTACACAAATAAGAGAGGTAATTTGCACATTTTGAGTGGTTGTAAGGAGAAGGAAGGAGGATCAGAGATTGGGACCTTCTTTATAGGCTACCAGCGTGCTGTTGGCTTGTCTCAGCCTCAGCACACAGCTTGATGTTTGAGACAGGCCTTTTTCTGTGCAAACGTGTCAGCAAACAGCCGTGTCCCAGTAAGAGCTACAGTTTATCACCACAACTGAACCCACTTGTGTGCTGCTGACGTTGCAGTGTGGATGGCAGGCAAGGAGGATGTAAGCAGGATCGCTTATACAAACCTGGGTTTGGCTTAAAACTATGTATCGAGCTAAATTGGGCAGTTTATATTTTCAGACTTATTGTTTTTCTGTTCTTTCCCCATATTACCAATTAGAGTTGCCACACAGGTGCTAGTTGTTCAAAATGATGTGGGCAAGAAATTTGGTTTCAGCAATACAAAATCCAGATCTTTCATATCCAATGTCCTCATGTGTGACCTTCTAAAGTCCAGAGCTCCAGGTCCATTTCTGATTGCTTTGACTTAGGCCAGCATCTTGAGGAGTTCCCTGTTTTGATGTGCTTCTGTCTTTTTTTTTCCTCTTTTTTTTAGACTCAAAAGTGTGATTACAAATTATTTTATAACTTCTGACTCTGATCCGTGTGTTTACAACCTGTAGCTCAGAGGCAGATGTCAGAAACCTAAAGTAGGAGTGTTCATCAATAACAAAGCCAATGTTATACCCACCATATCCACTTCTTACCTTATTACTGCTTATCAGCCTGGCAGATGTTACCATCATCTTGTACCAACTACTCTCCTCCTGGCTCTTTGGCCTGAATTGCAGGGGGAGGTTAATGCTTCTTATTGCTCTTTGAAACCATGTAACTGTATTTTAAGGACACAAATGCTTTCTTTTCCATTTCTGTTAAACATAATTCAGGGGGGCATTTTATTAACATTTTCAAAATATTGTAATGCTTTACAGGAACTTGGTCTTTTAGATGGTAAATGTTCAAATGGCCATGAAAAACCATAGATTTTTAAGGAAAGCAATGTTCACAAAATCATTGCAGATTACTGGTCTTTTTTGGTAACTGTGGCTTAATTTTCTAGATTTTTTAATTCTGGTAGTCCATTTTTATTATATGTATTTTATTTATTCCCGTATTTTTAGATAATAATGTATATTTGTATTCCTATATTATAATATGTATTAGAGATGTTTATATATCACATCATCACATACAGTTTTTGCACACTGTAGGTTGACTATTCCACTTTGTTTTCTCACAGATTCTTGCATGCTTTCTGTTAGTAAATTCAACTTCCATTACGGCAATTAATTTATGGAAATATTTCCAAAGCTGAAGGTTTTTTCTTTTTTGGGGGGAAGGACTTCCCTCAATCCGGTTTAACAGTAGTGTTAACAAAAACCCATAAATTCTGTGTATCAGAAGTTTATTGTTCTTAAGCAGGACTGCTTAAAAGGAAAAGAAGCAGCAGTTTAGTTTGTCTTCTTTAAGAGGGAGTAGAGGATGGAATAAAAATGTGGAAAGGGGTTAGAAGATTACTCCCAGGAAAAAATATTTTTGAAAACTCAAGAGGTAATATAACGTTGGCATTTTTTCTTCAGCCAGCTCCTGTCAGAGTTATATGAGGACTAAGCACACAGCTGTAGCTAGGTTTTGTTAAACTAACTAAAAGTTGGTTAGACATCAAGAATCATACATCAAGAATCATATCTAGTTCATTAGACCAAATAAAACAACAAAGTGTAGATATCAAGTCAGAATGTTCATACAAAGGATTACATTAAATTAAAAAAAAAATGTATAAAACTGAGTAGTAGCAAGTGTGCCTAGAAGTTAACATTGTTCTACTTTTTGTGTAATGAGTAACTTTTTCTCCTGGCTTGTTGCAGCCATTTCCTTAGTTTTAAAAAACAAGGTCAAATGGGTTCTTTTGAGTCTTCTTAAGAATATGCCTTTTAAAACATGCATAAAAGCATAAAACCCCCTTACTTCATGGGCAGAAGCATGTTTAAAAAAATAAAAAAGGTAATAATAATAATTAACCCTGTCCCCTAAAAAGGTTGCGGGAAGACAGCAGATTTCACAGTGCCAGCTGAGCAGTTCTGGTCTGGCCTCGATTGTCTTTTCCTTCCAGTTCACAGAAAAGATCCACATTTGCTTCAACACTATAAGGCTGTGCCTGTAATGCCACAAGCAATTTCTCTCCGTTTCTGAACTCCCACTGACTTCAGCTACACCTAGGGCTGCTTCAGTATTCCCATTTCTCATGGGCTTATCATTATGCAACGTACTTTCAGCTAGATCAAGAGTTTCCCCAATAATCTTGGTTTTTAAGAGTGTATCATTAGAGAGTGTATCTGCAGCTGCTAGTTTGAATTGAACATAGTTTGTAAATAACTTTAACCCATATTTATTATACTTCTAGAGCTCAAATTTAAAAATAAATAAATAAATAAAACCAAAACCAAATAAAACCCAACTTAAACAGAATACTTCAAACGACATCAGTTAAGCAATACAGTTCACAGCCCTCCGGAATAAAAATTCCAGTTGTTGTTGAAGCAACAATATTTAAATCTAGATGGCTGACAGAGGTACATATGGAACTTTACACCTATAGGTCACAAGTTCAAATATGGTCTTCATTACCTGGAAATTAAAATGATCAATAACTAACATCTGTTACATAGCTGAGATAAAAGGAGCTGCTTTCTGAAGCGGATTGTACAGAAGACACAACTGCTGCACTTTTTTCTGAATGTACTTTAAACGTGTGTTTAAATATGTTTCTTCTCAAAAATGAGAAGTTTTGTCTCTCAAAAAAAAGTGACAGTATGAACTTCTACAGTTTTCCTAAACGCTTTTTTACTACTGTTGTCCCAACAAGTAATACTATATCGACATTAAAATCTCTGTTGTACCTGAAACCTAATTTCTCATTAAAGTTGGAGCTTTCAACTACAGTTCCTTGTGTGCGCTGCCCTCTCAGTAGAGTTGACTGGCAAGTGAGGGTGGAAAGGCCCCTGGAGTTCACAGCACACTTTTTTCAACAGGTCTCGGTCTCAAGTCTGGTCCTGAAATAGGATTATGTTCATCAGGAAGTAGTCTGTTGTTCCTCTGCATTTAATTTTCAAAAATATTGCAGTAATATTTACGAAGACGTCTATGCACATACAAAGCCACAATGAATACAGCCTACACTGAACTGTGAGGAGGCTTTATGATCAGTTCCATGAAATTTGAGTTGTGCTTCAAAAATAATTTTGTCAAAACTATCACAATAAGTATGTCAAATATTTAAAAAAATTTAAGAGGTAAAGGTAAGTTTCACAGATTCAGAAACGTCATCTTGAGGTTATGGTTGGTTTGGATGCAAAACATTCAGGAAATATCCTGCGAAGTTCTCTGGATGTTACTTGATGACCAAAGACAAAGTTGCCGTAGTAAGTCAATGATCTTCTGTACAAGCCTTCTCCTTCCACAAAGGCTTTGCAGATACCTTAAGTATTTCTCTGCCTTCCATTTATGAAGCAGTACATTTTGTCACTGTGATTATAGCACAGCAAAACTCTTTTTAATGGTTCTACTTTGCTCCGGATAGAAGTTGCTGAATGCATCTTTTGGAAGAAAAATAAAAGTACTCAGTGCCTACAACCTGGACACGCTGAAGGTTGTATCACGGCTCTCATTCATTTCATCTAGGAACTTTAGCACAGAAAAGAGCAGCGCTGAACATGAAATGTGTTGTTCCAAAGCTGGACATAATTACCAATGTGAAACGCCACTGCAGCACCTTCTTCCCACTGCAAATGAAGTGGATTTGAATGCGCTCCTCAGTACACCACTAAAACAACAAAGGCAATACTAAGAATGATATAAACTCCAGGACTGAGGGCTTTCAGCTGGAACTGATAAATAAGGCTATTATTTTGGAAAAAGGCGGTTGATAAGTTTGAAAAACATCCTCACATAGTGAATACACAACCACAGCCTTCTGTATGTAAAAATCAGTCTTTAGCTGGATTTCAAACTTTGCTTCAGAAAAGAAAATGCTTCCTTTCATGGCAGCACTGTCATTTTACTACGTACCACATATCCAGGTCAGATTTTTAAAGACATGAAGGGCCTCTGAAAAAAATATCCTCCCTTGCTCTGTTAGGGTCTCCTTAACACAGATTTTCTTTTCTTTTATGACTCATCTCTATCATGTCTTTGCTGTAAATAAAACATTCTCTTGGTTTTATAAATGTGTTGATAGGCAGCATGGAAAGCATTAATCACTGTAAAGCTGAAGGATACTTAGCAAAAATGAAAAGCAAATTGGAGAATGTTGATTTAAATAATTTTCAACAGCTACAAAACATGCTGTACAATCACTGTGTAATTACACCACAAAAGCTGTTTTATCATACATGAAAAATAATACAATCAGTATTTGTCTAATCTGAAACAAAATGATAGTGAAACAAAGTAATTCAAAAACATATTGTATAACCCTGATATTTAGTAGTTATAGAACACATTGACAAATACAGAATACTACTTTTTTTTGTAATGATAGCTGTGTTTGGTAAAAGAAGGTAACATGTAAGTCTATATACTGGGAACAATTTTTATTTGTGGGTAACTAAAGGTAGATGCTTAAGTATCAATCAGGTACAGCAGGAAACAAAGTTTATTCCATTTAAATCCTTAGCAAAATTGCCATTCACTTCAGGAAGAAGTTCCTCACTCTTACTTAAATATTAACTGGAATGGGTGGTATTATGTATACTACTGAACAGTAAACCCTTCCTGTAATAATTCAAAGACAAAATTAAAGAGTCTTTATTTAAAAATCCTCCTGATTCAGATGCAGGGGAAGTCAAATTACTTTTTTTATTAGAAACAGCAGAATTAATTAAATGGAACACCAAAAGCAAATTAATGTAAACAGAAGTGGCTATTTTTTGTTGTGATAGTAGAGGCAATTGCTCTTGTAGAAATGATCTATTTTATCAAATGCTCAGAATTTTTTTTGCGGAATTTCTTACTAGTATTGGTTGCTGTTCATTCTTAGTTGAATTGGTATCAGTAAATACTGATTGTTGTACCATTCAGCTCCTTTGTCTGGAGCATTCCAGTTCAGCATTGTAAGTGAAAAACTGTCCTTACATACATGATTTCAATGAGATTTAATCTACTCATTATCACGACTTTTTCTTCTAGGTGTACTATACTCTTAATGAAAGACTTAATAGATAGATACTTGCCAGCCTGTTATATTAGTACTATTTCACTCAGCAGACAAACTTTAGTCTCGTAAGAAGTCTGGTTAGTTTGACAATACCTATCTCTCATAAACTTATGATGTCTGGCAATTAATGATATTTCTGTCTTCTAAATTTCCATTATCAAAACCTAGGCTAGTCATTTTCTAATTTTTTTCCAATCTTACTGAATACCAAGAGAAACTCTGGCTGATTATACTTAACACATATGTGGGAGAGGTTGGGGGGTTGTGTGGTGGGAGGAATCTTTTCAGGCTTTAGTTAGTGATGAAGGCAACATTTTAGGCTTATGTGTTTAAGAAAAAAACAACCATAATTTTATATATTTGGCAGAGATACTGCTGTTATTGTGTGTGGATGGTCTCTGTGATGCAAGGTCTGCAGCTCTTCCTTGAGCCTGTGCATGTCAGACTGGGAGGAGGGAGATGTGGTTAATTGAACTTCCTGCCCCATCTCTATTCCGTGTCATGTAAAACCAACACCCATGAGCAGGACTATAATTTTGAAACCAGTTACAATACTGTATATGACTTGATGCGTCATGTTACGTTTAAACTGGTCTGATCTATGAACTTCTCTTGATTCCCCACTCCCAGCCAAGTGTCCCTGACGTTTCCCTCAAACCAAGCCTAGAGATTGTGCTGTTGCAGGGAAGAATAGACACAATATCTTAACCATATGCGGGGTCTTATAGGGAAGGAGGTGTGTTAGTTTACTGACAGGTCAACAAACTGAGCCAACTCACATTGCTGTGCAATTGCTGGATCTGATAGAAGGGGAAGAGCTGGGTCGCCCTGATAAAGGAGCCCACAGTCACACCAGATAAGGTGTAAGCTGAAACTGCATCCTCAGGCTGAGGTTTCTCAGTTGGCATATCTGCTGCTGCCCTGCTGCGTAGCCCTGCACTTTCTCCTGGGGCTGCTCCTTCACAGATCTGCACAACCTCGTGGCTCTGTGAGGGCAATGGTTTATGCGGTACTGCTTCCACTTTCGGAGTTGACACGGGACGTACGTGAAAGAATCATAGAATTGTAGAATGGTTTAAGTTGGGGGGGACCTTGAAGATCCCCTACTTCCAACCACTCTGCCAGCAGCAGGGACACCTTGCACTAGACCAGGTTGCTCAGAGCGCCTACAACCTCGCCTTGAACATGTCCAGGGATGGGGCATCCACAACATGTCTGGATGAAAATAGGGGTTGTATTTCCCCCTTTCCAGTCAGTGAGAACTTCCCTGGACTGCCACAACTTCTCAAATACTCTGGACAGTGGCTTAGCAGCTCCATCCTCTAGGTCACATCTCATCAGGTCCCATGGATTTGTGAACCTTCAGGTTCCTTAGATGGTCTTGTTTCTGATCTTGTTGGTACGTCATTCAGAAAAGGGACGTTAAAGAGAACGTACCCCCACTGATGGTTGGGAATGGTGACCTCGTATCAACAGATGAGGAGAAGGCATATTTGACAACTTTTTTGCCTCGGTCTTCACTGATAATCATTCTCCTCACACACCCCCTCCCCCCTCCCGGGTCATGGGACAGCAAGATGGTGGCCAGGGGGGTTAAACCACCTCCCACAGTAGAGGAGGATCAGGTTTGTGACCATCTGAGGAACGTGAACGTGTACAAGTCTATGGGACCTGATGACATGCATCCCAGAGTCCTGAGGGAAATGGCAGATGTGGTTGCCAAGACGCTTTCCATGATATCTGAAAAGTCACGGCAGTGAGGAGAAGCCCCTGGTGACTGGAAGAAGGATAACATTGAGCCCATTTATGGAACGGGTAGAAAAGAAGACCCTGGGAACCACTGATGTGTTAGCCTCACCTCTGCTCCTGGGAAGATCATGGAACAGATCCTCCTACTAGTGCTGTTCTGGTTCCTGAATTTGTCTTCCCTATCAGGTAAGAGCTCTAAAGCGTTTATAGGAAAAATCCTATAAGGTATTCTAGAAGGAACCTTATTCAGATACTTAACTTTAACTACATACTTTATGTATGGGAAGACTCTTCTGGGAATGCTCAGTGATTTCAGGTTTTCCAGTCTGCTTGTGGAGGTATGCTAAGAGACTAATCTTTGATTAAAATCGATTCATTCCAGTGAAATTACACTAATTGATACTAGCATGGAGTCTGTTCATAGCCAATCATTTACCTATCAGCCACTGGTGCAATAGGAAGGGAATGTAAGCCTTGCCATGAAAACTTTCAGGCTACTGGCGCATAAGATAATCACCACAGTCAATTATTTCTCTGTAGTAATTTATACTGCTTTACCTATCATTACCCTGTAAGTCAGTGGATTCTACCATATTGTGACTATTTATATGCAGGTAGTTCTCACCAGCTCTCTAAGGACCCCGTTCATATCAAAGTTTAATTTGTAGATGATAATGTACTGTTCTGTCTCTTAGTCAGATTGCCCTAAGCAAATAGCAATGCATCTGAAAGGGGTCATTTTTCTCTAGGAATGAAATTTAGTAAGGCATGACTTACACTTTAGCATTCATCTAATAATCAAAAATTATTTAATTCTTATATTTAGCTATCAATTCACAGGGGAAACTTTGACGTTTCTCCAGTCTGTGACTCCTTGTGCAGATTCGAAAGACAAAAGCTGCCTTGTCTGCTTCTAAAGAAAAACTGCTGGAGGCACTTCTTTCATTTTTCTAATGAACACCATATGAAAACAGGCATAGAACAACTATTTACTGACATGCAGTGGTCAACAAGGGTCTCATACATGGCCTATTTCCTTTGCTATGATACTGAACATGATATGACATTGGTCAGTCTATTTACAAGACTTTTCTTCTTTCTACTTTTTTTTTTTTTGCAGTGAAAGAATTTCTATATTATTTTGACCTGAATTTTTTATGATAGTCCTCTATTTAAGGGTGAATGATACTGTTATGTATAGTTTACCAGACTTAAACACATAGAAGAACAATAATAATTAATATTTTGAATGTTACGAAGCCAGTCTTGCTCACTTTAAACAAAAGAAGAAGTGGAGGAAATTACTTGCAATTTTCCAGTTTCTCTCTGGAAGTTTCAGAACAACTAACCACCATCAGCTTAACATTACCAAGCTTGCTATTAAAGATACATAACTTTCATTCAGTGAAGAAAATTTACATCAAAAGCCAATTAAATGATGCAATGATTTATTTATGTGCATCCCTGTAGGACAAAGAGACTTTCAAAGGTAGGAGAGGTGTTTTGAAAAAAAATATTGCCTTTACTTGAAAAAGACCTCTGCTTTCTATTGAACACAATGTATTAAAGTGAAACAGATAAACAAACATATCTGAAAGTGATTGTGCAAATGTTCAGCTGAAAGAAATTATGAGCCACCTGTAGGATCTGACGTGTTAAAGAGCTTTTTTCCTATGAAAATTAAATAATTAAAAACACAGTTTACACAGGATAAATAGCTACAGTTGTTTCCACTTAATTATAACTTGAGTTAATATTTATCTTCAGTTAAATAGAAGTATTGAGATCGACCTAATACTATGAAATAAGAAATAGAGCTTATAGAGTTAGAAAAACATTGGCAGGAAAAACATTACATGAAGAGTTATTTTAAGTTCTGCTTCTCCCTCCTTACACCTTTTCTGTCTAAGATTGTAAGTACCGGTGTGACATCTGGCAGCCACACTACCTCAGGCTGTGACCTTGTCAGCTCCTGTAAAACTGTGGGAAAAATTTAACAGTGTAAGCATCAGGTCTGGATTTTTTTTTAACTGTCTAGAAACACAAAATCAAATATAGATACAAGCTACTCAGCTTTTTTGTCTCTAAGTAGCTCAATCTGTTTTCCTCACAACATTATTTCAAGGGTTGCAGTCAGGTTTTTTTTTGCAAGCAAGGAAACTAAGTGGTTGGGGGCTTTTGGTGGTTTTTAAAGCTTACAGGAAGTTTGCATTATGTTCCAAATGAGTTTATATTACCCATCTTAAAGAAATGTATAGCAAAAAAAAGTTGATTCTGCAAAACTGTAAAGTATATTGTTGCAAAAAATTGTAGCTAGGAAGCTTGTTGCAAAATTGTGCATTTTTACTATTTAGAGCTTAAAAAGGATGCTGATCTCATTGCGAAGTGCTAGTAAAGAATTAAGTTTGTTATTATCAAACCAGGTTCAAGATCAAATTTGTAGTTCCAATCACAAATATCCTCTCTTCCACCTGCTGTCAAGATGGTTACAAAAAGATGAGAATTAAATGTCCTCAACCTGCTTTCTGGCAGAGGTCACTTTCTGTTAGATGACAGTGGTACAGAGTGAGTCGCTTTGTCCAGTCTCCAGGGAGTTTGTCAAAGTATTTTCTCATATGGTCCGAGTTGGTAATCTCCAGATACCTAGAGACCACCTGCGTTCTCTTGTCATCAGAGGCCATTTCATAGCTTTTTTTTTCCTACCAAAATTTCTCAAGGCTTCTTCAAATTGCCAGAGAAAATTTTTTTTCCACTGAAGAGAAATATTGTCGGGCCATCTAGTATCAAAGAACTTACGAAATTTTTTTGACTATCTAGAAGTTTTTGCTAGACTTACGAAATGGCAGAAATGTTTGTTACTCTTCCATATTTAAAAAATAAATAAATTTTAAAAGCATGAATTGTAGAGTTTTTCTGGTTGCCATGTCACCTAATGTAATATAGATCTTTGGAAGAATACCAGGAAAGGTGCCATCCTGCACCTCTGGACCTGCAGTCCTTCAGTATTAAGACTGCAACACCATGTTTTTTTCTTCTGAAAATTGGTATAAGTTGTGACCTTATTTATCTGTTTGTCCTTCATCAAAAATACTATCTACATGTTCAGTGTTCATACTCACATCATCACCCAGGTTATTGAAAATTGCTGACACAAGTTGATGTTTTCAGTGCAATCCAGCTTTGGTTTTCTGCTTTATTTAATGTCAGTATCAAATAGGCTGCTAACAGCCAAAATTTTTGCCGTCATATTTAACACATTAGACTGAGGTAGGACTTCCCTATAGTTATCTCCAATAAATTCAAAGTAAATTTAAAAGCTTCTTGGAAAAAGAAACTTTCATATCAAGGACAAATACTGGACACACTTGACAAGTGTTCTCTCTCTCTGTTTGTCCAATCAATATTCCCTATAGAAAATTGACCAAGGAAAGGAATGTCCTCATACCCTAACATACATAATAGGAAAAGTGAAGTCAAAGGCCATGGGAAAATCTCTGTATTACAAATGCACAAAATAAACTCCAGTACTATCCGTATGAAACAGAAACATCTGAATTTATTATATAATGCAAATCTAATCTATATAATAATACACATGATAAGATAAATGGCATTCTATTTCAATTATACAGAAAAAAACCCACCTAAATCAACAATGTTAAAATTTACACATGCAATTTTACAAGCCTTGATATTCAAACTCCTTTTTTTTTATGACCAGGGATTCCTACAATAACAATCAGAATAGCTGGTACAATATTTAAGAGTCTGCAATTGTAGTTGCTTAAAAAGTTATTTTAAAAAAATCACCTATTTCAAGATAAATTGAAGGCAGTGTAAGAAAATTAAGCAACTTCTTACGTCACAAAATCCAGAACTATAACTTCAGTGTACTTTGCCAGCAAGTTCACAAGTTTGGAAATCTAAATCTTTATTAGATTTTTTCTGAATTTTAAGTAACTCTCAGTCAATTTGGGTGTTAACTAGCTTATAGCTACCTTTGTAAAACTTTTCAAATTGGTCTCTTCCTTAGTATTGATATAGTTTGACAATTACAGTTATTTCCCTGACCATAATGTCCTCTGATATCCAAATCCATAATTCTATAAACTGCAAATACTTGGTTAGGAGTTGAGTTTCAGGATCCCAGTTAATATCAATACAAACTAAAAAGTATTTTCACAAAGCCTGCCTAGAGAAACTGGAAAATCCGATGCAGCTGTACTGTTAATGCATTTGTTACTTTTTTCAAAGGGCAACCTTACTTTTATAATGAAATCACACCAATAAAATATGCTAATTCAGTTAAAAAATTTAATAATGTTCCTTGAAGAAAACAAACAAACAAACAAACAAAACAAACCTTTTGCAATGCTTTAATTTTAATTTTATCTTGGATAAATGACATTTCACATTCTTGGCTACTTTTAGGTACTGAAAAAATAATTGGAATCTCCCATAAAAATTTGGTAACTTTTTTTTTAATCTCAGCTGAGACAGAGCTTCCAAGTTAGAGCAGATCTTGGTTATAATTTGCACCAACGTAACCAAGTTTTGAGAAAATGGTTTACAGAATAAACAAAGAAATAAAGAATCGATTGTTCTCCATGTAACAGTGGTTTAACAATAGTTTCACTCCATGTGTAGCGCTTTTGTTTCTCGATCTGGGAACAGCATATGGGCAATTCCTCTTACCCTCAAAGGTCAGATTCCATTATAACTGACCTCCACATTACAAATTAGCAAACAAAGGCATTTGTGAGCCTTCACTGCTTGTTGTTATTCAGCAAATCTGCTGCAATGTGCCTTTTAGGACAGTCACTGTCGTAGCTCAGCTACACGACAATCCATGCAAACAACCACTAGACTGAGATACAAAGAAAGAAACAAGAAGTTAGCATCAATTTTCTCCAGTTGGCCACATCTGTTGGCATTAATAGCAGGAATATCTAAAAATAAGTGATGCAGTCCTCGGTGGAAGAATGAGGGTCTTGTACCCAAGAAACAACAGAGAGAAGCCTTAGGAGAAAAAGGAAGAAAAGGTGTGAATCCAGTTTATGAGGTGGCTCAGAGCTGTTAAAGCCCTTCAGGGGAGGAGGGGGGAGTGAGGGGAGAGAAAAAAAAAGAAATTTTACATTGAGAAGCAAGATTATTTCAATCCATGAGTGTTCTTACGTGTTTATTCATGTTTTATTCACTCACAAGGTGTGTTTAAAGGCCATTAAATATGACTAAATTAACAGCATTGGTTGATTTCGGTGTAGCATATTCCACAGAGTATTTTTGGTGCAGACAGTTGCTTCCAAGTGTCAGGATGCTCAGAGAGGGTATGTGTTATCCCCTGAAGGTCATCCTTTAAGGTATATTAAATCTGAGCATTTGTTCCCTGTAGTTTGACTTTCAGTTATGGATTTCTCCATGCAAAAGAAAAAATAATGTGTTTTATGTTGTTAATCATTAAGGAAAATATTCCCAGATTTTATAGTACTTTGACGTGTTTATGTGGGACGTTCAGCACTTTGCCATAGCAAATGAGGTGCCAAATCTGTAACAAATGCAGACAACTCTATATTCCTGGCTCTTACTGTTCCCATGCTTGATCATCTTTTCACTGCACTGTGTAATATGTAGTTGTAAGACAGGCAATAGGTCTCCGCTGAAGGGCATAGAACTAGTTTCCTTACTACCACTGTTTCACACTGTTTCCATGTACCCTTTTCTTTGGCTTGAAAGTTTAATTTGAAAATCATTTGGAACATTTTCCTCTGTCGATTATACTTAAATATATTTAATATGTATTTAAATATAGTCATTAGGACTTTCTATTTAGGATGTTCCCATATGTTTAGGATTTCCAACAGATTTTACAAGCCATGATATCACATGGAATCATATAGAGTATTAATTTCTATTAAAAAATAGGAAAAGGAAGCACAAATACAAGGATGGGGTTTTTTTTTAATAATATACACCCAATAATACAAAGAAGTGTATAATTCTGAGTATAAATGACCACATATTTATCTCATTTTCCTGTTTCTTAAGTTTAATGGCCAGGCCAGGCCAGCCCTTCCAGTGTTTCCAGCCACAGTCCCATTGATTTCCATTGTGCATGGGGATAACTCCCTCCATGTAATAATAAACCTCTCTCAGTGCTTTGATAAAATATAAATTTATAAAAAGTGCTGTGTTTTTTGCCTTCATTAAAGCTCTCTATCTCAGCCAAGAATCAGACCTTCTTTAAAAATCTGACCTGCTCCTCTGTATGCAAATAAAGTAGTAATTTAAGCATAGATATTTCCTGTCTGTTTTAGTTAGGATTAGGTAGTTAATAATTCCATAAGAGGGTATTTTATTTTTTTTTCACAAAATGTTTTACCCAAGCTAAAAGTGATAGTCCATAAAGATCATATATCTGGCAATCCAGAGTACTTTTTTTCTCTCTTTCCACGTTGTGCAAGAATTGTTTCCATGCTATTTGCCTGGAAGAAGTAGTGAAGGGCACTTCAGGATCTCAAAAAACTGCACAGTTTATTGCAGCTGTTCTGATACACTGCTGAGCTGAAAATTTTCTAATATTGATACCTTTTCTTTCCAAAACTAGTCATATCCGGGCAGTTAAGAGTGTTTACTTCAATGGGCCAGCATCCCTTTTTGAAGCTATGAACCATCTTCTCAAACAAGGAAGTTCTATTAATATAACTTTACAGGCAAGAAGCCCATGTCTGTGTTCTCTGACTCATCTGTTATCGAAAATCTCATCTTTAGAAAACACTGTTTTGCAACTGCAACTTTAAACTTCAAAACTGTTTAGAATCCTTCAAAGTAAAAAATTTGCAATGTTAACCTCTCAGATTAAACAAAGAGTATCAGGGAGAGAAAAGTACTAGTTATATTTGTGTCATGGAAAGATACAAAGACGGGATTTATCATACCTGATCAACATCTGAGTTAACATCCTATCTAAACCCGGTAATCTATGTGAAGCTTTGCCTGGTGTGGGATGCTTCATCTGAAGAGGAAGTCTCGCTGCTCCCTCAAATACCAAGATAATTGTGTAATGCTGCTGAGAGCTTAGGACATGCAACCACTTCCCAAATTGTTCAAATAATAAACTGAGCCCCTAGGCCTCCCTAATGCGCAGGACGATGCCTGAGACCATAATCAGCATGTGGTGACCAGCTCCTTGGCATCCCTTCCTATACTTTCTCCCTGCCAAATCAGTTGATAGCTGTATTTGACCCCTCTCAGCCAATTTAAAGGAAAGGGAACTATGAAAACAATTCCTTAGAATCATAGAATCGTAGAATAACCAGGTTGGAAGAGACCCACCGGATCATCGAGTCCAACCATTCCTATCAAACACTAAACCATGTCCCTTAGCACCTCATCCACCCGTGCCTTAAACCCCTCCAGGGAAGGGGACTCAACCCCCTCCCTGGGCAGCCTCTGCCAGGGACCAATGACCCTTTCTGTGAAAAATTTTTTCCTAATGTCCAGCCTGAACCTCCCCTGGTGGAGCTTGAGGCCATTCCCTCTTGTCCTGTCCCCTGTCACTTGGGAGAAGAGGCCAGCACCCTCCTCTCTACAACGTCCTTTCAGGCAGTTGTAGAGAGCAATGAGGTCTCCCCTCAGCCTCCTCTTCTCCAGGCTAAACACCCCCAGCTCTCTCAGCTGCTCCTCATAAGGCCTGTTCTCCAGCCCCCTCACCAGCTTTGTTGCTCTTCTCTGGACTCGCTCCAGAGCCTCAACATCCTTCTTGTGGTGAGGGGCCCAGAACTGAACACAGGATTTGAGGAGCGGTCTCAACAGTGCCGAGTCCAGAGGGAGAAGAACCTCCCTGGCCCTGCTGGTCACACCGTTTCTGATCCAAGCCAAGATGCCATTGGCCTTCTTGGCCACCTGGGCCACTGCTGGCTCATGTTCAGTCGCTGTCAACCAACACCCCCAGGTCCCTCTCCTCCAGGCAGCTTTCTAGACAGACTTCTCCTAGTCTGTAGCACTGCACAGGGTTGTTGTGCCCCAAGTGAAAAAGTGAAACCATGGACAGGTGGCTCAGTAAAGAGCCAGACTTGAGATTGGAGGGTAAGCAAAGGGTTGCTACTAAAATGTGCTTGTGCCTGTGTGTGTGCGTGCACGCTCACACCTGCAGGTTTTACCGAAATACCTTTCACGCCGAGGGACGGGGTCTTTTCTAGGAAAGATCATTGTAGTGTTGCTAGATGAGATAGTTTGCTGTGCTAACTATGAAAACTGTCACAACAAAACCAAATAACTTGTGATTAAGTATTTAAGTAAGAGGATCTTCTTGGATTTCTAGTGGCATTCTTTCACAGAGCACTCGTGCCTTCACAGATTATGAAGTTAGTGGAATATCTTTAGTAGCGAATTACTGCTTATTTTCTCCAAAAGAATTTTAAATATAACTGTATATTTTACTGTAGTATATCATTTTATCTTAGAAGAAGCAGAAGGTCATCTCTGTGTCACTCTATTAAGCTCCATTTTTTGAAGCTGGTAATTGTCACACAACTTCAGCACAAACGTTTATCATGTAAAGCCTCAGATCTGGAAAACATTTTATTGCTTAAATAATCTCTGACTCAGTCTGAATAAACCAGAAATAATTTGGGACTGAGTAGTGTTGAGGCTTGTTAAGGAACATTTTTCTCTCTCTCTTCTGAGTTCTAGTATTTTGATACTAGGATTTGACTGTCCTTTTTTTTCCCAGAAGGCCAGCAAAATGTTTAAGAGGAAATGTAAATTCTTAATAGTAAAGAACTATGTTCTTTTTGAAAAATAATTTATATATATACCCCTTAGGCTGGTAATTTGCCAATAATTTAAAATAGCCCTTTGACTTGATGACATTCTAATTCACTGATAATCACTCATGTTTCAACTATTGTGTGCAATTTGTAACGGTGAGTGGGCTTGAATTTCTATGTACTACATTTTGTAGATCACATCAATTAATCCTAAATTTCTTTCGAGAAGGAAAGGCTTATAGAAACTGATATAGTAAGAAAAAAAATAATAAAAATTAATAAGTAGGAACTGAGTGGGGAAAGAAGGTTTGAGACAAACAACATGCTATCCATTGATAGATATATAGAGGGTGTTAGAAACACAGGGGTACAAATACTCCATTCTCTGTCAGGAATAAAAACATAAGCATGCAAAATGGAAAGCAGGAACCCAAGGTTAACTTGTATTCAAAAAACCATAAAGTTAAAAAAAAAAAAAAAGAGAACTTCCATAAGTACCAGACAGGACATTCTTCCCTTCAATGCAAAAATGAGATGGAAGTCATTCTAGATTTCCATTTGTAATTTCTAGATGTGGATGTTGCAAAACTACCTAGCAACACTGAGTGCTCATTTTCCTTATAGTTTCTAGGAATGGGATATCTAGCTCTCTTTGCTGCTTATGAAAACTCTGAGCCCTAATCCATCATTTTGCAGTTTAAGAAATTTTTACAAAAAACCTACAGCCTTTGATGAGCTAATGGATGGTTCAGTCCTCTCTTTTGTTAGGGTTGTGCTTTGCTTTCTTTAGTACTTTGTCTTAAGACAGTTACTATACCAGTAAAATAATTTACTTCATTAAATTTTCCTTTAATATCCCTCAAGGACATGGGCAGGAAATCAGTTTCACTTCTGACTGCCTACTGTGCTCTTTACCAGATGCCCCAGGCTCTGCTGCTTGCAGAAAGAAAAGGAGGAATCCAGCAAGATCCAGAGTATTCATCAGGTATTTTGAAACACTATTTTGAAGGGTTGCAGGATGAATTCATGATAATTGCTGGCTTAATATGAGATTTGAAAAAAAAAAAAATCTCTTTAAGGCTAATGACCAGCTTCTTTTTTTGTTTTTCTCTTCCCCTCTGAAGACATTCAGTTGTGATAATATACCCCCGAGCCAAATAGAAGCTGATGAAGGTTCCTTTGCTTCTGAATGCCTTCTGGTGTCACATGCTTCTATCTATAGCATATCTCACAGAGATTCCCATTTTCCCAGGCTGTGCTTCTGCTGCATTTCAGTTCTTAGGGCAAAAAACCCCAGTTTTGTCTGCATAATCAGTCCCTTGTATAGTGGCTTAAGTTGCCCAGAGGGGTGCCTTACATCTATCTACTTTTAGAACATTTCCTTGAAAAACAGAACTGACAAAAAAATTAAAAAGACTTACTTAAACACTTTTTCATTAGTTGTCATGCACTGTAAACAGCATGTCAAGCAGTGATTGTCTGTGAACACACAACAGCGAGGCTGCCGCTGGTGTTCAGACAGGAACACGCTGCAGCTGAAGCAAGGAGGATCGTGTCATTTCATAGAATCGTAGAATCATAGAATCACCAGGTTGGAAGAGACCCACCGGATCATCGAGTCCAACCATTCCTATCAAACACTAACCCATGTCCCTTAGCACCTCGTCCACCCGTCCCTTAAACACCTCCAGGGAAGGGGACTCAACCCCCTCCCTGGGCAGCCTCTGCCAGGGACCAATGACCCTTTCTGTGAAAATCCTTTTTCTGATGTCCAGCCTGACCCTCCCCTGGCAGAGCTTGAGGCCATTCCCTCTCATCCTGTCCCCTGTCACTTGGGAGAAGAGCCCAGCTCCCTCCTCTCCACAACCTCCTTTCAGGTAGTTGTAGAGAGCAATGAGGTCTCCCCTCAGCCTCCTCTTCTCCAGGCTAAACACCCCCAGCTCTCTCAGCCGCTCCTCATAAGGCCTGTTCTCCGCCCCCTCACCAGCTTTGTTGCTCTTCTCTGGACTCGCTCCAGAGCCTCAACATCCTTCTTGTGGTGAGGGGCCCAGAACTGAACACAGGATTCGAGGAGCGGTCTCACCAGGGCCGAGTCCAGAGGGAGAAGAACCTCCCTGGACCTGCTGGTCACGCCGTTTCTGACACAAGCCAAGATGCCATTGGCCTTCTTGGCCACCTGGGCCACTGCTGGCTCATATTCAGTCGCTGTCAACCAACACCCCCAGGTCCCTCTCCTCCAGGCAGCTTTCTAGACAGACTTCTCCTAGTCTGTAGCTGCTCAGGGTTGTTGTGCCCCAAGTGCAGGACCCGGCATTTGGCCTTGTTAAACCTCATGCCGTTGGACTCTGCCCAGCGGTCCAGCCTGTTCAGATCCCTTTGGAGCCTCCCTGCCCTCCAGCAGATCCACACTTCCACCCAGCTTAGTGTCGTCCGCAAACTTGCTAAGGGTGCACTCGATGCCTTCATCCAGATCATTGATGAAGACATTGAACAGGGCTGGACCCAGCACTGAGCCCTGGGGAACCCCACTTGTCACTGGCCTCCAGCTGGAGTTAACTCCATTTCCCACCACTCTCTGGGCCCGGCCATCCAACCAGTTTTCCACCCATTTGAGAGCGTACTACCTATTGGGCAGTAATTTGGGGCTAGATTGCAGTTCTGACCCCACGCTAGCAGTGATGAAGATGAGCTGTACACTAATAACAGTTCCCAGGGATGCTCCCTGTTGTGCCGGGAGGGCACACACAGCAGATGCTGCTGCCTGTGTGGAGAACCATGCACACCCTCTCCTACCACCGTCCAGCTCTGCTGACACCTGCGTGCAAACAGCATCACCGCTTTAACAGTGTTTCTGTTATCACTTTTGACAGGTCCTGATGAAATATATGAAGTTCTGAAAAGAACAAAATAAGGAAAAAGAAGAATATGATATTCTTTGTCTTCATTCCTACCACACCTTAAAGCCTGTGTTCAGTTCTGGGCCCCTCACCACAAGAAGGACGTTGAGGCTCTGGAGCGAGTCCAGAGAAGAGCAACGAAGCTGGTGAAGGGGCTGGAGAACAGGCCTTATGAGGAACAGCTGAGAGAGCTGGGGGTGTTTAGCCTGGAGAAGAGGAGGCTGAGGGGAGACCTCATTGCTCTCTGCAACTACCTGAAAGGAGGTTGTGGAGAGGAGGGAGCTGGGCTCTTCTCCCAAGTGACAGGGGACAGGACGAGAGGGAATGGCCTCAAGCTCTGCCAGGAGAGGTTTAGGCTGGACATTAGGAAAAGGATTTTCACAGAAAGGGTCATTGGTCCCTGGCAGAGGCTGCCCAGGGAGGTGGTTGAGTCCCCTTCCCTGGAGGGGTTTAAGGCACGGGTGGATGAGGTGCTGAGGGACATGGGTTAGTGTTTGATAGGAATGGTTGGACCCGATGACCCAGTGGGTCTTTTCCAACCTGGTGATTCTATTATTCTATGATACCTGTGGAGAAATGCTACCCAACAGCTTGTAATTTCACTGACAGATACCTACGAAGTGTTACAGCTTTCAGGTGGTTAAATGGGTGGCTTGGGGCTAAAAGACAAACCTGGGAAGGCAAAATCCGGGACCAAACCTTTCATTTTGAAACATCACCAGCTAAATGCTGTTTAATCCATAGACGGTGAGGTGACATGAACCCACAGTCATCTTATGAGCCCCTGACTTGAGAGAAAGACAAGACTGAGATCTAACACAGTAATTTGTGCTTCATGTTGGACAAATTATTAGAATCTACACGCTGCTTTCTAAAAGGGTCACACAGCTTAAATGGATTCTCAATTAAATTAGCTGTTTTAGAATTGTAGAGCTAATTGAGTTGTAAGGAGACCTGCTGGCACTGGAAACAGTCTCTTCACATTCCTCAGCTACAACCTTCTTATTAAAAGAGCTTTTGAACTACTTTAGGCGAGCTGGACCCCTGCTATCACTTTCTAATCCAAGTTTCTTTCGGTGTCTATCTGTTGAGAATATTTCCTTCTTGCAAACTGAGAGATAATTGCTAGGAATGTTTTTATAATAAATGTTTTTCTTGGAGATTAAGTACACATCTGCTTCCTTCAGGCAGTGAACAAAGCAATAAATTGATACTGGGTTACTCTTCCCTCTACCCCTGACATTAGCAGTTGGGAGGTACGTATGGCTAGGTGGCCCTTTTGCTATGACCCACGCCCAATATATAGAATTTAAATAACTTAAAAAAAAAAGTAAAAAAAACCCTTCAAAAACATCATTCTGTTAGGAAACACAGATTTCTGCCCTGTTATCTGAAGAACAGAAATGCTGTCCAACAAAACAGTGGTAGCTCTCCTAATGGCCACCATTATATTATTGATTAAAAAAACCTGCATTTTTCTTTACTAAATATAGGGGTTTGGAAAATTTAGATACTGCCTGTAAACACAGCTTTTCCACAAAGAAATGAAAATTATGACATTTTATAATTTTATCACTGTTACATCCAAATATGCATATTTTGTATGAAATGTGCTACTAGCTCGATTAAGACGAATATGCAAACCAAGATGGTAAAGAATCCAGCACCGAATAAAAAGTATTTTTAGCCCAGCATGTGTCATATATCTTGTATCTTTAGGGTGCTATTAATAAAATTTTCCTGTGTGATAAGGAAAAAGGCCTAGCCAAGGACTGCACAAATATACATTTTTGTCATTTACACTTTGAAAATCAATTAAAACTGACTCCTTGGTAATAGCAGGAAGCTTCCCATATTTTGATGCTTATGAATACTTCAGATTATTAACATCCCTTAAAAGTGCCTACATTTGAAAATAAATCCTCAGATAATGCATACTATCAGATCATTCACTCCTTTAGGCATCCCTGGTAAAAATCATACGCAAAAGAAGGTGGAAATCTGAGACACGTGGAGAGAGACTTAGTGAAAATCTTCTCCTTGTGTAACTTACACATGTATATATACATAGATAAAAATGTAAATATGTATATATAAAATCCTGTAGTGCTGGTGAAACATAGGTGTTTGGTTTGTTTTGCCTTTTTAAGTAGCACTGACATCTAAGCTTCAGTGTTTTAAAATAAGACCTTATCTTCACTGCATGCGACTGAAGCTTCTGTGTTTTATATTTAGGATGTTAACTAAACGAAATTATCATCAGAAAAAATGTTAAAAATGACAAGTTGGCAGCTCTGCTGGGTGTCTGTCAGCGTCTCATTTATTCCCTTGGGCTACACGTGGCAGTACAAGAACACAGTGCATTCAGCCACCTGCAAATGAACCATGGGCCTCTCCTCTGCCTCTCATTCATTGCCTACTGCCTGCAAAAACTGGAGAGACTCAGTCTTGCTAATAATCAGCTCTGTGGTTAATTCTGGAGGCACAATGTAGTCCATCAGGCTCGCTGCTTGGCAGCTACTCTGGTATAGCAGGGTGACATCAGTGAAAACTTATTTTTGTCAGTTCACTAAGAAAACACGACAAGGTGAAGGCATACATATGGTGTCATTTTCAAACTGACTTCCGAAAAAGGTTCTCAGGATATTTGGAAAAATGCCTGTTTCTTTAAAGACAGAACTGAAGTTTTGTACAGAAAATAGGTTTCCTGGATACAACTGTATCTTTTACAAGCGCTACAGGTGAATTCGAATATGATGCTTTCAGAAAAGTGCTTATCAAATCAAAATAATGTGTTAAGAGTTGCCACTCAAAACATGCCAGCTCCTCAAATTTCAGAGGAAATTGACTTTTCAATGCCAGTCCTCAATTTTCAGCAATTCAGAGGGAGATAGGAGGTTAAGTAAGAAAACACAGTAACAAATACTAGTGAATGAGTATTGTATAAAATAGTTATGATCAATTTACAGATCAGCTTATCATAAATGAATACCTTATCTTTAAGATCTGTAGTCATAAAAGTATATGTATTATTCTGTGGCTGTTTAATTGTCTTAACAAGCTCTGAAAGCTTGCCAAAAATGGAGAGCCTCACATTGTTCATGTTACTGTCCAAGAGCATTCAGGCAATTGCAGCTCTTGCAGATGTCATGATGTCAGAGCTGTGGGCAATGACAAACCATGTGATTTTCTGCTGCCTTCACAAACAGCAACTGAGAATATGCACTATAAGAGTCTAAGAGTTACAATGCCTATATAAAGCCATGCAGTACCGAACGAAACAGCAACAGCAATGTTTAGAGGACAGGGAATGGTGCTGCAAGATACCTGGAGTCCAAGATTCAGTTTCAAAGTCTAGGAAAGTTATGTGAAAAATCAAGAAATTGGTTCTGTGTAAGGGAAGTCTAAATCTGGAATTCACAAATATACCTCTTTGAAATTGTGTTCAAGATAGAAACAAAATATTTTTATAATTTTTAGGATTTTGATAACAGAATTTTTTCCCAGTATATTTCTTTCACTTGACGGCAAGAGAGAGCATCTGACTCTATTGGCAAATATTTTGGTACACGTTTATTTTATTTTCAACATTTCTCCAAACGCTGAGAATCATGAAACACACAGTTTCAATTGCACCTGAAGCCAGATAACTGTTGTATCTCTATCTTTCTTATCAGAAATTGTGTCCCACTCAAGCCAGGGCACAATTTACACTACAATACTTGCCTCACTGATTTTCCCACTCTTGTCTTTTCTGCCCAATGTGAATCTACAGTGTTTGGAGGATGCCAGCCCTATGCAGGAACATCAGGCCACCTCTTATATGTGTGATGAGAACCATCATTTTGAGAAACTTGGTAGATTGTTGAAAAGACAGAATGGAAACAGAATCTCATGTCCTCTTTCTTTGGCACTGTTCTTTGCTATTCACTAATTCTAAGGAAGGATAACACTGGAGAAAAGTATTAAATAGGAGGCACTCAACATTGGCTTCTCTTTTCTTCTGTAGCTCAGAGAGTCTGAAGTAAGTGCATCGGTTAATTAACGGCCAGACTTGTGAATATGACTGTGTGGCTGAGATGCATAGGGGTAATTACATGAGTTTGGAAAACTCACTTTCTGAGGCAAATAACGAGTATTACATAGCCTGTAGATACTGTTATTACTAAATAACAGTAATAATATTCAAGTTTATATTGAGCTCTATTAATGTCACCCAAAGATTTTATGAGTCCATAAATTACAGTGATACAAAATGATTACTCCACCAGTATTTTAAGAATTATTATTTCCTGTTTTGACCTAGACTTGGTAATTTAATTACAGTTACATAAGAACAAAACCAAAAACGTCATAACATTGGCTAAAACGGGAATATCTTCCAAATCCAAGAACTGATTACTTAAATGTTTTTATTCATTGCAATGATGTACAGCATTAGTATTAGCAGAAAATGGTAACCCCCATGGCAATTTAACAGTTCTCAAGAATATATTGTTTTCCAGTATCGTAGACCATCTTGAGATGTTTAATATTAACAAAGCAATAAATGCAATATGTCCTCTTAGAATAAACTGTCTTTATGAAGTAAGGCACTAAACAATGTGCTGAATTACCTACAAGCAGTGAAGAAGTGCATTGAGGCAAACCAAAATGCTATATGTTTTAATAACATCAAGGGTTCTATCCGAGTAGTTTATTAATTTTCGATGATACAACATTTGTTCATAAAAGGGAAAATGTATGTGCTTTTTCTGCACTACCCTATAGTCAGTTGTACATTTGCCCATGTAATTTAACACAGAATGTAGATCCAATTAAATGGGGGGGGAGGTAAAGGAAAAAGATAAATTATAAAGTTTCACTAGGGAAGAAAATATATACAATAAATTAATGTTATAAATGAGCTTCCAGATTTACATCTGCACTACCATAAACACAAACATTTGAAACATGTACTTAGGTTGGGTATTATATACCCAGCTGGGAAGCAGTAAAATTCAGGAATTTACATTAAAGCACCTGTTGAGACCCCATCACATGCTTTAAGATAATACAATAATAAAATGCTGCTCCTGGCCACAGAAAGCTCAAAAGAAAGGGTCGGGGTTTTTTTTTACATGCTCCACTGTTGTTTATTGAAAACCTTTACAAGTCTGCTATCATCCTACTTACTTTGAATACTAATTTCAGGAATCTGGTAGTTACTTAAAGCAATAAACACAGAGCTACTGCATATGCTCACATTGTTTTTACAGTGCATATGCACTAAGTCCAGTATGGACTGCATATATAAGTAACCAACAAGTGGTTGTTTTTTTTTATTTTAGGTACCAGCATGCCCTTGTTACACATAGCAGCTAGTGAATGGAGAATGATGAGAAAGCTGGGGGTGACAGAGAAAGGAAGGTATTCAGGACAGGAAAGGCTATTTTTAAGATGGACTCTGAAATTAATAGAGGCAGATATATAAGAGATAATATTTCATCTGGGGAAATCCTCATCTAAACTCTCTTGGTCATTTCTCCCTCTTCTATTCCCAATTTTGCAACCTTCTTTCAGCTGGTAAATCATAAGGTTTATTTTAAGTACAGAAGTCAGTGAAGTTTGGGCATCTCATTCCCTTTTTGGGGTTCTCTTCAGAAAAGCACTTGGAATTCATGTGTTTTGCATCCCACATGCCCTGCTTTTTCTTGATAGGACTGTAGAACCATAGAATAGTTTGGGTTGGAGGGGACCTTAAAGATCATCCAGTTCCAACCCCCCTGCCATGGGCAGGGGCACGTCTCACTAGATCAGGCTTCCCAAGGCCCCATCGAATGTGGCCTTGAACACCTCCAGGGATGGGGCAGCCACAATTTCCCTGGGCAACCTGTGCCAGTCCCTCACCACTCTCATGGTGAAGAAATTCTGCTCTTTTATTGCTGCTCTTTGATGTATGTGAAGAGCCAGACAGAAGGAAATTCAGGGAACATCAGAAGTTGCAACAGTTCAGCTAAGAAGTGCAGTAAGGATATTATAAAATACGGAACCAAGACCCTGTCAGATAGAATCTTTGATATGGTGAACTTCAGAGAACTTTAGGAACATAAGAGGACAGAACTCAAAAGCAGTAAGGAAAGGAAAAAAATGTTTTGAATTGACAGCTTTGAAAAAAGAATGCAGAGATAATAAGACTTCATTGTGCATTGAATGAATCACAGAAATGATAAATAAAAAGAAACCGAAAACTCTTTAAAAATAACTCAGAAAAAGTTCTCTTCAAGCTCATCTGTCTACATTTAAACGAAGGGAAATTTCAAAGTTACAGAGCATCCCATATTAAAAGTTCTAAAACGTGGCTTTTGTCAAAAAATCTTCACAAAGCCATCTTCATTTTTGCAACTGCATGCCCACGCAAAAATTCCATGAGCATATACACACAACAACATCCACTACTTGTCCACCTGTCATCAGTGTGTTGTGATAGAACCCAACTGATAAGAAGTTATTGGAATTATAGAAAGCAAGCTTGGAAGGAGACAGGGGTAGACAGCTCTTTAAAGTTCATCTTACGTAGAGTGCAGTAAGAAAGCAACAAGGGACAATGTAAATGAGATTCAGTGACTAATTTCCCCAGTGGTGGAACTCCTACGCACTTTGACTGCAGATCAGTAAGAATATACACAGTAGAAGAGATATCCATGTTAAATAATGCCAATGGAGAAGAAAAAGTCAAACTGATTGCTGAAGCAGTTACGGGAATCTGCAGGCTAATGGGAACAAGCAGATAGGAGGGAAAGCGGAGGCATTAGTGGGAGTCCAAAACGACACAGACACACAGGGAATCAGCACTCCTAGTAATGAGACTCGTCTTCTCCTATTTAGGTAGTCTCACAATACCAATCATAATTATTGAACCCATAACCCATGCACCTTTTCTTTTTTTTTTTTTCATTTTTAACATCCAGGAAAAGGTTTGGTTTTTTGTTTTAGGGTTTGTCTTTTTCCATTTTTTCTTGAGACATACTCTTTGCCCTTAACAAATCAATCCTAACAATGAAAATTAGTAACAATGAAAATTTGATTACTGTTGATCATCTTGCATGCCATTCTTGAGCCATGACAGCATAAAATGCAAGGTCTGACACGAAAAACCAATCCCTATAGCTCAGCAACCAAGAGTGGAAGGGGAAAAACGAACATAAGATCCTCAACAGCCTTTCAGAAAATGACCTGAAGAATCGCTTTGGCAGCAGCACACACAGCTGTGTGTCAACTCAGAAGGGAACTATTTTGAAGGTGATCATAGTTGGTTTTCTTAATCTGTTAAACAAAGAGTTACAGGCACAGTCTTGTGGGGTTTTTCTTCTGTGTCAGACCTTGTATTTTGCACCAGCTGATAGAGCCTGCTCCCAGACCACTATTTTGGGTACACAACCACCCCTTTTCTGGTCTAAAACAGCAGCAGCAAAATAAAACCTGGTCTTTAAGGTTAGAAACACTTTTTAAAGTTAAACTTAATTAGGCCTTTGGTTAAGAAAACCTGAATGAAATACCCCTGTTTACAGTGTAGAGGACTACATCAGCAATGGAGAGTGCACGTGTCATCTGTGCATTAGCAACAACTCTAAGAATTGTTTGTGTAGCTACTGATTCAGACACTGAAGACAGTGCAAGAAAACATTTGTTACTCTGATGCAATATAAATTGACCATATTTAAAGAGATGAGAAGGACCTGGATCAAAAAGTCATATAGATGTAAATGATGCATCTCTTTCTCCTGAAGAAATGTTATTATTTAGCCTATCTTGGGAAATGACCATTTCAGCAATTCCTTCTCCTTGCTGGACAAATGAGATACAAATCCATTCCACTGTTATTGTGAGTCTCATAAAGGGCCTCATAAAGTTCTCACCAGTCCTGTTTGGGGAAATGTGAGGAGCCTTGTGCGCATCTAATTAGAGCTCTTCACATTTTATTACATGAACATACTGTGCACAGCTAAAAGGAATTTTTACTTAGTGATGCTTCTTTTGTAATTGCTCTTGAAAAGCACTGATAGATTCATGTGAGTTCAGCCTCTTGTGGAAAAAATAACCTCATTGCAGCAATCATAGTACATTCATAATTAGCTTAATAAAGCCCCTTTGTTTTATTGCTCCACAGGTAGAAATATTATCTTGCAAAATGATGGACAGTTCAGAGTTGCAATTAAGAATTTAGTACAACCTTGATACACTAGATGGAGGTCACAAATGTAAGTTTACTATGAAAGGAAGAAACATTAGACATGAACTAAGAAAGCAGTGACATACAACCTTTTGGAAATCATTTGCATAAAGCATACTGCACTTTTCACATTTTTGTTGAGTGCTGATAAAAATGTATTTTTTTATGCCATACATTATTTAAAAAAAAACACCCATGACTATTACAAAGCCATGTTCTTTTGTGAATTTACAGTTACATGGAAAAACTCCATGAGCACACGCGCACAACAACGTCCATCAGCTGCCCAACTGTCATCAGTTTATTTTTTCCAATTCTGATGGCACACAAAATCTTCCAAAAACAAGGTCAGCCTGCTGGTCAGATAACCCATGACCTATGCATCTACACGTTTAAGAAATTCTATTTTGTGAAATTGCCTTGCATTACAAACAAAGCAAGGTAGTTCTGGAGTCCAGGTTACATAAAACAGAAAATCCCAAACCCTTTAGGATACACCTCCCACTTCACTCCTTCATGCATCTGCCTTTCACAAGTCAGCAAAAGCAATTTCCAGAGTGCTGTAAAACACATCAAAGAAACATTAGAAAATAACTCAGTTATTACTATAAACATAAATAATTCTCTGGCTTCCAAATTGGAGCCATGGTACTAGAGGATGAAGAAACACACCCTTTCTTTTTTTATTTTCATGTCTGAACTCAGACAATGAAAAAAAAATCCCATTTTTATAGAAGGCAATGTTGCAAACACGCATCAAAGAATGGTAGAACTTAAGATATGTAAAGCCATTGTCCTACAGGTACATGCAGAGCTCCTATTCAAGTTACAAGCAGAACAGAAACATGGCAGCTCCTACTTGGTCAGAGAACAACAAGTGCTGTTGAAGTGCTTACTATTTGGAATGCTGCTAGATAGGTAGCCCTTTTGGTTTTGGTAGACTTATCCTAGGGCCACCACCACTGCATTACATGGGGGTGGCATTCTGACCAGTAAGGCTGGGAACATGCATACTTTTAAACTGCATGGCTGTTTTTTTCCATTGCACAGAATACTTATGGAAAGGGCTTGCACTTCTAGGGCATGGGTAATTAACATCACACTGGAAAAGCATGTCAGTAATTGCATGCATCCACCTGAACCTTCTCTGATTACTTTGAAGAATGAAACCACATGTCTGTTTCCACTGAATTTTTTTAATTCTCAGGTGCAATTACTTAACAGCAAACCCATGTGTAACGGCTTTTTTTCTGTAGAAGCATTGCTGTAAATATTTAAAACTTTACAATGGCTTCAATGTTACTCCTAAGGTTCATTGGGATCCAACCACTCCCCCGACACCCTCATCCCCTGTCCTGAAACCGTTTGGAAAAGCCCGAGGATAAAAAAACAAAGAAACAGACAAAAAAGATAGAGAGATACTTATTTCTGCCAAGAAAACCTGATTAAACCCAACAGTGTTTCTTTAAGTGAGTATCCTACAAAGTCCTTCCTGGGGGCATGGTGCTGGGTTCTTCTTTGGGGGAGGCTGAGGAGAGGGTCCCCAAGTGGCACCACACCTTGTGACACCCTCAGTGCCTGCACCGGGAACAGCTTCAGTCTGCAGTTCCCCAAAAGAAATCATAGAATGGTTTGGGTTGGAACGGACCTTAAAGATCCTCCAGTTCCAACTCCCCTGCCATGGGCAGGGACACCTCCCACTAGATCAGGCTGCCCAAGGCCCATCCTACCTGGCCTTGAACACCTCCAGGGATGGGGCAGCCACAGCTTCCCTGGGCAACCTGTGCCTGGGTCACACCACCCTCATCGTGAAGAAATTTCTAATGTTTAATCTAAATTTGCCCCTCTCCAATTTATACCTACTCCCTCTAGTCTTATCCCTACAAGCTTTTGCAAACAGCCCCTGCCCAGCTTTCCTGTAGCCCCTTCAGGTATTGGAAGGTCGCTATAAAGTCACAGAATCACAAGGCTGGAAAAGACCTCCAGGATCATCGAGTCCAATCATTTCTATCAAACACTAAACCATGTCCCCGAGTACCTCGTCCACCCATCTTTTAAACCCCTCCAGTGAAAGTGACTCAACCCCCTCCCTGGGCAGCCTCTGCCAGTGCCCAGTGACCCTTTCTGTGAAAATCCTTTTCCTAATGTCCAGCCTAAACCTCCCCTGGTGGAGCTTGAGGCCATTCCCTCTTGTCCTGTCCCCTGTCACTTGGGAGAAGAGCCCAGCTCCCTCCTCTCCACAACCTCCTTTCAGGTAGTTGTAGAGAGCAATGAGGTCTCCCCTCAGCCTCCTCTTCTCCAGGCTAAACACCCCCAGCTCTCTCAGCCGCTCCTCATAAGGCCTGTTCTCCAGCCCCCTCACCAGCTTTGTTGCTCTTCTCTGGACTCACTCCAGAGCCTCAACATCCTTCTTGTGGTGAGGGGCCCAGAACTGAACACAGGATCCGAGGAGCGGTCTCACCAGTGCCGAGTCCAGAGGGAGAAGAACCTCCCTGGACCTGCTGGTCACGCCGTTTCTGATCCAAGCCAAGATGCCATTGGCCTTCTTGGCCACCTGGGCCACTGCTGGCTCATGTTCAGTCGCTGTCAACCAACACCCCCAGGTCCGTCTCCTCCAGGCAGTTTCCAGCCAGACTTCTCCTAGTCTGGAGCTGCTCAGGGTTGTTGTGCCCCAAGTGCAGGACCCGGCATTTGGTCTTGTTAAACCTCATCCCATTGGTCTCAGCCCATGGATCCAGCCTGTTCAGATCCCTTTGCAGAGCCTCCCGACCCTCCAGCAGATCGACACTTCCACCCAGCTCAGTGTCATCCGCAAACTTGCTAAGGGTGCACTCGATGCCTTCATCCAGATCATTGATGAAGACATTGAACAGGGCTGGACCCAGCACCGAGCCCTGGGGAACCCCACTTGTCACTGGCCTCCAGCTGGAGTTAACTCCATTTCCCACCACTCTCTGGGCCCTCCAGCCAACCAGTTTCCACAGAGCAGAGTGTGCGCCTGGCCAGACCAGAGGTGACAGTTTCTGAAGCAAAATGCTGTAAGAAAGCGGTCTCCCCGGAGCCTTCTCTTCCCCAGGCTGAACCACCCCAGCGCCCTCAGCCTGTCCTCGCACAGCAGATCCTCCCCCCTCTCATCATGTTCCCGACACGAGAGCACCGGCTCAGTCCCGCACCCCGCCCGGCTCGCACCCGCCCCGCCCCGCCCCTTCGGCTTCCGTAGCGGGGTGAGAGGGCTCTGCTGGGGACCCCATGGGAGTTGTAGTTCCTGTAGTTCCTGAAGTCCCCAGCGTGCTTTGCGCGCGGCCGGGCGGAGGCCCAAGCGGGGGGCGGGGCTCGGACTACATTTCCCAGGGTGCCCCGCGGCTGCCCCTGGGGCGGGCTGGCGGCGGGAGCGGCGCGGCGCGGCGGTTGAACGCGGGCGGGGAGAAGGACGCGATGGAGTTGTCGTCGCTCGTCAGGAAGCTGGGTGAGGGCTCCCCTCTGCCTCCTGAGGCACCGGGCGGGATGGCGGGGGGGTCGCGGCTGCCCCGGCCGCTCCGCAGGGCTGGGGGGCGAGGGGGTGGCGGCGAGGGCCCCGCCTCCCGCCGGGGTCTCGGTGCGAGGGGCGCCCGGGGCTGCCAGGGAGAGAGGGGGCAGCGGTGGCTCCTTCCTGTGTTCAGTTCTGGGCCCCTCACCACAAGAAGGATGTTGAGGCTCTGGAGCGAGTCCAGAGAAGAGCAACAAAGCTGGTGAAGGGGCTGGAGAACAGGCCTTATGAGGAGCGGCTGAGAGAGCTGGGGGTGTTCAGCCTGGAGAAGAGGAGGCTGAGGGGAGACCTCATTGCTCTCTGTTACTACCTGAAAGGAGGTTGTGGAGAGGAGGGAGCTGGGCTCTTCTCCTAAGTGACGGGGGACAGGACGAGAGGGAATGGCCTCAAGCTCCGCCAGGGGAGGTTTAGGCTGAACATTAGGAAAAAATTCTTCACAGAAAGGGTCATTGGTCCCTGTCCGAGGCTGCCCAGGGAGGTGGTTGAGTCCCCTTCCCTGGAGGTGTTTAAGGCACGGGTGGACGAGGTGCTGAGGGACATGGTTTAGCGTGTTAGGAATGGTTGGACTCGATGATCCGGTGGGTCTCTTCCAACCTGGTTATTCTATGATTCTATGATTCCTTGGCCCCTGCCCGGCCCCCCGCCTCTACACGGCCGAACCCCACCTCGGGATCCGCCCCCTCGGCCCCTCCTTTTCCCCAGACCCCTTCGGCGGCGTTTCTCGCTCCCGCTTTCCCCTCCGCAGACGCGAAGGGAGCGGTGGCACAGGGTGACGCTTCCTTAGGGAATGCCAGAGGTTTTCCCCTTTGATCCTCTGTGCTTGGATAGGATTTTGACCAGTTTGTGAGTCTGAGGCAGCCTTCGGTAGCCACAGCGTATTCTGGTGGAGGCTTTCAGGGTTTAGTTGTGTGTGTCAAGAAAAAGGCTGTCCTCCTGTTTTACGTTTGGCACCAGGTTATGTCAGTGTGGGTTTTAACGCTTCCCACCCTTACACTGTGCAAACGTACTTGATTAGCTCCCTGCTGGTGAATGCAGTCGTATTTATCTTCCTGGTAAGTATAATACCGACAGCATAAACCCTGGCCTTTGGTAACTGACCTTTGACAGCATTCAGGTTGTTCAAATAAGAATTAAGTTATATCAGCTGATTTCGTGTGTTTTTTAATCCCCCCCCTTTTTTTTTTGAGCAGGTCATGAACTGGCAGAGATACGAGAACGATCTCTAAAGGCTATCCTGTTTAAATTAGACCACAACTTGATTTCCTATGCTGATCTGGTCTATGAAAAAGTGCTTTTCCTTAATGTTTTGGAGTGGTTCAATTTTCCAGTTGTACCAATGAAAGAAGAAATACTAAATTTTGTGAACAATTTGATCAAGGTATGACATGCTAACATTTATTTGTGTATAAACTATATGTCTTTGGAATGCTAAAGCTAAAGAAAACTGGATGTTATTTGGTTTTCTAGCTCCACATAATGTGATTTTAGTGTTTTACAAAGACGTGAATAGTAAAGACAGAAATGAAAACAATTTGAGTGTAATTGGTCATGGGGATAGCAGGAATAAATAATTTTCTGTGTTTCTACTGCCTCTTCAGTTCTCATTTAGCATGCAATTTCTTCTTTGGGGCATGATTTGCAGCTAAGCCCTTGCACTGTTCCTGAAAAGTGAAGATTTGAACAATGGTGCAACTTATTTTAGAAAGGTTGAGAAAGTGTTGTAGAAATTTTGGAAGCATCA
The DNA here is from genome assembly GCF_032191515.1 of Phaenicophaeus curvirostris. NCBI lineage: Eukaryota > Metazoa > Chordata > Aves > Cuculiformes > Cuculidae > Phaenicophaeus > Phaenicophaeus curvirostris. The sequence goes on along the minus strand of NC_091394.1, from coordinate 2,931,287 downwards.
TAAAACATTTTAATGTTTTAATCATTAAGTGGTAGCTATACTGAGGAAAAAAAAAGCCCTCATCCTAGAAATGGATGATCTAAACAAAGGCAAAATCTAACTGAAGTTTTGATTATGATTCTTTCCTTTCCTCCTGCTCCCTCAGTGTCGAGGGATCTTTGAGACTCTTCAGGCTAATTTGGTTAATTATTTGTCTTAATGTAGCATCCACCTGCTGCTCAGAAACTGATTGGAATTGGTGCAGTGGAATTCTTCTCTCAGCTTCGTCCCAATGTGGATCCAAACTTGCAGGCTATAATTGATGGGATTGTGGATAGACTGTTCTTCCTTCCTTCTGGACCTCCTTCCAGTTCTTTATCAGTACGTTATCAAAAACAGCCTCAGCTCTCAGCTGACCAGCCAGGTAAGTTACATACTTTGAAGTGTGAGTTTTTAGAAATGAAAATAAAGTAAATTAAAAGCTCCTAGACTATGAAAAGCTGAGGTTTTTCAGGCATAGTAGGCAAGTTATTCCTGAGAGCAGTGAATTGTATGGTAAGCAGATTCTGCCAGAGAAAATATGATCTTAGCTAAATTGGGTAATGCCATTCCCGTAATGGAATTCTCTGTGCAGAACCAATCCTTTATTTGTAACCAGACTTTTTCTGTCCGTTTCTTCATTCTGTAATATCTGCTTGCTGTAATGTAAAAAGGGCAGGACACAGGACATAAGCTTCCAGGCTGCTTTATGGGAGCAAGTGTAGCAACTTCTAACAAAGCTGTTTTTAAGCCAGTAGGCTTTGCTACTTTTCTTTGTGTAGTTAACTTTAACTTTTAGCAATTAAGATATTAAAAAAAAAAAGGAAGTGGTAGAATCTTTTTTAAAACTACGTTACTATTGTATGTACCATCTGTGTAGTTTTGGATAAGTATTTGTCACAGAAAAATATGTAAACTTTAGAATTTCTTATTATGAGTGAAGTGTCTTGCATATGTGTGAAGTGCTATTACTTGCTTCTGTTATCCAACCTATTATCCATCTGTTACAATGAACTACAGTACCTCTTAGAGGTAGTCGAGAAGTCAACCCATGTGGTTCTTCTCTGTGTTAAAAATTTTAACAGAAAATGTAGAGGAGCAACTTACGTACATTCATGGTCCTGGTTCCTGTGGGAAAGACATTGCTAATATACTGCATAGTGTATTAATGACCACACGTGTGTCACTCGTACTGTGCGATCTTGGACATAAAACCAGTTCTCCTGTGCTTTCTGCAGCCTGTCTAATACTTGGGAGTCTTAATTTGTGAGAACTATGTGGTTGTTTTTTCCTAATACTCTTATTTTCCTCCCTGTGCCCACCTAAGGGTTTAACTAGATTTTTACCTAAGATTACCACTGTATAGGGAATATTATAATAATCTTTTAAATATGTGGTTTTAAACTGCATCTCTTTGAAACTGCGCAGTTGAAGTATTGTATATAATTCCTACTTATGCTATGAATTATATGTATGTGTGGATTAAATCATCTTAATCCTTAGTAACAGGAGTGTTGCATTTTTCCTCCTATTTCAGTTGCTGGGAAAAATTGTGAACTAATAATATGGATGTTATCTAGTTTGATCCTCTGAACAAAATACTATGTTCTGGAGAGATTGCCTTTAATGTTATGTTCCTTATGTATGTCTTGTTATACAGTGTGTGTATTAATAACATGTATTTAGTAATGTATATATTTTATACAGGGGGGACAACTTTTCAGCTGATGTGAAAGGATAGCAGTTTTGGTAAAAAAAGGTTTTAAAGAGTTAATTTAAAAGGATGATTTTATTACTATATAGGTCGATTAGAGGAAAACATTGTTTTAGCTGACAGTTCTCCATCAGGGAATATGTTTTTTGTAATTGTTTTTCTTATTGCTTGTATGGTATGCAAGGCAGTGTAAGAAAATGGAAAAAATCTTGACTGTTGCAGAACATTATTGTAAAAAATAAACATTGATTCACTGTTTTCAGTCCACTTTCTTGATAATTTGAGACTATTTTAAACTGATTTCCTTAATAGGTTAATAAAACTCAAGGGCAAAAGGGAAGCTGTTAGGAAAAAGCGTGAAGATAAATTGAATTTTGCTTTTGATTTGATTTCTTTTTTATTGTGTACCCTTTTTTTGAAACTTACTCTTTATTTGTTTTAGTTACACCTCAAGAGGAATTATTCCCTGGATATTTTTCTCAAGGTAGAAGTCATCCGCCACAGTTAGAAATACCTCCCAAAAGAACATGTGGTATGTGTAGTTATAAAATAAGAATATGTTAATTACCAAAAGTGCTTTGAGTTGTAATTTAGACTGAATTCCAATACAAATATTATTATTGGCTATTCTTCCTGTTGTTGTTCTGTGAAATCTAGTATCATAGAAACCACAGTTATAGTGCTTATGAAAATTACATTTATTTTAAAACATCTTCCTCTTTTCTGGCAAATAGCTAGAGTAAATCTTTTGAATATGTAAAGTATATTAAAATATACTGTAATTTATAATATTATTTAAATTGCTAATGCTTTTCGGAAGATCTGTGTCCCATAGTCAAAAGTGACTGTTTAACTATCTTTTTATTTCAACAAAACTTAGTTTGAAGTACCTTTCTACTTTTCAGAAAGCTAGATTAAGTGCCTCAGAAATCTTTACCATGTGTCTAAGTTAAAATCTTATGCTTTTATTTTTTGCCAATAAAAACGATATTATATGTTTCACTGACAAATACAGACAAATATTATTTTGTCAAGTTTTTGCCTGTACCAATAGACTACTAGCATTTCACAGGTGAGTGTTATATTTAACGTATTGTATGGTGCTTAGAATTAGATTTTGAGATACGACTTTGTAGTTACTGTATGTAAATCACCAGATAACTTTTTAACTAATGCAATGTTAAAGCTACTTTTAACTTCAAGTTTATAATAATTAACATGAAATTCTAAAGACAGCCAATACACTGCTAAAAAAAAAGTAATGTGTCATAATTTAGTAACAACTATAATTTCTACAGATTTAAGAGTAAAAGCATAAGGTCAATTTTCCATTTTTTAGTGATCACGCTAATAAATCTTCTTTAGTAGCAGAACAAAATTATAATTTGACCAAAGCGTGATCTAGGGGATTGAGTGCTTTCCCACTAAATGCTGTTTTCTACTTGCTAAAACTTTCTTCAGTAAACATATTTAATTTTTATTTGCAATTACCTTAATATTTTTTGGTAATGCTAAAAACTCTCACTGGAAACACTTTAGTTTGCGCGAGTCTATATTTAGTAGAAGGTATTTTTATTTCAGCTTGTATGTAGTTCATAAGTTTGTGACTTTGCCATGGAAATACAAAGTAATACTTCCATAAAATTTACTGCAAAATATCCACTTTTTTTTTCTCAGTGAAATGCTTGAAATTTTCCACATTTCCTTGGTTAACTCTGACTTCAACAGATAGGCATGTTCTTTCATCAAATGAAAGGTACAGTAATGGAAGCATTACAGTTTGCTGGTAGTTTTTATTTTTCATGTGTAAGAGTAGTTCTAAGTTTCTGTCTTGCTGCATCATTGCACTGTTTAGGTAAATAACCTCCTGAGATGCTTTTTGATAAATGATTGTAAAAGCTGCGCTGAAGGTGGGCAGGGTTGTAATAGGACCAGGCTTTCTGTTAATGTTGCTCTTCATAATTTGTGCTTAATTCAGAGTACTATTTTTTTTTTTTTGTTTATGACACTTTAGTCTGTCTTCTAAATTTCTCAAGTCAATCAAAGATTTAGTTCAGTTAATTTTAGAACAAGCTGGAATAGAGTCACTATTTACTTCACACCTATAGCTGCTTAGCAGAGACACTATGCCTGAGTCTCCAAAAAGAACACAGATCCATAAAATCCTGGACATGGTATTTTTTTTTCTTTGTGACAGTAGTTTCTGAAACGATAAAAAACTTGAAAAAAGAAAAGTGAAGTAGAATGTCCGAAAGTTCTTATTATTTATTGGTATACATGTTAGACAATAGCTAATGCATTACTTCCTTTATGTAACTTCCCATATATGTAATTCAAGTGCTTCTAAGTTATATAGAACCTTGGTGATGAACAGACTTTATTAGTAAGAGTTAGATTACTTGCTGTATCCCATTAAGATAATAACTAACTTCATAAGGAATTCCTAGACTTTCTTATCTTAATTTCAAGTTCAGAATCAATACAGTTATTTCTCTGTGGGGAACTTAATTTTACGTGTGATTTGATAACAACTGGAATTCAGTTTGTTTTTCCTTTTATGCGGGTTTATCATAGCTAAGGAATAATTCAAGCTTGAAAAAAGGCATGACTAGAATTACAGCATTTTTTCTTTAGATTCTTCCATGTTGTGATTATTACTTTATTGTAAAGATTTGTTCAAGCTAATGAGTACTGGTTGGATTTTTTTTTGTTTGAATATATATTTAAATATTAATTGCATTTTTAGCTCTTTGAGAAGTAACAAACAAAGCTTAATTTGGAATACATGTGAACTTCTTCAGGATGTGATTATGCAAGATTTTCCTGCTGAGATCTTCCTTCAAAGGCCAAAGATTGTACAGGCAAGAAGAATTCCTGTAAATTTTAAGTTTTTTGTGATGTTATAAGTTGTGCCAAGTAAGAATTGATATAAATGATACAATTTGTTTCTAAATAAAATGGCTAAACAGAAGTTGCTTTATTCCACTCTAGGTGTATAGAAAAGGGGACACTAGATGTGTATTGTATTGAGAAAGTTGTTTTGTTGTAATAACATACATTGCTAATTAGTAATAGTTTGTTGTGAAGTAGTACTTTGGTTCTCTGGGTAAGGTAAAATTGTGTCACTGTTATATGTACATTCGTATGTACTATGGGGTCCCATAATAGAAGTAATGACTTTATTGGAAGTAAAATCTGGGACTCTTGCTGTTTCTTTAGGACTGACTTAGGTCTTGTGTTCGGTAAGAAAGGAGTAGGTAAGCCTTTCTATTATTTGCTGTTTTTTTTTAAAGGATTAGAAACACAAGAAGGATGTTGAGGCTCTGGAGCGAGTCCAGAGAAGAGCAACCAAGCTGGTGAAGGGGCTGGAGAACAGGCCTTATGAGGAGCGGCTGAGAGAGCTGGGGGTGTTTAGCCTGGAGAAGAGGAGGCTGAGGGGAGACCTCATTGCTCTCTACAACTACCTGAAAGGACGTTGTAGAGAGGAGGGTGCTGGCCTCTTCTCCCAAGTGACAGGGGACAGGACGAGAGGGAATGGCCTCAAGCTCTGCCAGGGGAGGTTCAGGCTGGACATTAGGAAAAAATTCTTCACAGAAAGGGTCATTGGTCCCTGGCAGAGGCTGCCCAGGGAGGGGGTTGAGTCACCTTGCCTGGAGGTGTTTAAGGCACGGGTGGATGAGGTGCTGAGGGATATGGTTTAGTGTTTGATAGGAACGGTTGGACTCGATGATCCGGTGGGTCTCTTCCAACCTGGTTATTCTGTGTTTCTGTGATTTGTGAACTATATTTAGTGCGAGACTCTTGTTGGCATAGTTGTTCATCAAAGTTCATTAATGTTCAGCTTACCAGTGTTTATGGTTTTGCATCTGCAGAGTCTTTTGTCCCTGCTAAAGCTTCCTTTTGGAGGAGATGAAAGGCATCGGTTGGCTTTGCAGGCTGTCTTGTGCCTGCAACAGTTATGTGTCTTCTTGAGAAGCAGACTTAACTTTCATAGAGATCCAAATTTTTCTTCCACGGAGCAAGGTAGGTATTTTTAAACATTTGAAATACAGCTGTGTTTTTACTCCAGGTAAGGTCATCTAAAACAATTAGGAAAAATAAAAAAAGCCAACCCACAACTTTATAGCAAATACAATATTGTGAAACTGTTTTGCTAAATGATGATATTCAGTAGTATTTATTTTAGTAAATATTTGAGTACTTGCTTTATTTTAAAACACTTACTCATTTTTAAAATTTCTTGTGATTTTCCATTAAAGAGCTTTTCTCAGTATCCAACTGTTTGATGTCAGCAGGAGGGGTATTTCTAACTAAAGTTAAATGTAATCTGTAAAGTAAAAGTAGGTGAACTTTCAGAAGAGTTTTCAAGCTATTAGTGCTTAAAAGTTTAGTTACTAATTTTGTGAGCTATATTAGTTTTTTTTTATTCTGAGGGCTGAGAGTAGTTTAATCATTGCTTTGGATTTTACAGTCGTTAGGGGTATTTCACAGTGTTCTTAATGCTTAAATTTTGTGTATTTAATAATGCAAATGCTTTTCCTGTTTCCATTTTGTCAGGTGAATTTAATCAATTTTGTTTCTGTAAGTTGGTAGTCTGGTTCTTTTCATAAGATTGCCACTATATTTGATGTCTTAATAAATTACATTGGCTATTTCTTTGCTAATTAACTCACAACTTCAACAAATCCAATAGTCCTAGTCAGACACTATGTTAGTATTTTAAAACCCAAGATTTATGATTTAACAGAACTGTTCAGTGATTTTTGCCTTGGAGCTGATTTTCCAAAGTCTGCTACCTGCTGCTTATATGTTGTCTTAGCTTTCCAATGTTTAGCTAGTGTTTTCCATATCCTACCTTAGTTACTTTTGCCATTACTTCGCTATGTAGTTATCTTTCAAAATGATGGATTCTAGTAATGGATAACATATGATTTGTGTTATATAAAGGTACAGCTTCCCAGAATTCATCTATATCTTACTGTCATGAAGCACGAGTTCCTCCTCGTTCTCAGGATCCATCACCTGGCAGCAGTAGCCCTCGGCCATCCGTGATTGGACGGACAGTTCAGCGTCCTAGAGGAGATGGTCAAGATTGGGATGCAGCATCTTCCAGGTGACTAAAATAAGAATAAGCTCACACTTCAGTTAGAAATTATTAATATAGGATTATATTAATAATTGTCATTCTGTGGGTGATGCGAAGGTTTTGTTAACTTGTGAAAATTCAAAAATTAAACTGTTAGTTCTCTAAATGATGTTCGGAATACATAAGATAAGTTTTACCTGACACATTCTGTACCCACCCAACATTTTTAAGAAAATCTGTTTAGTGTCAAGTTGTTTTTGCATGTCCATGTAGTTGTAAGATACAGAAAACAATTTATTCAGACTATTGCTGTGGAGTCAGGGATTTTTCTTCAGCAGATGTCCCCAGCTGAACGGCCATCCCATAGCTAACGGGGCACAGTATTGTCAAAAATGCTATGCTATATAAAGATTTCCATTAAAGTCTTAACTTTGTTGTCAAATCTGACAACAAATTTCAGTTGTATGTCATCTAAAAATTCAACTCCAATGTGAAATTATGAATTGTTTGTATGGCTTCAGAATGTTAAGGTTGTTTGTGTGGTTTTGTTACTCATCTTGACACAACAGACCTAAAGCCAGTATTCAAGAACCAATGTTTTTTAGTATGTGGGAATTTAAAAGTTCTTGTGAATACTAACTATGTGCTTGTAGGTAGTTTTTTTGAGTGCTATTTTGGCTTAGCAATTAATTCCTAGGTATTCAAATAGACGAGTATTACAGCGAAGAATAGCTCATGTATTTAATTATAAATGCATCTTGAGAGTTGTAGATATTAAAAGGTTATTTTTACTCATCTTAAGTTTAATATATTAATTTTACATCATGTGAGTAATGTGGCACTGTGAATGAGCTCCAGACTTTGTGTTCTAGGACCTGACCATTTTGCCTAGTTGAACAGTTCACAGTTTAATAGCAGCTGCTGTATATTGTGCAAGAGATGGGAATGGCCTGGTTGTCAGTGTAGGAATGAAATCTGCATAAGAGTAACTACCAGTTTAGGCAATGAGGTGACATCTACAAGCTGGGGAGTGGTAGTTTATTAAAAGTGTAAGGCCGTATTATGAGCTGTTTGTGACTTTCATCTTCTTGTATCCTGTGTGCTGCAGTAGCACTGCTCACTGCCCAGGAATCCCATTTCTTACAAAGATACAACTTAGCCTAGAGACAACATAAAGTAATCATGATATTGAATAGAAAATATGATAGAGGGAAACAACTGTAGCGTTTCTCTGACACTGCCGTTTTTGATATCGAAGAACTGCTTTTAGTGCATCTTGTCTTTTTCAACGTTTGTAATCTAAATTGTTTGTTTATTGCTGTTCTATATGTAACTCTTCTTTTTCCTTGTTCTTCAATCTTGAGACTCTTCAATCTGTCTGTTTGTCTGTTTCAAATTCTACCTGGAAACTTAACCTTTCCTCTTCTGAGTTGTTTTTATGATTGATACCTCTCCTTCCTTACCCTCTGGTAAGTGCAAGCAGAACCACTAAATGTTGGTGAATTCTTCTGTTTTGATTATAGTCTTCTATTGACCTCTTAAAATCAGTTGGCTTTTAAATTTTTGATTGCTATTCTTTAGACATCTTTTACATTTACTTAGGCAATATAAAATAACACAGTCATGCCACAGTCCAGTTTCTTCAGCTTGTTTAATAATAAAAGCAACAAACCAAAAAAATGAGTATAAATGTCATACAGGTTTTTAAAGTGATTAAAGATTGCTCAGCATTGTTTAGGATAAGAAAAAACTTTTGTTCTGAGTTGTATTAATTAGAATGCTACCAATAAAATTAGATCATTTTGAAAGCAGTTGGAAAATAATAAAATTATGTCCTATATATATGGAGCTCATAATTTTAAATATGGTATGTATATATATAAGATAATAACTATATGTGTATTTTGTAATACAGTGATAGGACAAGAGGAAATGGCCTCAAGTTGTGCTGGGGAGGTTTAGACTGGATATTAGGAAAAGTTTCTTTAGCAAAAGGATTGTCAAGCATTAGAGCAGGCTGCCCAGAGAAGCGATTCAGTCACCATCCCTGTAGGTATTTAAAAGATGTGTAGATGTGGTGCTTAGGGACGTGGTCTAGTGGTGCACTTCACAGTGTTAGGTTTATGGTTGGACTTCGTGATCTTAAAGGTCTTTTCCAACCTAAACAATTCTGTGATATACTTTGTACTTAAGGCTTTCTTGGACAAGGGAGTATTTTCTGTTTAACAGTGGACAAAGAAGTCCTACAGGCTTAAACATGGGGCACACTTACTTAATTTTCCTTCTAAGGATTCTGGGGCCTAGCCACATAGAATGGTTTTAATGTAGTAGATATATAGTTCAGGTTGAAATTTGATTTTATAAGTGGGCTTGCTTCAAGCAACTGATAGATTTTGTTCATCAAAAATAGCTTTTCAAATAAACTGTTTTTTCTCTTGCAATACCATATGCAACTGTATTTCTTCCAGTATGGATCTCTGGGTGCATTTGAACATGACTGCTGAAACAGCAGTCATTCAGTTGTGGAGCTACTGGTTCTGACATCTAAAAAACCAATCGAACAGAATCTCCCTCTTCTTGCAACACTGGTGTAAAGGAGAGAGAAACTGAGATGGAATGAAGGATATGCATTAAGCAAGGAGGACATTAAAATACTAGATGCTGGTTTTAACATCTATACACATACATGCTTGTTTTCTTCGCAAGAGTTAACTGTTTATGTTTTTGTTCATTTTTGTTTATTTGTTGTTTTAAGTGGAAACAGTACTCAAGCAAATGCAAACTCCAGAATCTCTCTGCATTCCCCACTTGAAGTAGGACATATTGATCTACCAGATATTGAAAATGAGGACACTTTGGAATTACAGATGAAGCAGCTTAGCCTTCCTCAGTTCTGTGTTTCTGTTTTGGAAAATGCAATACCTCTTTTAAGAACAGGTAGGAAAGTTTTGAATGAAGTATTTCACTTAAGTATCCTTGCCAATGTTAGCACAAACCTCTTAAGAAGTTGGTATAATATTATGAGGCAAGTACCTTAAGAAAATAATGTATAGATGATTACTTATGCACTGTACCTATTTATAACAGTTGTTTTCTAGGGACTTTGTTCAGGTCATAAAGCTGGTTGAATTACTGCAGAATTTTCAAGTCCGTTTTACTGGTGGTGGCAAGTAGTGGTAGGAAGTAGTTGTGTGGTGGAAAAATGGTGTGGCTGAATAAAATGTTATTCAAGGAGATGAAAAAAAACTACACTTAAAAGAACATGTCCTGATTTATTTGAGCATGGAGTTTTCTTCCTGTTTAAGAAATAACAAAAATTCTGGGGAAAAGTTTGTTTTTATTCTTATGAATGCAGTAACATAATTATAATATGTTTTCAGAAACAGTAGTAATGATAGTCTGGTTGCAACTAATGATTTTTGTGTAACTTACAGAGGTTTTAAATTGTAAAGCTTTTTTTGAACAACAGCCTTTTTGCCTTTAGTCTGTCTAAAATAATATTTAGTTTGTAAAACAATGATATTCAGAACAGGTATTGCTAAACATGGTAAGATTTTCAAATACAGGAGCTTGAAATGTGTATCTATCTATGCCTAGAACACTAGAAGTTGTTTTTTTAATGTATCTGTCAACATTTCCTGAGCTGGGTAGAGGTTTTAACTTACAAAAATTCTATGAAATATGTATGAAACTTCCATTTACGATTGTTTTCATGATTGGATACAACTTCTTATGACATTCTGTTCTGTCAGAATATATTAATTTACTTGTGTATTTCATAGTAACATCAGCATTAATCTATGCCCAAAGGAAAATTATTGAATCCTCTTTTTCTTTTTGGCAATAAACCAAACTAAGATGATTAAGCTCCTTTTCCCCCTTTCAGAACAGTGATATTTAAATATTAATTCTTCACAAGCACATTTATGACTACTGGCATCTTTTCTTTTATTTATCATGTAAAACTAAGCAAATGTATTTTCCCATTTCTAACGCATGTCACTCGAAATCTGCAATTAAAATGTAGTGACTTTTGCCATCTTTCAAGATTCTTCATTTACATCTTAACATAGTACTAAATAGTTTAATTTTCTGATGAAGTTGATCTTTATTTCTGCTGCTTTCAGGTTTTTTTACACTTTTTAAACTCTACTAGATCATATTTCTTCATTCTTCAGCTGTGCTGTAATGAGCCACAGATTGTAAGCAAACTAATATTTTTATCCTATTCCCATTGATCTGAATTCCTGTGATCTGAAGGCACACTGTGATACTGTAAGTCAGTGGCACACAGTAACACAGTTTCTTGTGTAGTTATATTTTCTGAACTGTTCTCTTCATAAGATAAACAGGCACTTTTACTAATGTTATTATCATTTTTTTATTTTAGATATGGTATAGTATAGAATTTTTCCTAACAGTTTAAATTACTGGGTAAAGGAAAACCAGCAAGCTTCACTATAAAATTTGCTTCCTTGTATTTTACGATGTATTTCAGTTAAGCTCAAATTCTGTTCCCTGTGGAGATATTCATTGGAATTTTTCTTCCTTTGTGCTGACCTGTCTTGTGAGTGAAGTAATTTCAGAAATCAGTAGTGATGTAGGTTGTGGTTGGGGGCTTGTGGTTTTTTTGGGTTTTTTTGTGTGATCAGTTTAAAGCTACCATACTTGATGGAAGTTCAGTGCAAAAGATTTGTTTACTGTGCCTTCAGTGATATTGAACTCTTAGCATATACTGTTGCCACAGATGTTGGAAATGAGTATTTTGCTGATATATATTCATTTAAGAGTATGATGGAATGAACTTGCATGTTTAAAGATCATAAGAACTACAGCAAAATGTTGTTGTAGATGTTATTTTTAGTTTTTAAATTAAAAATATTTCTGAAACTATAACTCAAAACTGCCATTTCTTAATGTTTGCCTTATAATGAAGAAATTTATCAAGTCACTTTTCAAATTTCATTAAGAATTTGTAAACTAATTGCAGAGAGAGGAAAAGTGTACTTCTGAGTTTTCAGGCACTTACTGTTCAAATCGACATTTTGCCTAAAATAAATGGAAAATAACTCTTCTATGAGAAAAAAATGCATGCTTTGAAACAAGCTCTTTACCTTTCTCTGTCATATGATCACTCAGAGCGGATCATTTACATTGCAAATTGCATGAATTGTGGTCATTGTCACTGCATATATAGTCACACATATATTTTTTCCTGACACGCATCAGCAAGGCTTCTACAGTGTATAAAATCTATAAAAGATAGAAAAAATGACAAAGAACTTAATGTTAAAGTCCTAACAAGCAGTAGAGCTTGCTTCTTTTTTTAAAACGGACTTTGAAGGATGCAAAATTTTTATGGTAGTTTAATAAATCAGAATTTCAGTGGTGGTGCGTGAAATCCATCCATGGTTTTAAATAGAAGTGTATCATCAACAAGTAACTAAGCTAACAGTTGCACTAAATCTAGTATTTGGGGGAAACTGTCACTGTATGGTTTCCTAGAGTGCCAGACAGTTTTGACATCGTCCGTTGTATGAGGTTGAGAATATTTGGTCTGGCTCCAGATATTCTGCCTTGCTTTTCATGAAACCTTCTAGCCTTTGAGAGCTTCTCCTCTGTTGTCTCATTATCTGGGGGCCTCTAGGGGAGCTTTATATTAGTAGTAAATGTAGGCAGTAAATGTTTAAGCTGGTTTCACTGCAGCCCTGTGTTCAAGCATAAAAACTGTACAAAATATAAAAGTCACTAACAGACCACATTAGCTTTGTTATTAAGAGATACTGAGTCAGAAGGAATTATGAAAGTCAATAAATGCTAGCTTAAAAACAAAGGAGGAAAATTATTATGGAGAAAAGTACAAGCAGATAAAGTGGATATTTATCTCCTTATCTTCTGAAAAAAGTTCTTAAACAAAAGAATCCAGGAAGAATGGCCCTCCTGCTATACCAAAAATGCAGATTAACAGGAATAAGTAATATACATGGAAGATCTGTAACCTAGCTGGCTGAGTGGGGGAAATAAATTACTTTATTCTGTACTTCAAAGAAGTCCATAATCAGATTTACACTTATAACAAAGTGTACTTAGTACTGTAGGATTTAAGAAAAAGCAGTCTATTTATCAAGTGTATGATTGCTTTTATCTCTTCTGTTGTGATTTTGGCTAGTTGTTGCCTTCCGTGATTCAGAGCTATTGGTGGTTGAGGGCAGTTAGCATTAGTTTAGTAAAAGTGTATAGGAAAATCAGAATTTTAGACTTGGAATAATCTTTTGTTCATAATGGTGCTTTCTGAATATTGTAATATAATATTTTGTCTGTATTTGAATTTGTCCTCTCATTTGTATTCCTAGGCAGTAGGAGAATGACGATGGAAGTTCTCGAATTGCTTGTTGAAGACATGTTCCTTATTGGTGATACTATTTCTGAAAATGTTTGGGAAGATGATAGCCTTTTTGCATTGGAATTGGTAAGATTCTTCGGGCTTTGATCAACCTTATTTAACAGTTTGCTTTTATAAGCTTCTGACATTTTCTGCGGTGATTCATATCCATATCTAGTCTTCTGCAGAGCTACTCTTTTGAAAATCTGAAATAGTTTATTACTAGTTTTATCACTGGCACATTATTTTACTTTAAATGTAGGTTCTTTTACCAGATGACACTTGAAATTTCACCTCAAGAAAATAAGTAATGAATTTGTCTTGTTGTAAAAGGCTGTTAAGCAGCCATTGGGAGAAACGTGTAGGAAAGGGGATTTGAAGGAAAAGTACTGACTATAAATGTTGGAGACTAATTTGATGTAAATGACAACTTTGACTTTCTTTACTCCTTATAAGCCATCTGTTTAAAATTGGGGAGGTAACTGTTTAGATCCAAGACTGGAATTGCAAGAAGCATGATATCCATTTCCTACACAGGACCTATAGATTGCTGCACATATTTCAGCCATCCTAACTCTGTTGCTTAGTTGGGAAAGAAGGGGGAAGCCTTCTTGGCCCAGGAGAGATTTGAAGCGTTAGCGTGCTGTTGCCTGAACAATTAAAATTAAAATGCCTAGAAATATGTACCTAAGCACAGCCAAGAGTTTTTGTGTGCATGAAATATCAAATTATTGAATAACAGATTAAATAACAGTGGGTGACTTGCTTTTTTGTAGACAACAAAGCTGATCTGTAAGCCAGGGTGCCTTAGGCATGTAACAAACATATTGGAGTTGCAGACTGAAGCTTGTCTAAAAACTTGAGTTAAGGGTCGTTAGTCTTAAATGCACGTGACTGAAGTTAAAATTCATGAAAATACCACTGAAATGAAACGATGGTATTGCAACAAGCATTAATTGAAATATTCTTGTAAGCTTCCTTATTCTCTGTTTTACAAAATATAATATTTATTTTATTTATAGGACCTAGCAGTGAATGGGAACTTTGCTCTTTGAATTTAGTGTACTGCTCTGTCAAAATCTACTCTAATAGATCACACAGAGTCAATGTTGAAGATTCTTTGCTGAACATTTAATCGAAGAAGCTTAATCTAATCTTTTGTGTAGTTGTTGTATAACCTGGATCAGTATATTCTATTGCATTTAAATCTGTCAAACTACAGTAGAAACTGTGAGCATCATCACACTTCACTTATATCGTACTGAACGTTGTTAGTAGCCTGGAAATAAACAAGCAAAAGTCTTCAATGAAGATGGGCGATTTTATGCCATTATATTAATTTTTTTAAAAGGAAAAAAAAGACTTCGCTAATATAACTTTATTGGCTTGGCAGATCCTTAAGATTTATTAGTAAAATACTTTTCAGATATAAAATTCACCACCCATTGAAAGTTATGAATTTGCATCAATTTGTGATGCAGAGCTGGACTGTGCAGTACGATACAATAAAGCTAATTTTGATAAGGCAATTACAGGGCAGGAGATAAGGACAAGATTAACAGCTGTTTTTAAATTTTAAGGAAATTCAAAATAGTTAAAATTTCAGAAGTTCAAAAGTGTACTGTGAAGGAATTGGATCGGGGGAAAGGGGATTAGAGTAACCAGTAATGGGTAATTACTAACCAAAGTATTCAAAACTGCAGGTGAAGGTAGAGTGAGGTTTAGAACTGATTCACAGTTCTGTTAAGGTGATTAACAAAATACTGTGTATTTTATACCGTATCTGCATTTTTAAATAATTTGCTATAGTTGTGTTAAGATGTTATGGGTGTTGTATAAACTCTGTAAAGATACAGTAATGTTACAATTATTTCTGATAATTGTGTTTCTGATTTTGCTTTCAGAAAGACAAGTTGCTTCTGGTCTTTGGTTTGCTTGGAGACACTATATTGTATCACAAAACCAATGTAAGCGCAGAGCAGCCTGAGGTGATGTTGGTGCATCACAGAATGGCCTTTATTAGCATTTCACTTTTCACTGTTAGATTGCTGCAGATACTTCTACCTGTCGAAAAGGTATTCCATCACTAATCTTAAGCGATTGTCTTTCGGTTTTGCATTTTAAAGGGGCAAAATTGGTGCCTTCTTTAGTGATTAATACTAGGAGAATAGCCACTGGACAAAGAAATTAATCTGGTTTACATCGGTGAATGTATGATCACAGAAAGCAAATTACTCCATTTTTAAGTTATCAGTACATTGTGCAGAATCTTCTACAGATTTCAAATCTTAAAAAATCATTTTAAATACAGCTTTTAATGAGTTTTTAAAATTCAATGTTCTTTCGACTATGATGTTTTTCCTGGTATAATGCATGGTTTGCAAAGCTATACCGCCCCCTGCTGGTTTATAGTATGTGTGCAAGTAAGTCTAGAACTAATGCTGAAAAACTGCACTCTTGCATAGCAAGCAATTATCTTTCAGAAATCATAGTGATTTTAATTTTTCTTTGCTTCCTGTGTGCTTTCAGAAGTTCTGTTGTAGCTTTTCAGTCCTACTTTGTTTTGGTTTTTTCTCCCTGCTTATTTCAAATAGGGAGTTCTGACATTTCAGAATTTTGAGAGTTAGTGTTAGAAGATGTTAAAACCTTAATTTCTTTTTTTTATTGCAGTATAGCTTTTTTAGGCATACTTCAATCTGCACAGCAGATAAATTTTCAGTTACAGCCTTTTTTCCACAAAATATAAGTCTTTCACTATTAATGTAGATAGTTTCTTGTACCTGCAAATAAACGTAGAAAGTAATCTAATGAGTTCTTAGAATTCTTGTCTTTATGTTCTTATATTCTTACTTATTTGAGGTCAGCATTTTAGTTGAAGGAATACTGAACACTTGCTATAAAAGAAAAAAACCAAAACAACAACAGAAATCCCAGATTTTAGTACTTGGCATTCCTATATGGAACTGTAGACAGCTTTTTATTAAATACAAAAGTAATTGTGGTCTATGTATTCTCTGCCATCTGGTGGTTAGACCATAAATTGACCCTGACCAGTGGTGTAGGTGGTTGCTGGTGCTATGACTGGGTCATGCACAACTTTTGTGACTGCTTGCAAGTGTAATATTAGGACTGATAGCTAATGAACTCTCACTTTTTAATTAAAAAAAAAAAAATTCTTACAGGACACGCTTGATATGTGTTTCTATCTCTAATTTTTAAGTAGCAACAAGAGTGATTGTACGTGTTTAATGACTGAAAATGCCATTATTGGTTTTACTGTATTTTCAAGATGTCATTCTGACAATTGTTTGTTTGTTTGTTTTCAAAGGCGAGTAAAGTTTTACAAAAGAGTTTGCTGAATGCTTTATTTCTTCTCTCTCTGGACACATCCTTCTCCTTGGAACACCCAAGCATTCATGAATCTGTTGCAGCTTATCTGGAACAGATGAGTACTGAGAACTACAGTATTTATAAACAAGCTTCAGAAGCTGCGTATTCGATTGAATGCACTTGTAGCTTTATGACTGAAGTTCGTAAGAAGGTGAGGAATTTTATTATATAATATAGCTCTTATAGGCAAATTTCTTCCCTCCACTTCTCTTTCTCAGTGGTAAATACTATAGTCTAGCACAGCTGAGGAAAATCCAAAAGTATCAGTATTCCGTTCCATGCAAGATATAATTACTCTGTTTTTACTACTACTACTCATGATGTTTGGTTTTAGTTGGAATAAGATTTTACAAAGAAATAAACACTTGGTGATTGTTAGTAGCCCTTTTATGGACATAGACCCTTTATGTGCGAAGAAGTAAGAAAAAAACCAAATACTCTATTCAAATATATGTGTGTGTTTCTGTGTATCTGTGCAAGTTGTCCGGTATTTAAATAGTTCGGAAAATTTTAATTCCCATCTACTTGGCAAGTGTAGCTCTAATAAACAACTGCTTCTAGGCTCTGTGAGATTTGTTTCACTTTGATATGAAGACAGCTAATATATATTTTGCTGTATTATGCAGGAGATTCTAGCATGCTACTGAAATATTCTCCATTATCCAAATAGGCAAGTAATTGTGCATAATGCTTGTTCCATTGGTACTAGAATAAATGAATAAAATACAGCGACGTAAATGTAGTGCTGTCTTAAATCTGCGTTAATCAATCCTTCGTATAGGCAAGTTCCAAATTGAATAGAAGCAATACTTTGCTCATAAAATACTGTTTACAATAAAATTAACTCCAAATTTAAATGGTTCAGGTTTAGTGTACTTAGTAACCAACAGTATGAAGACATACTTAAATTTTAAAAATAAGGAATAAGTATAAGCAGTGGCCTTCCAGCATAACAGTGCCCCATGTTAATCACTTCTAGAGACAGACACTGTCTGAAAAGCATGCAGTTAACACTCAGAAAATGAAGTTACTTAGACAAGACTTAGCTGAAGTTAGAAAGCTGATTTTACCTTAGCTCAAAACAGAACATCAGGTTAAGTATAAACTCTGTGAAAGGCTGCATCATCATACATAGTTAGAATACGTCTAGTTTGTAGATATATTAAATAATGATAAATTCTGAAAGATCATGAAATAAAAATGTATATTTTGAATATTAGTGATTCTGATAGTTTCATTGTCTTCATTTACTTCTCAGGGGGACAAGAATCTTTCTGAATTAGTAGAATTGGCAGATAAGGCCTTGAGTAGTCTGCCCTACCATCAACACTTTCCCTTGCTGCAGGAATTCATTCACATATGCTCAAATATGTGAGTACATTACTATTTAAAAGTCTTACTTGAGAAAATAGAATCTTTTTTTACAGATAAACTTCTCAAGTAGGAACTAAACTTATTCCAGTACAGGGTATGAACAGTTGTTTTCTTTTAGCTTTTAAAAGTTCTGTTCTAAATAATGTAATTCCATAGAGGATTCCTTGAAAAATGAATTCTAGGTGCTAAAACCTAATGTTTTAATCATTTCTGTGAGTTAGATTTTATGATTTTTGTATATGAAGTCCCTGTGCTTTACAAAGAAACAGTCTTAAGCCACTTTGGTTTTCAAATTTTTTTTTAAAATTCCTTTGTTCCAAGTGTATTTGTGTAACTTTTATTTTACTTTGAGAAATCTTAAAGGACTTACTTAATTTATTAAATAACATGTTTTTATTGGTTTTTAGATGTTCCATGTTTCTACTTAGAGAATTTAAGTTACCTTGTGGTACCTGAAAAACTTCTGTATTGAACACTTAATTTGAAATACAAAATCTTCATCTTATACTGATTCAGAATTTTGATGAGAGAATTTTGAAAAACTATGGTCCTTGATTACCTGCATGTATGAAAATAAATGTACAAACGTGAAGATTGATATTATGATTTTGGCAAATATTTTGTTATATCTGATCTTCTGTTTGTCAAGTCATTTTTCAGGATGTATACAATTTCAGGAAGTATTTTTGAGAAACTATCCTGAAGTTTAACAGGAAAATTTTTTGTCGATATCTTTGGATACTTTAAGATAAATAATGGTTAAATTATTTTTCATATTTAGTTGGAAGTCTGCCGAGGCTAACCCGTCGCTCCAGGCTGAGGGTCAGAAGGTGCTTCTCCGTCTATTATCTCATCCTTTATTGAATATAAAAACTGAAGCCTATCACTGCTGTTTAGAAGCAGTTAAGGTTAGAACTAATGCTCTTGATGTTGCTCTGAATAATAAGCCTCACATGATTTCCTTATTAAAAGCATTTTTAGTGCAAATTCTGTTTACTGTGTTATATGCTGTGAAAGCTTTATAGGCCTGGGCTTGCAGTTTGCTGTTATATTTTTGGTATGAAATCTATTTGCTTAGGTTCCTTCAGGTATTGCACTTTAGAATGACAGGATCTCTAGTGTGGGAAAAACAGTGACTGACAATTTCTTTTTTTTTTTTTTTTTTAAGAGGATTCTTAATGATGCTGGTTCCTTTGGGGTTTTTGCTACTGTTATGCAGAAATATTTCTTTTTAATTTTGCTTTTAATAGAGTTCAAGCGTTCAGTTTTGCTTGTCTCTTGAAATGAGGTTCATAGAATCACAGGCTCATTTGGGTTGGAAACATTAAAGATCAACTAGTCTAGCAGTCCTTTTCCTCAGATCAGGTTGCTCAGAGCCCTGTCCAGTGTGACCTTGGATATTTCCAGGGATGGGGAATGACCTCAGTTGTGCCAAGGGAGATACCTCTCATCCTATCACTAGTTGCTTGTGAGAAAAGACCAACACCTACCCCACTACCCACATTCTGTTCCCTTTATAGAGAAATTTTTACTTCCCTTTGCTTTGTTTTCAGGTTTTTGGGGGTTTTTTTGTACCTGAATAAAAATAATTCTGAGTTGACTGCTCTTCTGCTTTTGGCAATGATGTTTACTGAAAGAAAAGTAAAATAACATATCAACAAATTAGTGATGCTTTCAGAATAGATATTTTTACCTAGGTTACACTTTATTTGCTTACACCTTATAAAAAAGTGAAAGAAAAATACTTCTTTTCTCTTATGTACAAAAGCTTGAGTTGTGTTTACAAACATGTAAGTCCTCTTATGTAGTCATTATTTTAAAACCATTGTTTTGGTTTTTATTTTGTTTTATCGGGGTGTATTGTCACTGCTTTAGTTCTGTATAAAGATAGTCCAAGAGATAAAGAGTGTGAACTTCCTAAAAGTATGACTGTACTAAAGAATAGCAATAACACAGGTCATTGAATATTTCATATTCAGGTCATTCTAGGTATTCAGTAATATTTGCTGACAAAATAAAAGTAAATTTTCTATTTTGGTACAATACTTCCTCATAATTCTTATTTTCTGTAATAGATATCAGCTAAACATATTGTGCTTATAGCACAAGTCATTAATGTACAAAAATACTAGTACTTGTCTTTTGCAAAATAGCCCCATATCTCCAGTGAATGACACTTGCATCTATTTGTGAGATCTTACCTCCAGTTTTATGTTTTGCTTGTTTTATTATAGTATCAAATAATGTATAAAGCTTGTCTAATTTATTTCTCTGTTAATAAAACCAAAATTATTTTGTATTTCTTAGTTCTGTGTAGCAACAGGAATTTTCAGTCAGTGATCCAGAATGATAGTGTTTCTTTTAGGGCTGTAATGTTTAATTTTCAGAATTGTAGTCTTCCAAACTGCATGGAGAGCATCTTTTTCACTGGATGACAACTTCAGACAAGTCTATAAAACATGATGTAGTAGTGGAGACTATCTTGAATTTTAAAACTAACAATCTGTATTTTTACTGAAGGACTGTTTAGGTATTCATAATATGACTAAGCCTGTGTCTTCAAGTTGCCATGGAGTACACTTTCTTCTTCATCCAAAAGTTTTATATGAAATCTGCACATTTGGCCTTCAGGAAGATAAGAATGAGGTACTGTGTTTAGTATCTGTATTTATAAGTCGATATGCATGGGCAGTAGGTGTTGATATTCTCCATGGTGGTCTGAGGCTTCCTTGAAGTATTGGAAAGATTTTTATTTTTTTTTATGATTTAATTCAGAGACAAAATATTTTTCTAAGCATAGATTGCCTATTAGATTTAACAAAGACCAATGGAAAATGAAAAAACTGGTTTTTAACCTTTTACCGGAATATATTCAGGCCTGATAAAATGTGCATATGAGGAAATAGTATGTATAATGGAAAACATTAAGTCTCTCTTCTCTGTAAAGGTGGGATGACCTCTGAAATGTGTGCATTGATTGAGGAGCAAAAAGGCATTTTAAATCTGCAATGTCTTTGTTATAAAAATGTGTTTCATCACTATAAACATATCTGTGTCTTAATTTAATGCCCTGAGTATTATAGAGTTGTTTTATAGTATTATAGAGTGGGGTCAAATTTTGATTGGGTTCGTTTATATGAATGAATGCTTAACATGTATCCACTATTTCCTAGCTTATGTATAAAGCTAAGTAGGGAGTTTTGAGAGGGTGAAAAAAAATAGGTTATTCGTAACTACTTTCTAGGTGATCTATAAGGAATAGTCAGAGGTGAAAGGACACTGACTAACAATGTTTTTATTTGAGTTTTGTCATCTTGTCTCCTGAAATGAGATTTTTTCTTTTTTAACATATGCTATGCACAATTCCATTAGTTTTAGGTGTTGGCATCTTAAAGAGAGAAGTAAAATATCTTTGATAATGTGCTATGTTTTTGTATTTGTATGTAATTTATCTTTTCCAAGGAAAGCATTTATTTTGTTTGATTACTCCCTTGGATGCCTTATTAAAAAGCCTGCCAGTTATTCATTTAGTTGTTGGTCAAGCATAACAAATAAGCTTCAAATGGTATTGAATTTGAAAAGGTTGTTGGGATAGAGAATGCATGTTTGCAAAATTATCTCATTTTGTTCTCTTGACCTTATAATGCATTCTTAATATTCCAACAAAATATATAATGAAGATCACATCCAAGCAAATTTGTTTTGTTTTTTTTTACTTCTTGAACTTATATCTGCTACTTAAGTTTGCATAAAGCATCAGTTTACTCTTTTAGGCATGTGACAATGAGAAGCAATTGAGAGCGACCTTGTATTCCAAGGTTGGACTTAAGATTTGCAATGTGATTTTTACAAAACTACACCCTGAAAGATTGGCTAGGGTGATATTATTAAAGGCTGTTCTTGTTGCCTGGGTAGAGGATTTTTAGCTCTGACATAGAATGTAGTGTTTTAGCAGCTAAAGCTAGGTGGTTTTACACAAGGAAAAGTGAATTCTGAGAAGCTGGGTTTTCTTCCCAGCTTCTTTTTTTTTTAACTTTCTTTGTTCCCATTGTAGTAATAGTATCAACTAGTAATACTTTAATATTGCATACAGTTTACATTACATACTGTATATAAAATACATTAATGCATTGTAAGTGCTATATTGTTTATCTGTTTTCCCTTTTGTTAAAGGGCTTCAGACTAATTCATACAGTTTGGAATATTTGGTAAAATTCTTAGTTTTAATGTTTGCCTCAAGAAAGTTAAATGGCCATGTAACGGGCTTTTAAGTCTCTTTTCTTCATGTATCTTCAGAAGACTGGGAATGAAATGCCCCAGAAAAGTAGGGTCAGGAAAGAAAAGAAACAATTTGTTTTACCTGCAGGATAGAGGGACAAGTAGGTGTTTACATTAAAGTAACGATTTATTTTATTTCAGAAAAGACAGACCAGAGTTTTAAGGGGAAAATTGTTGGGTGCTCTTGAGGCAGAACTATTTGTGTTTCCTCTGAGAGGTTTTTCTAACAATTTAATGTTTAGTGTGACTGACATTTAAAAGTAGCATTCTGCAGAGGCAATATTTTTTCTGTATATCCTCTGTGAGATGATTTTGCATAACATTCTGAATTAGAGCATTGGCAGACTGACAGACACATCGGTGATTTCATTAGTTTTGGTTTTTTTGTTACTGAGCAGGTGAACTCTACAGCCAAGGCCATTCTGATGCATCTATTCCAAGGACGACTAGTGATGGCAGCATTGACTTGGAACAAGTTTATTGAGGCCCTCTGTCCCGTCATTCCTGTTTTACAGGTACTTTAAGTGCTTTAATCTGAACACTGTCATGCTTAATAACAAAGAGTATATACACCTAGGTAGTAGGTGGGAAACAGATTAACAGTAATATACCTACAGACTTGTTTTGTCAGATATCAAATGGAGAAATGTTTTATAGGGGTTCCTAATGCCAGTCAAAGTTATAACTTTGGATTTGTAGACAAATTTTAGCTTGGTATTACTAGAATGTGAAATTTCGAAATTTTGTAGTAGAAATCAGCAGGTATTAACTGGGATTTAAATGGTTTTAACATGTGTGTGGATAATCTAAGTATAGATTAAAACATTCATGCTTTTGAAAGTTAGTTGTTATTGGAATGTCTCTCGTATCTTAAATTTGAAAATTTTAACTCGTTTGTAGTGGTTGCCTAATTTTCTGATCAAGTATGCACTTCATAAATAGCAAGAGGTATAAGCTGTATTCTAGGTATATTTTGATCTTTGTTTTTTGATTTGTTTCCAACGTTGTTTGAAGTATCAATGGTCAGTATTATCCTTAGACCTTTGTCTTCCTATCTAAACAATGTGCAGATTTTCTTTTCATTATGTTTACTCTTGGCTTGACCTAGTGGGAAGTCAGCCTAACTACTCCATCCAAATTATTATTATTGGCTATATTCAATAGACACTTGAGCAAAGCATGCCAGGTGACTATATTTATCCAAATAATGTAAAAGGCCTTCTTGTTTACTATTTAAATCTTTGCAGTATCATTAGTTGATGTAACTGATTCAGGTTTGTCTTGGTTGTGAAAATCGTTTGATCAAGTATCTGAAAATAGATAGGATTTAATGTTTTGCCGAAACTTTCTAGTAGAGAATGAATTTTATTTATTGAAATGGAAACTGAACTTGCTGAGCAGCATTAAGTTAACAGGTTGAAGGGTAAAGTTTCAGGCCAAAGAGCCTCTGGGCAACATAAAAATCCTTAGTTGGATTTGTATACAGGAACATTTATTCATGTCTGAAATCATTTTTATGGAGAAGGATTGGTCTGCAGAAATTGAATGTTTTCTTAAAATTTGTTATTGCTTTTCTGGGAGGTGGAGCATCTTCCTCACCCTCCCTTAGCCCCTAAAAGGGGAATTACCTTGTCTAATTTGCTCAGTTAATAAGCAGAATTTTTTTAATTTTGGAAAGTTTTGTTTGGTTTGTGTTTTAGGGTTACGCTGACACAAAAGATAAGCTAGGAAAATGTGTCCTTACTTTGAGTGAAACAACCTCTGACAAAGGCGAGGGTATTCTCCCTAGAACTACTAGACTACGGGCCGCTCTCCGTCTTCTCTTCTCAAAAAAACAGTTGTAAGTATTGCTCTGTAGCATTTCAGCATGTCTTCTACTGTTGATTTCACAAAAGCCTACTCTAAAAAGCCAATCAATTATTAGGCAGTGGGTTGATTTGAAAGGTAGATTAATCAATAATGAGTTGAGTAAGTACTTCCCAAGACTGTAATAATTTAATAAACTAGTTAATTTTTATATATACAGATAAAGTTTTCCATTATGAGGACTTTATGTGTTTATTTCAATTTTTTACTCCTATAGGGTTCGTTCTGTAGCACTTAAGCATTTAACATTCTATCTTTCGAATGAAGAAGGGGCAAACCTGAAACGCCCGCATCTGCGTGATAGCGTGCTTTCCAGCCTCTCAAACTTATTTGTTGTAGAAAGAACTATTGAGCTAAAATTGGATGATAAAATTGAGTCAATAATTAAGGTGAGTAAAGTCTGTCTAAATATTGTCATTAATCTATTCTACCTACCCAGTCACTGAATTTAACCCTTTCTGAAGGATGCGATATTTCATACAAATTGACCTGCTTTATAAAATTAAATCTGTTTATATAGTCTTTCCATGTGAACTTAAACCAGTTGGTTTTATGCTACCATATGCAACAATAAGAAAATAATTCCTTTTTTTTTGTCCTATCTGCAAATAGATTAACAGCAAGACTTCAGTACAGAGATCACAGACGTGCTCTGTTTACAACAATTTCATTGTGCATGGGTAGAGTCTGATTTTTCCCACAAAGAGCTTTTTTTCCCCACAAATCAATTTGTACTGAAAGAAGCACAATTTTTTTAATATGAAATGTTCTAGAACAGATCACAAATTTATGTCTGTGTATTCTTAGCATTGCTACTTTTGCAAAGTGAAAAACAAATCACAAATATTTGACCTGTGAGAAAACTTAGGTCTTTTTTGTTTTAATTCTTCTATCACCTCACATGTATTCTTCTTCCTTCTTTACTCTCCAGGCTTTCAGATATGTTAACAATTTGTTTAACGATTAACAATATGTTAAACAAATGCTGAAATGCTTCCCCTCTGAAACAAAGTATCCTGACCACTTGTTGTATACTTGATTTATACTCTTCCCTCTACATTCTTAAAGTTAGGACCTGAAATTTGTATGGAAATATAGGTTTACTTAAATTTCTGTAGCCCAGTTGCTATTAAAAATCTAATCAAATACATTCTAATAAGGAATTTAAATGTTTTTATTTTGTACTTTCTGATAGGAAATGTGGCTGGTTTCTTTGCTTCATAATAGCATACTGGATGTAACCTCATAGTTTTACTTTTAGGCAGAAACTATTGAAAAGCTGTATGACATCTTGACTTCTGCTGCTGTTGACCTAGCTTTACGGAAGTCTGCAGCTGAACAGCTAGCTATCATTTTGGAAGGTAAAATTTTTCAGAAAATTATTATTCATGTGCGGATCATTGCATGAGATTGCAGTTTCTGTATATTTCTGAGTTCTTAAATAACATTAGAATAAACAGAAAAATGATCTCAAAAAAGAGGAAGTGTCTACTTTATATCAAAAATATATTTAGTTATGTCTGCCAAATTTTTCAGATGTCAAAACATAATATGAAACAGCATAGGATGAAAATGCAAAGGGAAAAATGGAGCTTTATCAGGACAAATTTCATATAAAGGATCACTTTATGCTTATTTTAATAAACCAACAAGCCCAACCAACACAAGTGATGTTGCCTTTCTGTTATATTTCAATATTCTTAAACCAGATGCTCTGAAAGATGAATTCAGTGGAAAATACTTTCATGGTGATTGAGTTTTTGTAAATAACATTTTTAGTTCCATAATAAAGTGTTGAAGACTCTTTAAATATTACAAGTGAACTCCTCTTTTGACTGAAATTGAGTTGCACAGAGGATTACTCCAGTTATGGAGCATAAAATTCTTATAGGAAGTTATTTAATATAGCTAAGAGCCTACTGTTCAAGAGGCTTCTATAGTTAGGCTGTTCAAGAGGCTTCTTATAACAAGACTTAGAAGAGGCTTGCCCTGGTAGAGCTAGAGCTGTACTTGTTCTGTTGATGAGCAATTTTGGAAACCTGTTCTCAACAGCAAGCATTTGTGATCTGGCAGAAAGAAGTTTAATATGAAATTGGTGCCGAATCAGTAATTCTTACTATCTTTTGTTCTATCTACAGATACCAAAGTGCATGGCATTGTGAAAAAGTTAGGTGTGATAGAAGAGATTTTGGCTTATCTTAATGAATGTATACACGTGGATGGCAAGGTAAAAGTATTGTTAAAAGTTCTTCTGCAAGCATTGCACAGCAGGGAAGTAGTCGAATTTACCCTTTTTTGCATTTGTAATGCTAAGCTTTGTGCATTAATTCTGCACAGAACACGAATGTTTAGGAACAACCGTCATTGCCATATGTATTTTTTTTCTATATTTTTGATAATACAAAGATTCTTTTAATGAAAGAAGATTTGTTTGCCTACATTTTGGGTTCTCTGTGTTGAGAGAAGTTTTCTATTCCAAATGTCCTGCTCTGTAGAGTAACTGTAAATGTTTCCTTTGCAAAATGTCTAAGCAGTCTTACTCCTGTCTCTTGAACACTTCCAGCAGAGGTCTCATCCTTAGCTCCCTGAAGCTCTGACTGTTCGCAGTACCTTCCAGGAAAATGAGCTATATGTATTACTAGAAAATAAAGTAGGAGCACTGCTTACATCTTGTTTGCTCTAGTTTCATCTAAACACAAAGCAGTGCTGGTTTCATTAGGTCAAAGAAAGACCACATGTGCTTGATTCATTAAGTCAATCGGACACTATCCTGAGAGAAAGTAGCCCAGATTTCGCTTCTCCCCTTAAATGACTGTTTCGTAAGGAGATTAATAGAAAAACAAACAAACCAACCAAAAGACCTTGCATGTTCTTAGAAATTTGATTACTGAGAAAAGGATGAAGGATGTAGTACATGGAAAAAGCATCATTGAAATATGATTTTATGTATAGCTGTGCATAGCATTCTTACCATAATAAATAAGCAGGACTTTAGTTTATTCAATATTAAACTAAAATGTATTTGGTGATGCAGTCTGCAAAATAAAATTTAAAGGCGGAAGCTCAGGCAAACAAAATAATGCTACCATGAAACATATATTGTCTTATCATTCTTAGGAGCAGTGACTTTGGTCATTTTTGGCTATTCAGTAACTTTTAGCAAGCTGCTTTCTCTTTTTAGATTTTCTGCTCTGCAAGATTGAGATACAGAAAATTAATGGGATACAATAAGCTATTTGCATTTAAAAAAAAAAATATTCTTATATGGTTGTAAATATTCAGGTTTGGCTTTTTTTCAAATCCTTTAGTTCACGTATATGCTTCTTAAAAATAGATATTTTGGAAGCAAATATTATAATTATGATGCTAGAGACAAATAAAATGGTGATCAATTGCTAATTCATTAAACCCAGAAATGAATAAATATTTTCTAATGAAAATGCCATTATCATCTGGATGAAATCTGCTGGTCTAGAAGTTCTGGGTTTCTCTACTATAAATGATGGAACGCATTGCTTCATAGCAATGTAGTAAACATCTCATAACTGATTATCCCAATTGTTATCTGTATTTAAGTTTTTTCTCTCTTCTTGCAGCTTATGGAACCCATAGTGTTACCATGTCTAATACTCTTACGCAAACTTGTATACGCTGATCCAGATGTTCGTCTGTCCCTAGCACAGCAATCTTCTTTGTTGCTTTTGCTGTTCAGAGGTAAAGATGCTATTTTGACTTTAATTCATATGTGGAAAGAAAATGTGTGAAATATGGATAGGTGTTGAATCAGAAGCCTTCTTAAGAACCTTAGATCACTTCAGAGTCTCTAATATTTAAAAGATAAATCATTGTATGCTAGTGGTGCTCGTGTTACCCATGTTGTAGCATATGTTGAAGACATTGGCAAAATGATTGTGGCAATCAGTTGTTTTTAATTAGCGACCTTCTATGTATTATTAAACGTTTTCCTAACACATTTTTAAATATCTTTATTTCATTCAGTTTCCCTGCTATTCCAAAATGATCATGCTGTTTTAACAGAAACTACGGTATTGCTTTGTCTTCTGTTGTTTGATGAAGCAGCAAGAACAGAAACATGGTATGAAAAAGCAGCTATTTAATGGCATATTCTCTAGTCAGAATTTAAGGTTTTAATGAAAATTTTTTATATATACTCAAACAAATTATACTTCAAACTTTTATATTCAAAATTACATACTTATAGGCCTAATAAATTGTTTCAATATTTGGGTCACGTGCTGTGTAGGTTTATTTGACATTTTTTGCAGTACAAATACTTTGTACCTCTGTTTATTTTAAGTTTGCATTAATTTTCAAAAAAGCCCTGATCGGTCTTCAGTCCTTGTTTTCCATAACTATAAAATACACATATCAAATAACTAGCTGTAGGCATTCTCCAGTTTACTTTAGCTTTTAAATGTAGCAGTTGTCGTCAAAACAACAGGCCTCAGCTTATGGCATTTTATTATTTGAACTCTGCATCTACTTCAGAAAAAGATATGCAAATGTACTGCATATAAAAGTAATCTGTGTGTATGTGACCTAAAAATTATTTTAATATTGCATAATCATGAAGAAAATTTGTTTATTAATACAAATTATAATGCGTTAGAAAAGAGCTAGCTAGATTTAAAAACACAGCTATGTCTGAATAATAAAGAAGTAAGTGTAGCATTAGTAGAAAATCAGATCTTAAAATAGCTCTTAATAACTATAATTTGTTCTTTCCCAGGGCTGATGGCACAACCCATAATGGTACTGGCCTACCTGACTTCACTTTACCTGTTGCTGTTGTTAGAAGGTATATGTGAGAGGTTGTGGGGGCGGGGGTGTTTCTTTTTCTTTTTCTTTTTTTTTTTTACATTTAACTTTACTTTTTTCCATTTGCTGTCCTTCCTGAAGTATGGAGGTAGGAGAATCAAGGGAAACATTTGATGTGAAAGCCAAATTTCTCTGTATTTTTAAAAATGCAGTTTTTCTTCAAGTCTTTGTTCCCTGAAAAAGAATTTCAGAAAATTTATCATAAATTTAAAAGCTTGTTCTAATAGAGCATTGTGGTTTGGTTTTTTTTTTTAAAGACACAGCTTCTTTTTTTTAATTTTTTTTATTTATTTATTTATTTTAGGTATCATCTCCCAGTCAGGATTACTGCTCATCATGTGGTTAGCCCTAATACTGTTGTGGTACCACTGTCTTCTGAGTGTTTGGCTATGAAACCTGTGTCAGATATGCTTAAGATGGCTTGGAATCTGTCGTGGTACAATGGGATTGAAAACCTACTGCAAGTGATAAATTATGAGGAGGAAGCAGAAATGTGAGCCATTTTATCTTGATTTTAAATCTTTGTATATTTCAAATAGGTTTTCAACTTCAAACAACAGTTCAAGTTGTTACTGGTTTGGGAGTGCTGTCATTTAAAATGTAAAGTATTGCATCCCAGAGAGGTTGTAATATGTTGTTGTAGCTAAAGTTTTACCTAAATTGCATTTATACATGGAGTCTGGAGCTAAATCCTACTTTTATTTTTTTTGTCAGACTCATTTCAAACATTTTTTAATGGGCTCTAACGCTGGTTTTCTTTGTAGTTCTTGTAACTTTTTAGGGAGACACCTTTTTTCCTTTTATAGTTGCATGACTTTTTCTTCCCTTGGGGATTTAAATTTAAAATAATTATTCGTTTTAATGGTAATACAAAGAATTATGGTACATAATGAAGAAAATTCCTATTACATCATTTGGTTAGTTCTTGATAAGCGTAATTATTCTTTGAGATTGTTTTGTATACAGATTCTTGATTTAATAGGACTTAGGTGCTTGTATCTATATCTCTAGCCATCTTGACAATTTTTCAGTTTTTGCTTGTGTCCTTTAAGGAATACTACAAATTTTATTAGTAAATGGTGTGGTTTTGAGCCATTGGAAACTTTGCAGTCATTGATTTGATGAAACATTTTCATTTTAAGTTCCCTCAGGCAAAACCAAAGCAATCTCTTAAAAATACAATAGGAAAATAGTATAGTTCAAGTGGTCGACATTTACAATAGCATGGAGTCGAACTTCATTACAAACAATGTGAATAGCACCTTTCAAATAATTTTTGAGAGGTGCCATTTTTCCAAAGCATTTAAATATGGTGGGGTTGTTTGTTGTTGGGTTTTGTTTAATTTTTTTGTGGTGGGGTAAGAGGGGAAAGAATTAGTTAAGAAAAATAAATCCTTAATGCACTTTGTTTTATTTTCTCATTTGAACTGGGAAGTGAAGGAGTCAGCGGTCACTGAAATAGTTTATAGCGATACTAGTTGTTAATGAGTTTTCTCTTATGCCTTTTCAGATTTTTAGATTTGCTAAAACTATCCTCAGAAGACTTTCTTATATTCAAATTAACTTGTACAAACTACGGACTGCAGGATTGCCTTAATTCAATCATTCAGGCAGTATCCCACAGGGATGTTAGGTCTGCTCTTACTAGGCTTAGCTTTTATGTTCTGAATGAGAGACTTGCATTAAAATGCACTTCTGGATCTTGTGGAACCACTTTGAAGAACTTTGTTTGGCAAAAAGCAATAAACAGGTAAGCATATTGACTACAGAAATCTAATAGATTGATTCTCAAGTTGTAAATTTCCTACTTTTCATGTTTTCAAATTTGTGGAATTGATTGTCTACCTCTGGTTGTGACATGTGTATGTATGTATATATGTGTGTGTTGTTCCCTCTGTCTGCTGGAGGGACAACACGGCAGGACAGAAGCAATTCAAGAGGTTTCTGGAGAGCATAAGTGGCAACTGCCTGAGCCACGTGACAGAGAAGCTGGACCTCATGCTCACAGATAAGCAAGGACTTGTGAGAAAAGGGAGGAGGACAAAAAGTAAAATTACAGTGCTGAATTTCAGGAGAGCAGACTTTGACTTGATCAAAGATCTCATCATTAGTGTCTGATGGGACCAGGTCCTGGAGGAAAGAGAACCCAAGGAAGCTGATTAATGTTCAATGATTGCCATCCCTGAGCTCAAAAGTGGTCCATGCCCTTGAGCAGGAAGTCAGGAAAAAAATTTGAAGAGGTCTGCATGACTGAACAAGGAGATCCTGGCAAAACTCAAAGATAAAATGGAGGTCTACAGAGGGTGGAAGTAGGGACAGGTAACTTGTGTGAAATATAGAGCCATTGCCTGACCATGCGGAGGTGCAGTTAGGAAAGTCAAAAGCATGCCTGCAACTGAATTTGATAAGGGACATCAAAGGCAACAGGATGAGCTTCTGTAAGTATGTAGGTGACAAAAGGAAGATTAGATGAAAAGTGAGCTTGCTGCTGAATGGGGCATGGACCCCAGTGCACAGGACATGGAGAAGGCTGAGGTCCTTAATGCCTTCGTCACCTCATTCTTTACTAACAAGACCAGCCTTCAGGAATCCTATGCCCCAGAGACCCGGGGAAAGTCTAGAGCAAGGAAGATGTATTGTTGGTAGAAGAGGATAAGTCTAGGGAATATGTAGGCAAACTGGACTTAGGTAAATCCATGGGCCCTGATTAGATGCACCCATGAGTATATCCTGCCTGATGTAACTTCTTGTCCACTTTGATCAATCAAGGTGATGGGGAGAGATGCCTGAAAATGAGGGAGGCAAATGTCATGCTTATCTTCAAGAAGGGCAGGAAGAAGGACCCAGGGAACTGCAGTTGTCAGCCTCACCTTAATTCCTTGGAATGTGATGGAGCACTGAGTCCTGAAAACCATTTCCATGCACACGAATGCACAAGAAAGTCATCAGGAGTAGTTTGTATGGATTCACCAAGGGGAAGTCATACTTAACCAGCCTGCTTATATCCTTCTACAATGAAGTGACTGGCTTGGCAAGCAAGGCTAGAGCAGTGGATGTTGCATACTTTGACTTCAGGGGGGCTTTTTAATGCAATCTTCCATAAGTGGAGAAGCTGTTGAGGGATGGGCTGGATGAGTAGACGATAAGATGGATAGTAAGCTGGCATTGACTGAGCCCAGAGGTTGGTGATGAGTGATGTGAAGTCTATTTGGAAGGTAGTAACAAGCAGTGTACCACGGTGATCAATTTTGGGTCCAATCTTGTTCAATGTTTTCATTACTGATGAGGCAGAATGCATCCTCAGCAATTTTGCTTATGTTACAAAACTGGAAGGAGTGGATGATATGCCAGAGGGAGGTACTGCCATCAAGAAGGACCTTAACAGGCTGAAGAAGTGGGCTGACAGGGACTTAAAGAAGCTTAACAAGTGAAAGTGCAAAGTCCTGCACCTGGGTAGGAAAAAACTCGTGCATCAGAACATGCTGGGGTTCACTAAGCTGAGAAGCAGCTTTCCAGGAAAGAACCTGGACATCCTCATGGACCCAAAGCTGAACATGAGCCAATGGTGTACCTTTGCTGCAAAGAAGGCCAGTGGGCTACATTAGGAGATGTGTTGCCAGCAGGTCGAGGCAGGTGATTCCTTCCCTTTCACTCGGTACTAGTGAAGCTGCACATCAAGTGCAGGGTCCGGTTCTGGACTCCCCACTACAAAATAGCCACGGACATATTGGAGAGAGTCCAACAAAGCACAGTAAAGGCAATTAAGGGACTGGAGCATCTTCTGCCTGAGGAGAAACTGAGAGAACTGGGACTGGTTAGTCTGGAGAAGACTTGGAGAAGGGATCTCACCAATGTGTACAGGTTCCTGAAGGGATAGTATAATGAAGCCAGAGCTAGGCTTTTTTCGTTTATGCCCAGTGACAGGACCAGCGGCAAAAAGCAACCACTGAAACAGGAGGCTCCCTCTAAATATCAGGAAACACTTTTTTCACTGTGAGGGTAACCAGGCACGAGTTGGCCAGAGAGGCTGTGGAGTCTCCATCCTTGGAGATGCTCAAAAGCTGTCTGGATGTGGTCCTGGGCAACTGGTTCCATGTGTCCCTGTGTGTGTAGGGTGTTTGGACCATGTGGCCTCCAGAGGTCCATTCCAGCCTCAATGATTATGTGGTTCTGTAATTCATATAAACCAGCAAAAAATATGAATGCTGTATTTAAAATAAGGACTATTTAAAATGCATATGTAGACTTTTATTAATTGCTAGTATTTAATAGCTAATTAGGTTTTATCTTTCCTGCCTATGGCCCTGTTCAGATAATTCTGCCTTCTACTATATGCAATTCCATGTTGACTGTACATAAATAGACCTTTTAATATACATGACAGATTTATATTATAATACTACACAAGACATTTATTATAATAATTTAATATAGTAAATATTTTGTTTAGAAGTATTCAAATAGGTAATTTAATATATATATGTTTACTATAATTAATGGGATTCCTTTTTACTGTATGTAAATATAGGTAACATTTATTTACTCTATAAATTCCACATTTTCAGGTGATTGTCAGTCCTGTTAAGCTGAGATATAAAGTTTTCTTTTAACATACTACAAGTATGGAAGTAGATACTTTCATTTGCATTGCAGGTTTCTGCAAGTGCTTCCAGCTTCTGTGGAGGATGAGAAGCTTTTAGTAGATGTCTTAAGATTTTTAAATAAATTGCTTAGAGAACAGAGATCAAGTTTGGAGTCAGACCATCTAAAGTGGATCCTGAAATCATTGCATAAAAATGTAAGAAAATATACTTAAGAAGTTAACTGTAGACTATAAGAAATGATATAACTGTGGATGGGTTGGCTGGTGTGTTTGTGGTGAGTTTCTCAAGGAAGATGAATTCTCTCAATGTAAACAAGAAATAGCTTGTGGCATTAGCCTCTGCCACTTTGGTCAGTGCTACAGTTTCAGTGTTTGGGGAAGTTAATTTTGAACAAGAGTACATTTGCTTCTGTCCTTTTCTTGTACAAATTGTTTCTCTAAAATGATATGTTGTATTTGCTGGATGCAAACAACATCTACCTGTGCGTGTCTTGTTCTGGTGTAAACTGTGGTAATCTGCTTGTAAAAAGCCATATAGTTACAGCTAGCTATGCATATCTCTGTGCACAGCTCTATAGGTATGTATATCTACA
Organism: Phaenicophaeus curvirostris; assembly: GCF_032191515.1. Classification (NCBI taxonomy): domain Eukaryota; kingdom Metazoa; phylum Chordata; class Aves; order Cuculiformes; family Cuculidae; genus Phaenicophaeus; species Phaenicophaeus curvirostris. Next base: position 2,897,144 of record NC_091394.1, on the reverse strand, counting down.
TATACTTATATGATCTAGTTAACTCTGTAGCTATACATACATATGTGTTTGCATACATATACAGCTGTGTCACGTATACTCAAGTACCTATGTATGATCCATGTAACTTAAAGGATGAGGTTCCATACAGGTGTTGGAACCTTCTGTTTGGCAAAGAGACATAAATTAACGTTGTCTGTCTTGTTTTAAAAACATTCATGGTTTTATGAAGGGGATATGTTAAATCTGTATGCACTTGTATTTTCCCATTTTAAAATACAATCTACATATTTAGGAAAAAAAAAATCTAGTAGACTTCATTTCAATTACTTATTAAATTAAAGTACCTGAATTCTCTATGGCTAATGGGAAATCTGTAAAATTTTATAAGTATGGCCCATTTGATATATTAATCTAAAATCATTATATCAAATGATTTTATGTTTTTCAAGCAATTGAGACATACAAGATACATCTTGAACTAATATTTCTACTATGTTTTTTCTGGTTTTTTGTGATCTATTTTTTATTGCAGGTTGTTGTCATAACTGACTTTTCTTTCGTGGTTCAAAATACACACTGTATTAATGTCAGAAATTTTTACAAGCCTTAAGGGTAGATTCTTTTATGGCATTTAGTAGGTTCAAGATTTAGATAATGGTAATTATAGCAATTTTTTTACTCTGTTCTTTACAGAAGTACTTTTTAGTAAAATCATAGTGGAATTTTTGATTTATAATATATGTGATTTTTCAAGCTTTCAACAGAAAAATGGCTTTAGTGTGAGTATTATAAAGCGTTGTTTAAAACCTATTTTGTGACTATTTTTGTTCTTTTCTTTCAGAAGCCAAAATCTCTTTTGGGCCTCCTGGTGCAACCAGAATCACAAGTGCGGGATGAAATAGATGAAATACAGACTGCTGTCAGACAGCGACTGGATAAAGAACTCATTCATCTTTTTAACACATTGTTATTTTGTTCAGTGTCGCTGACTGACAGGTACGTTGTAAATGGACCTGCCTCTGTAATTCCACCTGGGGATCATAATACCTATTGCTGTGTTGTATCTTGGTCAGAATTTGAATATAATTATATCTTAATTCAGTTATTTTGAACTGTAAAAAGGGAATATACTGGTCTTGAAGATCAACGTTTGATAGGACTTTTCACAGTGAAATTACGAAATAAACTAGGAAACTCGGAAGGTCATTTTTCAGCAAATGATAATTAAATTGATTGCAAGGTGAATATAGGGCTGTTTCTTTTTCACTGCTGGAAATTTGCACAAGTAAATGTCAGCTTGGTTGATTTTGTATCATTGATTTATAGCTAGGTAAAACATGAAAATATTTGAAATACCAATAAATGTTTATTTTCTTTGAACTCATTTTTGGCCTAATACAGTGTATCATTGCACATTAGTGATTGTTTAGGGCAGCTACTTCCACCGTAAAGTTCCAATCTTTTTCTGGCAATCAAGCAAACACAGAAATTAATTTCTACTGTTTTTTTTCCCCTCTGTAATTCTCTGTCCATGTATATTCCAAGATACCCTAACATTTCAGCTTAAGAAAATATTTGTTTATTTAAGTGCCACCACATAACTATTTGTAAAGATACTTTCAAAATGTTACTTTCTCAGTTCTTCCCATGTAGTTATTCATTTCCTAAAATATTTAACTGCCAGAAAAGGCAGGGTTACAGAAATCCTGCTGGTTACATCTCTCTCACAAGATTAATTGGTCTACCTGAATTCTAGATTGGTGGTGCAGGAAATAATTTTAATTATTAAAGAGCATATTAAAAAAAGAGCATGAGATTCACAACGATGGATAACACTAAAAGAGTTGCAGAGCTTAGTATCTACACTTAGTTTGTTCTGGTTCGAGAAAGTTTAAAAATATGTCATTTGTCTATTTTTGATTAAGTTGCCCTGTTATAATCAGTTGCAGTGTTAGGCTTTCAGAAACTGGGTGACACTAGAAATGTCAAATTTAATTCTACGTTATTCTGTACATGAGGCAATAGTAACTAATTGAGATGCTAAGTCTCATACATTAACAGTAAGAAAAATAAGGCATTGACCTCCTGTAAAATGAATCGTTATAATAGCTTCATATTGACTGTTGATTTTTTTTGTTGTTGTTTTTTTGCATTTAAACCAGAGAGGGCTTGGAACTTGCTGGCTCTTTCAGAACTGAGCTGGCTCTGAAACTGCTACAGTGTTTAAGGCTAACAGATGCACCACACTTTTATGGACTTCCTTCACTCGAGAGAACATTAAGAGGAATGGTTCATGTTACTGCACTTCCAGGCTGGAGTACCTATTCTGCTGCAGTTGAGCCTCTCACAATTTGTAAGAAATATTTAACAGGTCTTCTTGAGGTAAGTACTTCATGTTATGACTTAGATTTTGGGTTGAATGTTTGTAAAGAACTGTGTATCTAATGTTGTTATAATTCATAGAATGTACTTTTAGTGAATAGTGAGCAGGTGTGGTGGGAAAGATGCTTTTTTTTCTGCAAAATAAGTAGCAAAAATATGGAAGCTAGGTTAAGTGATATATATATGTACTTATGCAGATTGGTTGTATTGTGCCTGCCTTCATGCCCCATTTAAGTGATAATGTGAAGTGACTGTAGTTTAAGCAAAGTGAAAGTAGATGTATGTTGTTTTTCAATAACTGAAACACTAGAGGAAAACTCCAAGATATTCTTCCACAGGCAAAATCCATATGTGAAAGGTGGTTGAGGGCAGTAGCACCTTGTTAGGCATGACCAAATGACTTGTAAATAAATAAATACTTAAAATTCAGCTAAACTTCTGCTATCTTTTCATCACTTTAAATTATTTAAATTATTATTTGTTAGTGTGCAAGTTTGTATAAACTGTATACTGCTTACAGTAAAGCTACCATGAACTTGTACTCGACTCCTAGGTCATCTCATCATTTTATGTTGAATGGGGAGGAAACGCAATGTCCTTCATGGGAAAAGGAGTTACAAAAAGCACAGTTCTTTGCTTGCTTCACTTATCTCATGAAATGATGGCTCAAGCCAAGGATATAGTGAGTGCATTACCGTTGTCGTTATCTTGTCATTTGTGAACACTATGCATTATTATATTGTAACTGCTAAAGCTAAGTGATGGGGTTTTCATATGTGGTCAGGTAAGATGTTTTATATGGTTTTTTTTTCTAATTAGGACTGGATATCTCTTTGGTCTTTGCCTTTTGATAACAGCGAAGAACGAGTTCTTTCTCATCTGCGTCTGGCATGGCTGGTTCCTTTATGGGTAGATAGAGACCCTGAGGTTAGTTAATTCAACATTAAGTTGATACCTTATTCTGACTGTTGAGTATTTGCAGAATTTTTGTTTCGTGAATTTATTTAACATTGAAACTACTGTGTTAGTGTTACTTAAAATATTACTGTGTATATCCTAAATAACAGTAACAATCAAGTATTGAGGATGTTTCCATATAGGCATCTTCTGAGAAATGCTTCCCTACATCTTCTGTTTTCCATGTATTCGTTAGTCACTCATGATCATGATTCAAAGGCATTTTTCATTGCCATTGCTGTTAGCTGTAAAGCAGGAAGAAACTTTACAAGAACTACAAATTTAGAGCAAAAGTATTTGAGGCAGATCTGTTGAATTATGTGTTTGTTAAATGGAACTATTTTTAAGTGGTGAAATGTGCAAACTAGTGAAGGCTATCTTAATATTTTTAAGTATTCAAAAATTTTATTAATTCTGTCATTGTTACGTATACATAGTTGTGATTTTAAGGACAGAGAAATATAGGAAAAGACATTGTTACTTTTTAAATTATTCCCTTAATTTCTAGACTCAGTTGCCAGAATTTAGTGATTTAAAAAATGTGTTGCTAATTACTGTAAGAAATATCTCTCTGTTGTGCTTATCTGTACTAGGTCAGATTTACAGCTCTTGGAATAGGATCAGCTCTTACATCTCTTGACACAGGATGCATTGCTTTAGCAGAAAGTTGCCGGAACATTTCTGGAGGTCTGTGGGGAACAGTGATAAACATCCTTCTGGACCAGTCTGAATGTAGCATGGTACGCAGGGAGGTATGTTTCTTGTGTTTTTCTGCTGTCTTGTATTGTCAAGTTTCTTTTCACTAAGGAGAAATTTATTTTTTTTTAATTCTGTATATCTGTTTTCTGGTGCTCCACAAGACCTCCTGTTTCATAAGTTAAATCCTTTTAACTAAAATAAATGTTTAGTTTCTTATTTAGAATTACTCAAGAAGCAACAATTACAGATGACTAGTGTGAAAGCAGAAATTATCTAAACAATACAAATGAATGCATAAAGTGCTTACTCATGCATACAAATAGGTTGCAAAAGCATAACTAATTAGTCCACATTTTAATGGCTGTTTTCTCCATTTATGAACACTTTGGCACAAACTCATCACCTGATCTGTAGTAAATATTGCATGAGATAATCTAATTTGCTTAGGCAAATTAAGGTTTATTTGTGAGAACTGAAAGTTTGTACTGTGGTAGAACAGCACACAGAGCCGTGTAATACTGTTTGTGTATATGTTTTTTGCAACTTTCTATTAACTCTAGTTGTAAGGTTTTTTGTTTTCCAATGACTAAAACTGAAAAACTATGATAAATGGTGAGTAAGTTTATTCCCAGCTTTGTTGCTCAACTAATGACGTATTCTAAAGTAATATTTTAAATTTATTTGTGCAAAATGCTTTTTAAAATGCATGCTTCATTGTGTTATTTAACTTCCAAATAATTTTAATAGTCTCATAAAAGTCAAATTAATGACAAAAGATTGACAAAATAGGAAATAAGCAGTTCCAAACCACCTACATACATATGTGAAATATTTGTAATATAAATTAGAAAAGCACATATGCCATGTACTTAGAAAGGAAGATCTTTGTTATGTAGTGCTCATTCATAACTACTTGTTATGTAGTGCTCATACAGCAGAATTAACTTTACAGGAACAGTGATGCAAGTATTTTATAAAATAATAAACTTGTTTCCTAGTAACTTGTATTTAATCTTTTCCCTGTCATTTGTTCTTATCAAACTTCTCTTGTGCTAATGACACCTGTTCTTGGTGATGTTTGAAGAGGTTTAGGTTATATCCTTCAAATTTTTTTATTTTTTTTTGCAATGTGAACATGAAAATTGTTTGTGTTTTGACATAAGTCTAAAGCAATGGAATAATGTGTAGACTGTGCCATTCATTCTGATGTGGTTTTTTGAATTGTTATGGCAATGATTTCATTTCTTTCAGGCTGCTTTTATTCTACAAAATCTACTTGTGATTCCAATGCCTGCAGAAGATGTGAAAGATAGTGTTTGGCAAGTGAGTGACTATTACATTTGTTGAGAAAGGTCATAGTGTTACAGAGAGAAGTAATATGATATAAAAACTTATTTCAGTACACCTATAAAATATGAACTTAAAAAAATATATCTAAAGCCACATTTTGGAAAGAGAAATATATGCATGGACAAGCTTCTTTCAGACTTCCAGCAAGCTCAAAAAAACCCCAGAAGTTAGTTTGTATATATGTTAAATTTCATTAATAGTTTCTTTGGGCTACTAGGAAATTGCTTTTACTTATGCAGTATCATTAATATTTTAAGATAGAAATTAGTCATTTATTTTATTCACTATTGGAATGCAACATGATTTGAGGTATATGAGGAAGAAGAAATTCTGTGAATGTGATGTTTAAAAGATGTTTTGAAAGATGCAAATAATGAGAAACAAATCTTTCCAAAGAAGGCCAAATCAGCTTGGTGCTCAAGTCAATTTAAACATATCCTTTCACTTAAAGCAGTGTGAACTAGAGCAGGTTGCTCAGGACTGCATCCAGTTGGATTTTTAGTATCTCCATGGATGGAGACTCTATAACCTATCTGGACAACTTACTCTGTTGGGCTATCCTCACAGGGAAACAGTTTTTCCTTAAGTTTTAATAGGATTTCCCATATTTCAGTTTTTGCTTGTTGCCTTTTGTCCTGTCCTGTCCCTGGATACCAATGAGAAGAATCTGTTTCCCTTTACTTTCTGTTATCAGATATTTATATAAACTGATAAGTTCCTCTGGAGGCTTTTCCAGTTCTGATCTTGAATCAGTCATCTCATGTCAGCTTCAGCAAGTCTGGTTCATTTTACATAAAGATCTTTGGATCTTAGTTCCCCGGTTTTCATGGTTCTATGATTCTATGAAAATAGTGCTGCTATATTAGTAGGATGTTACCTATCATTCAGTTGCACCCAAAATCAATTATGCTATTTCTTGCAGAGCTTCCTTTTACAGTATGTTTTATCCTTCCTTTATATCTGATATAAAGGAAGATGTTTAAGTCATCTTACAAATCTGGCCTGTTTCAGTTTTCTTAGTTATAACTTATAATCTTATCATATAAATAGTAATTCTTAATAGCAGGGGGTTTACCAGGGGCAGCCATTGTAACTTGTATCTATTAAATATTGCTTTTCAGTCTTTTTAAACATTTCAGCAATTATGGTGAGGTGACAAAAATTAAATCCAATTGCAGAGTTCTGGATGAGTTCCAGTGCAATTAATAGAAACTTTGAGTCAATGTGAATCTTATTAAGTAGTGTAATTTAATGGAAATTACTCATCACTTAATAAGTCTTCATGCTGAAAGATATTACAAAACAACACTTCATGGTAACTAGTAAATTAAGTGTTGAAAATACAAACAGCAATTAAAATTGGTAATATACCACCAGGATCAAATTATGTGTTTCAGAGTTACAGTTTTTCTCTTTCACTGGATAAGATGGTTTATCTGTTGACTTTAAAGCAAGGAAGTTAAAAGGAGAGCTATAAGTGGATCTGGGTGAATAGCAGGAATAATGTACCGTAGCCAAAGTAGAAGATTATAATTTTTTCCATTAGACAAATAGGGCTGGAAAAGGAAAAGCTATTAATTGAATTTCTATGTCAATATCTACATGGGAAATTTTTTTGTCGTGAGTAAAGTCAACCTGTCTAAAGTGTTGTAAGACTGCAACACACTGTATTGTGTGAAGATTGCTGAAGTCACAGCACTTTATGAACGTAATTGATGAGTAACTTTCAGGGGCACTTTTTTACAGTAAAGCATCAGGCATCGTTTTTAACCCAGCAAAGACAATTCTGGGTATTTTGACTAAATTCAGTAGAATTTCCAAATTATGCATTTGGCATAGTTGCTATAGGCCTAAGTGTGTTGCTGCTAGTAAAAGTGCATTTTTATAATTCATCATAAGGAATTTACATGAAAAACTACATTCTTCTTCAAATTATCGTGCCTGATTCTCCATTAATTGGCAGAAAAGGCAAATAATGAAAATATTATGTTTATATATTACAGAAACTGAAAAGAATGAGCAGTAGCCATCTAAAACTCTGGTTATTACCTACTTATTACACAAAATAGATTTACTGCTTCTACTTATTTGGTTTTTGTTTTGTTTTACTGGAACATAAGCTTGTAGTCAGTGTAAATGAGGGGCTTGGGGAAGATCTAGAGCTGCTTGGGGACAAGTAGTGTTTTTCAAATAGCTTATTTGCAGTTGATCTCTTTCTGCTCACTCCTGACTGCCAAATTAAGTTCCTAATTAGCACTGATGAATTTCCTTTCCATAATTTTAACTAGTTTCTTTTTGAAGTACCGCAAGATGACTCATAAAACTCCATTGCAGCGTGTAGTTGGTTTGAATTTTTTTCTATCTGCATTCTTTTGCCAATTAATGCATCTAATTTTTATAGTCACTTCACAACAGGTTATGTTGTAGCTTAAAAAAATTCTTGTTTTCTTCTGATGCTGTAGAAAACACTGGAGAAATACTGTAACAAAGGCAGACAAATCAAACTGTTTATTTGAAATAAGACTATAAAGTCTATCTTTTCAGGTGTAAATCCACTTCACTACAAGGTTTTACTTCAAGTTAGTATTTAAAAAGAAATTGCTAAAAAGCATTATTCAAAGACAATGTCTTTCTTTTTATGTCTTGTTTTCTAAATAAATCTTTTAGCATAGTAGATTGACATAAACAGATGTAGAATAACGGCAGAATATTTTAGAACTGTGTGATCTTTTCAGGGTATTTACTCTTATTATGAGTGGGCTCTTTGTCTAAAGAAAACTTCTGCATTAGTTGATATCTGTGAGTAGTATTGAATGAGAAATTAAAATTGTGAAGTCTCCTGATACATGCACTATATTAAAACTATCCAGTTATAGCTTTCCATGGCTTTCTACTTAGCTGGGCTTTTCCATGAGCTAAGTAACTACTTCCTTTTTTCTACATCATTACAGTTTTTGTAATATGATATGATTTAGCTCAACTGTCATTAAATCTGCGTTTGGTTTTTGGAATCTGTTAGTTACAGCCTGTGAACCAGCTATGTGTATACACAGTATTATGCTTAACTTGGGGGGTTTTTTTAAGTTTATCTTATATGAAAGTTTCCTTTGGTTGGGGCCTTGGTCAGGCTGATCTAGTGGGATGTTCTTGCCCATGGCAGGGAGGTTGGAGCTAGACGATCTTTAAGGTCCCTTCCAACCCTAACTATTCTATGATTCTATGATTTAAAGAAATTGTGTTTGTGAATTTCATGTCTTCAGGGTCCCTGCGTACATGATGAAGAATCTGGCTTCTCTCAGACAGGAAAACCTGCACTTAAGGCCCTTTTACATCACTGCCAATTCTATGAACACGTGAATCAAATGGTGAAACGCTGTTACCTGGGATGTTATATGTTTGATTTGAATTCTTCTAAGGAAGACAACCTCATCGTAGAAAAAGGTGGTAAGTGATGTTAACATAATGTAATGTAATCTTGTTGTATTTTAAATGTACTTAAATAACTTCTAGATTTAAAGGACTTATCTCAATTCCTACTAAAAATGGGACTGAAAATGAGAATATGAATCATGAACTTAAATATGTTATGTCAAAATATTACTCTGAGGATTTAAGTAGATGATAAGTCACTAATTTAATGTATCTCAGAAATAGCTCTGAGCTGTTATTCACATCTTCACAAAGTTACAGAGGGATAAGATGTTATTGGTTCTGCAATACATTTTCTTGTAAAATATTTGGTTTAAAATACATTTTACAGCCGTGGGTTGATGACAGACCAGTGCGATGAAAACTTTGGTTTTATGAAATGGACTGTTTATGAAAGTTCAGTTCAGTTTTAGCTTTGTTTCATGTATGGACTGTTTCTAGGACTCCTATTTCTGTTTCTTGATGTGTTCAGCTTTAAAGATACATGAGTAGGAGTGAACTCTAGTATGTTGAAGTTAGCAGCATTCTAAGACATTTAGAGATAATTTAATTCATAGGCTGATCAAATTTAATACTAAGATTGGATTGTTGTTGTTTTCCTAACCTGTATACCCTTGGAGTATTTCAGATCTAGCTTTTTTATCAACTAATTGTTTCCTGAACAATGTTCTTAAGTCTTACTATGATGCATTGTGGAAACCCACATTTTAGTCCAAATACGTATTAGCTTGAATTTAGAATGCTAGGAAATTCTTGCTCAGTTAATAAAAACTGTCTAAGGGAGGGAAAATTCCTAAGTTCATCATCTGTTTAAGTTTTTGTATTTCCATCTCCCAAGGCTACATTCTTAAGCAGTTCTTGTAGGTCTGCTTCTGTTAAACTTATGTTACAGAAGCATGAACAGAAGAGGAATGTTATTTGCCCTACTAAGTTATGACTCTGTTGCTTTTCCTTGGGTCTGTCATGTCCTTGGTTAACTCACTGAGTTACCAGGTAAGTACCTCAACAGTATACAAAATTCCAGCCATGAAAACTCTCAGTTTCTTCTGTGTAACTTTTTCAATCCAACACTCCTCCCATGATCCTCTTATTTGTGCCTTTTGGTAGTTGTTAGCTGATGCAATCGTATCTAAGAGCAACTGAAAGTCCAGGATTGTAGAACTTTTCAGTGAGCAGCTGAGGTTTTATCAGGTCATTGAAAAATGAAGTAGAAACAAAATGTTTTACCAGGAGCTTTGAAATAAGGAAGAAGAATCTTCTATGCCATTTCAGGAGCAAGAAAGATAATTGTTTATTTAAAAAAGAGAGGACAGGACAATATTTGCTCCATCTCTAAAACTATAGTGCTTGAAAGGATTTTAAGTCCTTCATTTACACGTTTAGGATTGTGTTGCTTGCTTATCTATAACAACCTGTTTCTGCTTTTTAATTAAAAAAAACTAATCTGTGAAGTTACGTTAAAAATGTCGTAAGTTATCTCGGTTTAGCAATTAGCTGAGGTGTGTATAGGATGTCTACTTTTATGGGTTTTGCACTCAAACTGTGTAATTTAGTTCTTTCTTCTTTCTTGTTTTCTAAATATATGGAAGCCTTAAAAACTGTTATTGACAGGTTTGTGCTATAGAATTTCTGGCACTTTATATTCTGAAAAATTACAGAATTGCAAAGTAATTCTACCTTCATTATATTTATGGATATGGGTTCTCTTGAAACTGCTTCTCTTAAAATGCAAATTTTCAAAGACAAGGACAGTTGTTCATTACGTTTTTTCTGTGAGACCATGGAATCATTGACACTTTTGTACTATGACATTTTAAATAAAACTAAAACGGAACTATTTCAAATGACTAAAGGCTGTGCAACTGCAGTTTGAGCCAGCATAGCTTTATCCGGAGTATTTTATGTTTCAAACAAAAGTTGTGTTTTATTTAATTTCTGCTTATTCAAGGGGCTTGCAGGATAAGAATTCATAGGTACAATGTGTAAAAACTTATATTCAGAGATTTTCAGAAGGTTAATTGTGATTGGCTTTGAAAAGCTTGTTATGCTCTCTGCTGGTCTTCTGGTAATGAAAAAGAAAACTCTTGTTTGATTTTTAATTTTTATTCTTTTCTTATAGATTTTGATGATTCTCTTAATCTTTGGAAAGCTCCATCTAGTCAAAGCCGATCTTCATATTCTCAGTCAACCTCTGAAACGATGGTAACTTGCAGAGTGATCTATTTATTCTGAATGTAAATTTGTTCATGAAATGCTATGAAGAAAATGAGTGCTCTTATGAATACTTTAGAAAACCACCAAGAAAACATAAAACAAAACTGAAAATTAAAAATCTGAAACTACATTGAAATTTACTCTGAATTAGCTTTAGTATGCTAAGGGAAACTTTTACAGTTATTTACCAAAGCAAAAATAAATAATATAGCTTGCCTTGACTACTCAAATGCATAAGACAAGGCTGAATTCTGTAGCTTCTTACAACAAGACATATTTTCTAGAGACTGTAATTGTAATTGGCTCTATTGACGAAAAATGCAGTCATTTCAATCTATAGTTGCCACTTCTGCTGCTTTTATCCAAACTGTCCTTTCAGAGTGAACCTATATTTACCCTGTGCAGGCACAGAACTGGATCAATCAAAACCATAGTGCATTGGGGTAAAATTACAGTAAATTAAACTCTGGATTCTGAAAGTGCTTTTATAAAATATAAAAGCGGCACAAGTGTTTGCAAGACCCAGAACAGACATGGAAAAATTTAAGAAAGCAGGTTGCTGCTTAAAAAGTTTGTTTCTGTCTGCAATGATTACTACAGTGAAAGGCTATAAACGTATACTATATTTCAAGTTGGCAAATGCAAGGGAAGAGAAACTGAAATATTTTTTTTCCAGTTGCAGAATAGATTTGCAATATCAGATCAGGTTGTGGAGGAAGTTTCTATAACATTCATTAGTTACCTGATAAAAATCATATGTTTTCAACAGCTGTAGCATAACTCCAAGAAAACTGACATGTTGCACTGGAATCCATTTTTATAATTTTTGTTTTCTTCAAAAATTTCTGGTTTACGAATAACCATCTAGCATAGTATGGAAGTGATATTATCATAGCTCAGAATTTTTTTCTGTTAAACAGATGTGCTGATATGACAGAGTGGTAAAGCAATACAAGACATTACCTTATTTTGTTGCATAAAATTGTTAAGTCCAGTTTTGCTGTGGATCATGATAAAAATAAAAACACAAGCCAGTATTGACATTTTGTCTCAAAATATTACAAAACTGTAATTTCTCCCTACTGTTTTGAATTTTTGTTATAGATGCATTACTGTCTAGTACCATTACTGTTACCTGGCTTGTTTTTAATAATTGAGGAAAAAGTACACTCTAGTTTTAAACTAAAATGTCTCTTTTTCAGAAATTGTATTAATGAATTTGATTTTCATTTTTCTAAAATAAAACACAGTCTCAAGAAAACCCTTAGAGTTATTTAAACACAAATATTCAACTTTGAATATTTGAAGCTGAAATAAATGAAAATGCCCGTAAATCCCAAAGTAGATGGTAACTTGAATATACCTTAAAAAAAACCAAAACAATTTTACAGAAGAATCTAAGGGTTTGTAATAGCAGTTATTTCCAAATTGCTTTTTCTGAATAAATTGAGGAATAAAAGCTGAACAAATTTCATCTTGTTATGTTTGTTACATGAGAGAAAAATATAGATTTCAGCAATTCTTATCAGAGTTGAGCGCTCATCTAAAGTTGTGCTTGAGTTCTCAGGAAGAGTTGAACAGTTCATTACATGAAATTGCTTCAGCTTCAGTAGCTTTAAAAGGGGGAAAAAAAACAAATCTACTAGGTCAAATTAATGTGTTCTTATTTATATGCATGAAGTAGCATCATAGTTTAACATGAAAGGCAGGGCTTTACAATTCCTTTTTAACATATGGACAACTAATTATTTAAAGGAGAAAGCACAGTGTACTGTTAAGATACACTCATTTGTATGAGTCTTCCAGATGATGCAGACTTCATATTTGCTAAGATTACGTTTTTACAGCTTGATTTAAGAGTTTTATTGAAGTTTGGGTTTTGTTTTGTTTAGTTTTCCTTCTTCCCCTAATACACACGAAGATTTCTCACAATATCTTTGGTTATTATTTATAGATGTTAATTCAATTTACGTTTGTACTTCATGGACCTTTTTAGCAACTGTAAGCTAAGTTTCTTTCCTTTAAACAAGTACCAGTCCTGACGTGACAGTTGATAAGCTTCCAAGCTAGAAGGCAGGATGCAGAGGTCTGATGTTTGCATACCAGTTCTACAGGAGAAGACAGAGAGGAAGGGAACTAAAGCTAAATAAAAACTGTATTTCAGAGGGCAATTAATGGCTATTGTCTATCTAGTAATGTTTGGAAACACTTTTAAAAACTCAAACTTGTCCTGAAATCAGGCATTTTCATTTTATTCATCTGTAACTTCACACTTCCTAAGTTTTGCCTAAAGCTTTCCACTTTGATGTATGACAAAAATTAAATACCTTTACAAAGTCATTACCAAAAGTTTGTGGAAGTTTGTATCTAAATTTTGTTTATTGTTGGTACCAGGAAGGTCTGGTCCACTAGATGGCACGCTTTCCCCATCACAGATGAAAGGGAGTCTGCGAGTCTTGCTGAAAGGAAAAATGTGGGGGTGTGTATGGCATGGACTTTATGACAACAGCCACAAATAGTTACCAGCTACTAGATAACGAACCAAGTGGAGTTGTTTCTATTGGAAGCTCTTCTCTGATATTTTAATAATGCTTTTTTAAAAATACTTTCTTTTAGGTATGCCCGTATTATTCACTTAATGAATGTTAGTCTGGGAAACTGAAAGTGCATTTTGCTTTAGTAAGGCACATCTTTAAGATCTTTACAGAAGCAAAAGTAATGTGTTTTTACTGGATTATGTGAATTTCTGCTTGATCTTTTTCCTATTTTTTAATATTTAAAAACAGTTCTGACAAAAAGAAATGGACACTATTACTTTTAGTTTCTTATTAGTTGTAGTCAATACTTCAATTGACCTATATGCTCTCTAAGGCTAATTTCACACAGATTTCATGTAACCTTAAGTGAAAACAGTATCTAAACTACTTTTTGGCTTCATCTTTTTTTCCCCATCCACAAATTTTTCCCCAAAGTTGCAGAAGGTAAAACTCAGAAAATTAAATGGCAAGTATATTAATACCATAATTTTTTCTTTTTTCACTTTAGTGTGTAAAATAAGTCTCTCAGATCTCTTGCAGAGACTCTAAGTACAATTATACCCATTTTATAGAGTAGAGAATAGTGATTTGGGGAAGAAATCAATGATTCAAGGTCGTAGAAAAGACAGCAGTAGATATGGACTGTATGGTTTTAACTCATATGCACTGTATCTAGCGTCTTTAAGATTTCAGGGATTACAGATTTTTGTCAAATTTGTCTTTGTTTTTCTGTAAACTGGAATGTGAATACTGCACTTATTCCAGTTCTGAAGAAAGAAAGTACGTTGTCTTTTATAGAAGTCATAGTTTAAACATTAACTCAGTTTGTCATTACAGAGAATAAATACTTGTTTTGTGTTTTGTATGTGTGATTGAGAACACCAATCAGCATGGAGATACTGACTTGTCTCACACTGCATAAGAACACTAGGGCTGTCCTGTACCCAGGACTGCATAACAAAATGACCAGCTATTTAAATACTTGAACTAAAAATGGTGAAGGTTGAAGATCTCCAGACATTGCCTAGATAGCTTTAAGTCATGGCCATTCTTTCCTATGAAATCTTCTCGATACTTTATAAAAATGTGTGCTTTGTTTTCTGGAACCATGGTTACCAGAGTGCTATATGGTTAATTGATTTAAACCTTTGAAAAGAGAACTGAGTAGAATTAATTACTGCAAGCCTATTAAAATAATGCCAGAGGGATTTTTATACTAGAGGTTAAGAAAAGGCCTTTTATTCGTATCTAGTAGATAAACAGCAAAACCCTCATGTTTCTTTTGGTTTTCTGCTCAGACTATATTTGTATTCTTTTGTATTAGTTCTAATCCGCAGTTGTCATCTCCTGACACACATGACCCTTCCCTTCCCCCAATTAAACCCCCTCCCAAAGTCTGTTTCATTGTTAAGCAACAGAATATTTCATTGCTCCTAGAAAGAATATGATAGCAGTAGTATATATCCATTACTAGACACATTGTCCAAGACCCCCAGTTCATCCTTATCAGAAATGATTTTTAGAAGCAGTAATATCTTTTCTTTCCTGGAAGGCAGAACATTGTGGGGACAACTTCATTGCGTTACTGTATATTTTCCATTAAAATAGCAGAAAATTTTTGGGTTTAACCCGCATCACACTGTGAAGCAATTACCAATAAATGTTCCCTCATTGCAGGAAGCTGGTATTTTTCTAAACAGATAAAGTTTTTATTGATTTTTTTCTTTTTTTAGCATAGCTAAGACCTTATTTTTCTTTCTTTGCCCTGAGTGTTCAGATAGTTTTAGAAGACAGAGAAAGAATTGTTGTAAAGTGTAGAAAATATGCAAACTTTCACATATTAGTAAATAATAAATTCATAAGAATGTCTTTAAGATGACTCTCAGCATAATAGTAATCCCTTTTAGGGCTTTGCTTGTACATTGCATTTCGGGTTTGTATTTTTGAAGAGAGTGTTACTTTTTTTTGTAGCTTATTAGTATGCTATGAAAATTACTGTATGTCAAAATGTATTAATTTACTGTAATATAATAATGGATTTCAATAGTTATTGACATCAGCAGGCATAAAACTTTAAATCATTTATTTCAATTGACAAATTTGGGTTATATTTGTATAATTTAGACAGAATGTGAATTTCAGTTGGTTGGTCCAATTTGGAACTGCATTTTGTTAACAAGCAAATTACTTAGCCAAGCACGTCCTAGTGTTGATGTGACCAAGCCACGTGTGAATTCTGTGTTTCAGACATGTACCACAGATCTTACTGTGGCTTGTCTTCTGTGCTGCAGCAGTCTTCTGGCTTTTTACTTGTTTTTTTCTTGAGGAACCACTAAGCATGCTTGTGGAGAAATAAAGTGGACAATATTAAGAGATCAGAAGAAAATGGGAGAGAGAAGGGAGTTACAGCATGGAGGTGTCAGCCTTTGAATCACGCAAGGACTCGAGTCTCAAGTCAAGATTATGTCAATAGAAGCCTAATAGTATTTGGAAGTGATGGAGAGTGGGGATAAACCTGCTAAGGGACGAGAAAAGACTAAGTAGGGAGTTTCTGTAGTTCAAAATGCTGCTGAGTAAATAAGAGCCAAACCTGGAAAGCAGTGGCCTAACTGCAAGGATAAAATAGTTAAGAAGGGAGAAATCTGTGATTTCCTTCCCTCCACCATTTTTGTCAATTTAAGTCACTTCTGATTGTTTTTCCTTAGTTGAAATAAAATATTTCAACTGGTATTCTAATGAAACTTTAAAAATAAATCCATTGAGATTTCAAGCTTCCTTAGAAAGCTCACTGTGAGGAAAAGTTTATTAACATCAAGGTGTGACTGTCTCAGGTTTTCATTGTTTTATCTAGCATTCTATGCTCTTTATCCTGTATAGAGACACTGTTGAAGAAAGCTTGTCTGATGTGAGTTTTCCAGTTAGAGAACAAAAAATAGAAGTGATCTGACATGGGAAATGCTTGTCCTATATTCTTAAACAGGGTCACACATCTTGTTCTGTCACAAAAGCATATTATTAAGCTGGAGACTCTACATCCTCTGCTCTCAAGCTTGTGGTTTTAAACACAGTAGTAAGACCATTAAGAACTTCTGAAAGCATGCAAAATTAATAATATGGTAGATAAGGTAGAATTGGTAGAAGCAGCCTGGTAGTGTGACAGTAAGATTATCTACTGTCATGTAATATCCCATGTCTTCACCATGAAATGAATACATGTACAAGTCACAGGATTAGGTTTAAGATAATTACTCAGTGTTGGAAAGACTCTGGAACTTCAACTTTGGCTTGATGACTAATGCACTTGTGATATTTTTATCTGAGCATGTCCTGGTACAAATGGACAAGTGCTGATGCTCTCAGTAGAGCAAATAGTCCATGAAAAATTTGAGTTTGAATGCTCCAGTAATGCCTTTCTCTCTTAGTCCAAACATAGCTGGAGTCAATTATACGGATGAAAAAGGATGAAGAGGAGGAATTTGTTGTAGTAATGTGTGCATTGATCAGTTCTGTTCAGACTGCATGTCTTTCAATAGTTTCAATTATTGGATATTTGTAAATTTTGTATTTATATATGTAGTAAGTAAAATTTAACCTGATTTCCCATGAACAGTAATTTTTTTGTAGTTTTGGTGTTCTGAGTCTGTTGGGTTTGATGGAATGTTCCTCCCTCGTCCAGGCAAAATATAAGTAGTAGTCTGTTCCTTAGAAGCTGGAATCGACTAGTTTCCTTTTTGTGTCTTTCTAGATTCGATCTGTATCACCATCACTGGGGAGTGTTACTGAGCTTCAGGCAACAGTCCAAATGAATTCAACCAGTTTTATTCCTGAAACTGTAGTTGATCGGCTTATGGCACAAGGTAAGTAAAACTTTGAGTTTGCGTACATAATGATGAAGAAAATGTTAGCCCACTCATACTCTAGTATTTCTACATGAAATAAAGCTTGTGTATTGATGAAACAAATACCATCGATGCTTCTGGTGGTTGTTTTGGAAGACAAACATGAAATACTTCCTTTAAAATGAACTTGGTGAAATGCTTTTGAGAGAAATAATCAAAAATGGTTGGTACTGCTTGAAATGTAACTCAAGATTTAGGTTTATTCCTCTCATCCAGTCACCATTTCAGAACATTCAGTTTTGGTAAAGCAGTCATATACATACATGCACATGTGCGCACACACACACAGAGTGATGTATATATCATTCTCTTTATATCTAGAAAGATAAAAATGTGTGTGAAATGAAGAAAAAATTATCTATGGAGAGAGATATCTAGAAATATAAAGAATCTTTTTTGTCAAGGTATAGTGAAAATTTATATCTTTCCAAATTTACTATCTGTCTGTAACTATTATTACTGCCTTGAAAAAGGAATATTTTATTTCAAAAATATTTTAAATAACCTTTTCCTGCATCTAGTTTTTTAGTTAGTCTTTTTTTTTTCCCCTCATTTCAGAATATACAGTTTTAAATGTGGAACTGGGATATTTTATGAAAAAGAAAAGGCTATCTGTTTTATATACCTGCTCTAAGCGGTCTTTGGTGGCTTTCTTTTCCTCTTTTTTATATTGCATTTATTTATTCTAGGTCAAAGTGATACAACCACAACAGAATCTCCATATCAGCATGATTTTCCCATGTCTACTAGTATGTGTAAACAACATGCTGTAGTCACTCCTGCCCTTTTGTCGGCTATTTGCAACCTGCTGCACAATCTACTGATTGTCACACCAAAAGATACTGGAATTGCTCTTCAACAAGCACATTTGCTAACATCTCTCAGCAGGTATGGGATCAATAACTGCGGAACTACAAACAGGGTGTAGCAATAGAGGTGAAAAGTTTGAAAGGAGATCTGCTAGCGTTTCTTACAGAAACTGTTAAATATATTGATCACTTCTTGCTTCTGAAGTGCTCAAAACCACCTTTTTTATAAAATGCAATCAACAAAAGAAAATAATTTTATTCATTTCTTTTTTTCACTGAAACCACAGTCATATTTGTTATTCCAATGGTTGTCTGTCTTCTACAGAACTACTATGTTCATCTGTTAACGTTTCAGGTTTTTGACTAGATGGCCATTTAGTCATCCTTTCTGAGGAGCTATTTTTTTTTCTTTAGTAGAACAGTATGTGCTATAGTCAGGTATTCAGAATTGCAGATAATTTCCATTCATTTTATGATTTTCTGCTTTGAATTGTATGCAGAATTTTTAGGATGCGCCAAGGGTTGTCACAGTAAAAGAGAGTAAATAGTGCTTGCCAGATTTAGGGAAGTATTGGATGATAGACCTTAGCATTTTGGTTTTTTTCTAAAGAAGGAACCACTTCAAAATAGTCTTCAGATTGTATTCCATGTTTCCTCTGCTATCATAAAAAATTCTTTCATCTGTAGAAAGTATTTGGAAGTCCTGAAGTGAACCTTGAAAATTAATTCAGTTGGGGTTTTTTTTTGTGTTTTGAAGAGCTTTTGTAGTTGCTCTTCATACTGTAATTAGTGAAAAAAAGAACCCAACCAAACTTGCTTGAATACAGTTTATATTATTACAGAGCTTTTAATTCTTCCACAGGAAAGAAAATAATCAAGGAAATATAAACAAACAATTTTTACCAATGCAGAAACACCATTGGAATTTGTATTATTCTAACTATTTTGAAACAACTTAACTGCCATTATAGTTGCCATTGCACTAGACTTTCTTAAATTAGTGGGGTTTAGCATTAAGTTCTTCATAATTTATTTTTCCTCTGTTTATTTAAAGTGTTCTCTTCCATGGAATATTAAGTTAGAGAACGTTTAATTATTTAAGTGTGTTTCTAACCAACTTACTTGGTTTTATTTTAGTCTTGTAAGTGCTAATCTGGTTGAGAGATGCATCTTGGAACTGAAAGCTCCTCTGGGTCTTCCATGTCATACGGAACATGTAAAAGCTCAGGTTAGAGAAGCATTTTGTTACTTTCTAATTTGTTTTAATATATAATCTATATTATTATCATCATCCAGACACACTGCTATAGGCTATGTTCATGTGAATTTCTATCCTTTTATAAGGTTTAAGAGAAAATAAACCATGTTATAGTCTAACATAATAATGTCTGTGTTAGACCTGTAGCCAGAACCATCAGTCTGAAAACTAATTGTGTTTTTAAAATACAAATTCGGTTTAGCAGTTACAGCAATCATGCAGTAGTATTTACTTGTACGGTATGAGCCAGATACGTTTACTGACACATTTCATATTTAATTTCCCCAACTAACCTGCCTGCGTTGCTTTGTCTCCAGTCATTCAGATGCTTATATAGTTCTCAGCTAATTTTAATGTATGCAAAGTATGTAGGGTTACTGCTAGTGAAACTATTTTTGTATCAAATTTGACTTCGTATTTATAACATAAAGGACATACTATGTTCATGGCAAAGCACCATTTTAAAGCCTCTGCTGCTCTGCATTCAGATTTGCTTTGGAGAAGTATGCCCAGGTTATTAAGGAAGTGTGTTTCTGTAGAAATCTTGTGAGAATAAATAAATAATTTTTTTTTCTTTCTCCTTAAAGCTTCAAATGGAGCTTCTGTTTTCAGGAAATAAACATATATTCATTATGCTAATGACCATTTTTGGTTTTCTGCGTGAGCTTCCAGGGAGTATGTTGCCATGCATATAACAACAGTCATGGCTTTCTCACAAGGAGCTTTATTCTTTGTCACTAGAAAATTAATTTCATGCATTTCCAGACTAGGAATTCTGTTTTATGCTCTATAGTAAAAATGAGAATAATCTTTAATTTATATCCTATTATTTCTTTTAAGTGATGTATATGAATTCAAAATGTTATGAATCAATTGAGGTAATACGAGTATTTAAATTAAAATAAATATGTGAAAGGTGCAAATAGATGGCTTTGTTTCATATCTTTCTAAAAATATTTAACAGGTATTATTACTTCTTCAATACTGGTCATCTGTGTCCAGGCTTCTGAAATCATGTTTATTGATGGACTCTCAGCTTGTAATCCAGGATGAACTGTTGAAAACTCTCTTGAGAAATACCTTCACGATTCTCAGCATTCACCCCAGAGATGGGTTAGGTAATGAGTCGCTTTGTTTCCAATATACCCAGACAGAGGCAGGTCTTCATTTACATACCACCTTGATTTAAACTGACAGGTGTTCAGGCTTAGCTATCCATGTTCATGCACGTGTGGAAGTGGTTTGTTGTTTTATTTTTGGTTTTTCTATATTATCTTTGCAGATACAGAGTTAACATCTGTACTTCATGAAACATGGGTAGACTTCTTCACCCTTCTAACTACATTACTGTGGAAGAGCGGCCAAGTATCTTTTCCATCTGTGACAGCAGCCCTTGCAAATCATTGTACAGCAATAATTGGTAATTATTTCTGATTGGTTTTAACCTAGCAACTAGTAAATAAAAAAGACAAATAGAAAAGAGGGGCAGGCCTGTTTAGATACTGTTAAGTAATTACCAATTGCATATCCAGAGTGAAAACTAAATGTGTCCAGAGTTTGACTGACCTTTTCTTTTAATAGGATTTTTATAACTCTTTCATATATCTTGACTAACTTTTGAGCTGCCAGAAAAATTCACAAGTTTTGTTTGCGTACGTGGGTTAGTGATTCTTGTTATAAGCCTTAACGAAATATGGCACCTTTGAGTAGAGCCTGAAATGATCCATTACTACTTCATTTTTTTCCTAATTGTTTGGGTTTTTTTAATCTTACATAAAAAGAAAGGAAACTTTTGAGGGGAGATAACAACAGATACAGGATTTAAAGATTATTATGCAGGATTTTGTTTGTTTATGTGTTTTTTTCCCTTCGTTATTTAATTGCCTAGGCAAGGCTCTCAGTCACCCACATTCTGTGATGTGTTTTGATACTGAAGTATAAGCATAGTCCATCCAAGCTTGTGATTTCAGCCAGATGCATGTTAGGTGATCTGGTGAATCCAAATCCCGTTGGACATAAAGCAGCTAATGGGTACTGTTGGTGTTATAATTTAAGCTGTTGAATAAAGTGAGGAGAGTTCAGAAAATTGTCGAACTAATTAGTGATTTAAAAAATGGAAATTGCTTTTTTAACTTTATACTAAAATTAATGCAGAGCGATTAATTCATACAAACCTGTAAAATGTAAACATTTCTTTCTTAGATTTTAAAATACTTATCAAATATAGAATTCTTTGTGCAGTGCACAGGTATAATTGCTTCTTGGCTCATATAATTTTTGATGAGTCTTTCTGAGTTCCAGAGAGCTTAAGCTTTATTTACAATGAAATATAAACATTTTGTTCTGTTTAACCTTTTAGATACCATTTGTGATTGTATTCATCTGTCAGCTACATATCCTGCTTTATATACGGCTAGTTTACAGTTCCTGTCTGTACTTCTGAATGAGGAAGGAAGACGGAAGCTCCAAGATAGACAAAGTGTATGTCAAAATCCAACTATTAGCTTTCTTCTGGATCAGGTTGAAGGATGCCAGGCATCAGTAATTCAACTTACTACATTAATCATTCAGGTATTTAAAATCTGATGATGTGATTTCAGAGTATATATTTGCATTTTTCTATTTTGTTAAAAAGCATTATAGTCTCATAAAAAATCATTTCCAGTTATGAACCAGGACATCTTTAATTTGAGACCTCCATTACACTTATTGTTGAAATTCATGTAACAAGCTGAACAACTGAAAAGAAGCAACTTCTAGGAGTGCCTTGCAAGGCAATTATGCTGCAACAGCATGATTTGAAGTCTTGCAGACAGAAGATGAAACATAAATGGAGAATGTTTGCCAAATGCTGATATGCTTTTTTTCCCTGCTTTTCCAAATGTGTAGTTAGATTTTTAAGGTTTGATATGTAGTTATCCCCCTTGTAAAGGACAGCATTGTTGTTCTTAACAGTTGTCCTCATAAAAATTGTGAGGCGAAATGAATCATTAAGCCTTCCAGTTCATTCACTGATAGTCTGAGGTTGATGTTGTTGTGCTTAAGGAGCATATATTAATGTATTTTCCAAGCTAGTTTTAATTGGCTGGATAGCATGTTTTCATGAATTCTTTTAGGAAATTGTTGCCCAATATAACGTATATTGATGACAAGACCTTTTTTTTCTAGATATTTATTCTGAATGTTCTGTCTTTCTGAATGTTCTGTCTTTCTTAATGTAATCTCATTATTCTTATATACCCTTTTGTATACTGTACCTAATAATAATTCTTTTACTTCCTTTATATTTATATCCTTCACTTATTTACAAGCTGTTAAAATATCTTCTGTTGTTTAGTAATAAGAAAATTTACACATGAATTTTTTGTCCAATTTTATTTTCCCTCATAAACCAGTACTTCTATCTATATACTCATTGTCCTTCTTTGAATTATGTGCAGTTTATCACTGTAACAGTGATAGTGCTTCATAATTAAGATTTTAGGTTTGTCTGAAAGACACATGTTTCGTACAACATAATGTAGCTGGAGCCGGGGTCTTGTAATTATTTTTTTTCAGAATCATGTAGTACTGTTTTACTATGTAAAACATTATTTTTTCAGCATGTATTAGTGTATATTGGTTGATGTGACCAAAATAATGTTGTTTTAGTATCACTTCATCTCCTCTCTTTCTACGGTTGCTGAATTCTTGTAGAATAACCTCATTCCTACCAAGACTCGTCCTGGTCTGGCAAACATCTGTCACTCAACCTGTGCTGTACCACTGGGACTGTGTTGCATTTTTGTGGGGCAGTAGTGTTCTGTCCACTGAGAACCTGGTATGTTTTAGGGAGGAGAATTTTCCTAAAATAATCTTTCTTGGCATCACTGTAGAGGACGCTAAAACTAGAATTCCCCATGACTTTGGCAGCTGACTTTGGCCACTTAATTGAAATCCCATAATTTGCTAAATATCCTGTTAGGTTTTTGTCTTTAGTCCTAACGCATGTGCCCAAAACTTAACTCCTCAGCTCTGGCACAAAAATACAGTTACATGAAAGTATGAGACATACATGTGTTGTGTTGTAAGTTAATAATCTCTATTTTTGTACAAGTATACATAGCTAATTACCAGTCTTCACCAGGAAGGAGTGAGGATTTTTATACTGACATCAGAAAAAGTCTATAAAATGAAGAATTAATTGAAGCCAGGCCAGTGAAAGAACATCAGACACTGACATAGTTTGAGTATCATAAGAGATAACTTCCTTTTAACTTTCTCTTTGACTGTTCAGAGCCATAGATGGACATTGCATTTTGTTCATAAAAGAGTTCAAAATATAACCTGTGCTCTCTGGGGTTTTATAATACATGAAAAGAATATAGGTGCTATGAACCCAAGAACAGAACAGAGTTGGGAAAGAAACAGCTTCAATGTTTTAGAGCAAAGTACGTATTATTTTTACTTCCTGCTCTGCCAGTGGTTATGGAGAGGCAATTGAAACAGAAGGCCATAGGATATAAAGTAAGCTATTAAAAAAAAAAAAAGACAAACAAACAAAACAAAACCAACCAAAAATATTTAAGTATGATCTTTCTTCAGGAGAAGCACTCAAGCAAATAATTGACTAACATAGAAAAGGCCGTGCGAGAGAGTTTTCAAACAGTCAGTCATCTCCATTAATCATTCTAATTACATAAAATCTACAGATAGATGATATGCAACGGCATATGGTTACTTAGGTCCCAGTCTGCAAGTGTGAATGTTAACAGACTAGGTCCTATATTAGTATGCAGTATTGCATACAACCAATTTAGTAAATGCACGTGCTGACTTTGAAGGGGTTTGGTGCTTTTGCTCATGTAAATTTGAACCCTTAAATATGTGTTTTCAAGATCAGAAGTAAAAGAAATAAGGAAACAAGAATCCATACATACAGTCTCAAATTTAGACCCTACCTGTTCTTCCAAATATAAAATTTATAGTGTTTTAGAAAAGCTGTGATCTCCGCTTCAATTAGCTTACAATGTGTGCAGACTACCATAGCTGGATATAGACTATAACAACTTATTTATGGATATGAATACTACTTCTAATATGTTCAGTTTTTCACTTTGGTAATGAAATTGCATTATTTATAGGTCTGTGAAAGAAAATCTTCAAAGGATGTGCTGAAAGAAGTTGCTACAAATGCATTGCTGTCTCTATTAGCTGTCAGTGAAAGTGCCCAGAAATGTGCTTTGGAAGGTGAGTGTTCCAAAATGTTTGTTAAATGTGAGGGATCCACAACTTCCCTGGGCAACCTGTGCCAGTGGAAGAAATATAGTGGCAGATATCTCCGAACTTCAAATCCCATGCTATATACCTACTTTCTGCTCTTTCCCGGTGTATTGTTGGTCCACTTAGCCCTTGCTTCAGTCAGGCTGGTTCTTCTGTTGATGACCTACTAGATCATCTAAGACTTGACTTCCTCTGAAGGCACTACCGGTTCATGAAGTGCATCACATTCTGTGCTAGAGTGCTTCAAGTCATCCTTGCTGTGATGCAACGTTTGTCTTAGACAAGAGGAAGGGGACTTCTGGGGTTCAGATATCTGAAGGTATCTGTAGCTCTACATCACCTATTCAGTTAAGGACTACTTTTTAAGGTACAAATGTGAAGTCAAATGCTTGGAAAGGAACAACACCATAGTGCAGGACAGGATGACTGGGGAGCTGAAAAGAACCTTGAGGCCTTGGTAGGCAGCAAGCTGCATGTGAGAAGGCTAAAAGCATCCTGGGCTGTATTAACAGGAACATAGCTAGTAGATGGAGAGGAAGGGACTCTTTCCTATACTTAGAAATTTTTAGACCAAATCTAGAATAATGCATCTATTTTTGGCCTAGTACAAGACGGACACCAACGAACTGAAGCAACTTCAGCAGAGGGCCACCATGGTGGTTGTGTCCACCTGTCCTTAGAGGGAACGGGCCATGTTCAGCCTGGAGAGGTTTTGTGAGGATCTAATAGCAGCCTTCTCATACCTATGAGATCGTGAAGAAAAAGCCTTTTTTTTCACAGCAGTGCGTTGTGTAGGAGGATGTGAGAGAAAGGGCATAAATTGAAACATGAGAGTCAGACTGGCCGTAAAGTAACATTTCCTATTTCAAGGCAGTCAAGCATCTGAACATTGAACTGTTGACCACTATCCTCTGGATCATAGAATAATTTGGTTCAGAAGGGGCCTTAAAAGATGCTCTAGTTCTAGCCCCCCTGCCATGGGCAGGGACACCTTCCACTAGATCAGATGGATGTAACCATCGAGCCAATTCTTCATCCACAGACTCTTGAGAGATGCTACTTGTCGCTGATTTCCAGTCAGTTCATCCATCAAATCCATCTCTCTCCAATTTAGAGAGAATGTTGTTGTTGGGGGACTGCGTCAGAGGCCTTGAAGAAGTCCAGATAGATGACATCTCTACGTCTTTCTCTATCCAGTGATGTACTTGCTCCATGATCTTGTAATAAATTTAAACGCTCTAGATCCTAAGAAAGCACCTAACTCAACATTTTGCACTTTGAGTCACCTGAACGTTTTCTTTCCTTTACCTCATCTCAGATGCAGGAAATCTACTGCTATTAGGGAAGAGATGGGTAAGATAATTATGTGCCCTATCTTCTGAAAGCTTCAGTCTTCTAGACGGTATCATTGAAGATACCCTAAAGAGTTATGCATTGCTGTTCTCTTTATTCCAAATAATCTTCCCCTTTCCATCTTGTCAGCCCTTCCTCTTGCAAGACTGTTGCAAGAGGACTCAAATGTATTCTTGCTTCTTGAGATCATTCAACTAGAT
Organism: Phaenicophaeus curvirostris; assembly: GCF_032191515.1. NCBI lineage: Eukaryota > Metazoa > Chordata > Aves > Cuculiformes > Cuculidae > Phaenicophaeus > Phaenicophaeus curvirostris. Next base: position 2,870,813 of record NC_091394.1, on the reverse strand, counting down.
GTACTCGATCTTGGGGACAATAAGCTACTTCCTGGTATCAAGAAGACAACAATATGTTATGAACTCAAAGGATTTGGACATCTATATCCTTAACTATCAGTTCAGGAGGGTAATGGTAATCAAGAACATTGCAAGAAAGGTATCTTGTGTTTCATAAAATATTTTTGATTTTGAATGAACTTCTAAAAGTTAATATTTTTTGACTTCCAGTTGGCCTGATAGACAGCTGTATAGAAGACATGAAACACATTCACACGCAGCTGAATTTGGATTCCCTAAAGCCTGGGAAAGCACAGAAAAAAAAGGTAACTACAAAAACTGACAGGCTGATATGATAAGGCTTTTCCTAGCTCTTTTTTGAGGCAGACGCTATTAGTATGTGCTGCACGTGAGACAGAGTAAGTGACAACTTGTAGTGGATCTGGATACTGGGAATTCTTTAAAACTCAATTATTTTAGAGCTTTTACAAACTGTTTTTTCCTCATCTTGTTTCCACAATAATTTTTCTGTTTCTCACATTTTCTTTCTCAGTGCCTTTCAACCAGTGCTTGCCATTTTGTTTTTTTCTGTTCCTGTACAAGTCAATCTCCCTCCCACCCCAAAACCAGTCCCAGTTGGCTTGTACATGCGAGTCTTTTTTTTTTTTTTTTTTTTTTATTCTGTACTTTCTCTTTTTATATCTGGCTTCCAATTCTAATTATTTTCCTGTCCTGCATATTTGGTCTGAATATTTGTCTTTTGTCATCAGACTTAGTTGTCCCTGTCTGAAATTACTTCTTAGAGGTTTTTTTGCCTCATACCTGTGCTCCTTCCACTGTCTATCTTCCCAGTTTCTTCCCTCCATTCAGCATTTTTGTAAGCCTTTTTTTAACCTCCATTCCAATTGTTCCAGACTCTCACATAACCCAGGTCTTCCTCATCTCATCTATACGTAATTTCTTTACATTGTACAGCAGTTTCATAATGTTTTTATTTCAATCTGCTTGTTTTCTACCACTTTCATCTAAGAGAATTATTAAAATACAGACAATAACTTCTGCTGTCAAGTTTCATATCTTGTCCACTCCCACATAAAGCAGAAATTGCAGAAGACATCTTTCTGCAGGATATTTCTGCATTGTTTGAGCTCAGTAGTACTTTTCTCTGAGTCACTGGCACAAGCAGACCTTAGCCTTTAGTTGTGAGAGTGTGGAACTGTGTTTTATAACAACGAGCTCTTAAAAGAATTTGAGTTTGACCCTGACATTTTAAGGATACAATATTTTTTTTCTTGAGATCTCTTAAATACACTTGTCTCTTTTACGAGAGGTGGAGGCTGAAAGGTATCCTGCCCCAGGTTTGTCCAGTAAGGTTTAAGTCAACTGATTCTTTATATTTCTTGGGTTGAGAAGGGAGAAGCTGTGGACGTTTGCTCCTATGCTAAATACAAAAGGAATTTAAATCTTGAAATTGAAGGAAAGCATCCTCTAAGAAAGATCAGACAGACTCTTTCTGTTTAATTCTGAATTTGTTGAAAAATATTTGCAAAAGACTTCATGTCAGATTTCCCTGCTGAGCTGGAGCTTTACGTTGTTATGTTATATGTAACCATGCTTTTCATCATATGTGGTAAAACAGTGCTTTCATAGTCAGATTTAGCTCATCTAAAAACTACCCCTTAGCCCAACTGGAGGCACAGCTCTCAAGGTGAAGTTATCAGAGTTATTTCCTTTTTGTCTTTCTTTTCTTCTAACTGTTAGGCACAATGTGTTTTGATTTAGCCTTCATTCTCAGGGCAACTGAAGTATTTTACCTGATATTCCTCTTCTTTCACAACAATGATTTTGCTAACGAAGGGCACAAAAAGTATTAACAAACAACCATGCTTTCAAAAAACCCTCTCAAAACAGGGTCTTGCCAAAATAAAGATACCCAAATATGAATAAATAAATATAGACTGTGCCATCAACACAATCTATAACTTCTTAAACCTCCTAAAAGTTTACCTGACAAGTACAACTCGTAGCTTGTGGCATTTTATAGGATTTAGCGCTATTTGTATACATTAATTTAAGACATACGGAAGTTCTTGAAGCAACATCTTAGAGTTAGCATTTTATTTAGCTAAAAATGAGACAAACCACTTATAAAACGCATTTGTAACGACAACTTAAATGTTTCATTTTCATCTGCTACACCTGACTTTCATTAGCTTTTTTGTTACAGATTTTTGCCTCATCTCTATATGTCATCAATTGTACATGATATGATTTATAAGCAAGCATTGTTACATCACCTTGTTTGAAATTAAGCATTAATTGTATTTTACATATATTTTTTTCCTTTATACTTGATAAAACAGGATAGAGATTAAGACACTAAGAATATAAAGATGGATTGATCTGACCTATTGTAGACAATGGCAAGATAGAGCTAGTTTATCCTTGGTTTTACCCAAGGAAGAAAAATAGGAGTTTCTAGTGAGTGAATCATTTGACTTGCTTTAGATGTCTGCTTTAGGATGGTACAAATACCCAGAAAGTGCTCCTACCTGCTCTTCATTAATTTTAAGAGAAATGGAGCTGTACGTTTTAATAAATGAATATGATGTAATATTTTAAGAGAAATGGAGCTCTCTGCATTTAGCCATATCAGGGCCCTTATAGAAATGGCATCTTGAGGGTGAATCCTAGCTGAGATCAGAAGGAAACTGCTGAAGAGATGTGACCAAAACATTGATGCCTTAGATTTACACCTCTACTTTGAAATCTCTTTCTTCTTTGTACAAAATTCATTCTGGTCTTATGTTGATGATCTTCCAATATTTTTTTCTGGATAGGAGGAAAACCTTATCAAGCAGTTAAGGTGTTCTATGCAGCTCCTCAGAAACTGCCTCTTTCAAAATGAAGAATGCAAAGTAAGTATTCGTATACTGAAATTCATGAGCACATTCAGTTTGTGAATGATGGTTATAATTTTTTCTTTCTGTTTTGAAATTATTATCAGGCCGGCTAAATTTAACCCTGATATTAACAACAAGAAATAGTTAGAAGTACAATATTATTCTCACCCACTAAGAGTATTTCATACGTGCATTAGCAGCTAAATGTTCATATTGAAACATCGTCTGCCAAAGGTTTCAGATCGCTATCATCCTTTATACCCATTTCTGCTTTGCTTAAATCAGTAATTCCAATTTGAAAGAATATAACTTGATAAATGGGTGTGGAGGAAAGTGTGGGGCCAGAAGAAAAGTGCATAAGATACACTCCACATCTGGGAAAGTACTTTTCTCTCTTTATTCTCCTCTCCTTTTTTTCCTTTCCCTTTCTGAAAGAAAATAAAAGCCCAAACACTAAATAATAATTTAGCATTTTTTTTCTGAGTTAAGTTACACTAATTGTGCAAGCATAATTTTGTTTTCATATTGATTTTTTTATTTCATCATTTTTCTTCTGCAGTAGCTTATCTTGAATTTCTTTGCATTTCAAATTCTTTCTTTGTGCTTTTCAGCTTCTTTTTTACTTCAGTTCTTCTGCCTACCTACTTCAGTTCTTCTGCCTACCTGTTTCTTCTATGGGGAAAATACTGCTTTCCTTTTTTTCATTCTTTCCAGTATTCTTTCTGATCACTACTCTTTGTTATTGCTGATACCTTTCACACATTTATTTCCATTTTCTCTTTCACAGTTTAATTTGTGTTGGCCTTCTAATGCAACTTGTGCTACTTTTATCAAATGCATTAGCAGAACCACAAAATTTCCAGACCTTCTAGAAGTGCCACTGTTAAGGACATATAATAGCGTCCTTTCTGTATAGAGAACAACATGTAAATTATAGACCTGAATAAGCCATCTGGTTATCCCCAATGTCGCCATAACTTGGCTGTGCCAATAATCAGATAAAATTGTTGTGAAACATTTTTCTTGATTTGCTGCTCTCTTGTATTTCCATGCTTTTTGAGTTCCAATATTTAGTTGGAGTAACCTTAAAACTTCGGAATAATGTGTTCTTGAATAATCACAGTTGGAATGACAAATCTTTGCTTTTGCTTCCATGTCTCTGTAATTAAAATGTGCTGGTTTTGACTGAGGTAAAGTTAATTTCATTAATGTTGATGTCAGATTTCTCCATATAGCCTTTTAAAGAAAACTAAGGGGACACAATAAGATAAGAAAATGCTTTTCTCAGTTAATTTATACTTCATTTAGAAAGTGTTTAATAATACAGTAGTTAATCTTGCTCCTGTTCTTTTAGATGGCAGCACTCAAAGCTCATCTTGTTCATGTTCTGCATTCACTATGGCCGTGGTTTTTAATAGATGATGACTCAATGCAAATAGCTCTGCATTTGCTTTGTGTCTACACTGCAAACTATCTGGCAGGTATGAGAGTCATTTTATGATGTAATACATCAAGATGTTAAACCAGAATAATTAAGACAGAACAGCATAATAAAGGGGAAAGAATGTTTATTACTACCATAAGAGGAAAATATAAAAGCACTGGTCCATCAAAGTCTATCACTTTTGATTTTAATACATTCAAGACTTTCATTTAGATCCTGTTATGCTCTGTTGGATTTAGGAAGAGTACAATGGTATTAAAGGATTAAATAGCATTTAATTCAAACCATTGTGCTTGGAGTTACTCTAAAAGTCCTGCCAAATGGAATAATATATTGTAGAAATCCTGCTCTAGGAATTCTCTCAGAGAATTGTATACCAATACTTCATACAGTTTGTGTTTCAGCCATTATTGAGAACATTCAATTTTTTAAATTATTCAATAATATAATTTAATTCTGTATGCAATATCTTCCATTTATTTATACATTGGGCTGTTTAGCTTGTATTTGACTGAAATATATTTGTCATAAGGACTCTCCCCTCTGTTTTAAGAAACCCTTTATTTCCACTGATGAGTAATCGTGTCCAGTACTAGAAGTCTGTTCCTTTTTCTGTTATGAATTTATCTCATTCCTGGTTAGACTCGCGTAATGATTTATGCGAGTTATTTTATACAAGTATCTGTTGTTTTCTCCCTGTTGATACCATAAGAGTTGGTATGGTTAAAGGTATTAATGGAACAGTCTCCAAGCTTTTTTACCCTCTTCTTAAGTTCATGTCTCCATAAAAGAGCTTGTGATGCTTATGTTTTTGGTTTGGGTTTTTTTTCATGAAAGCATTTTTTTAATATGGACTAAAGAAAGGTCAGGTATGTATTAGTGAAACACAAGATATAAAATTAAAGTGTAAAGTCTCATGAGGTATTAGAAATCAAGCTAAAATTATGATGGTTGCATATTACTATGGTACAAGGTACTGATAGATACAGACAGCACTTTTATTTCTCATAAAACAAAAATTAAGGAAGTTGTTAAACCTTTCAGATGTATAGACACTTCTTTTTCTGAACCAGCTTCAGAGGATCCCTTCAGATTCTGGTCCCAAATAATTGTTTAATGCCTTAGATACAATGCCTGGTTTTTAAGGAGACTTTCTAAGATGAAGCAATGTCTTCTCTTTAACGGCAGAATTGCCTCTTAGATTCTAGAACAACAGAACAGTAAATGCCTGTTTCAGGAAACTGCCACATTCAGGGGTCTTTCCATTCAAAGCATGTCCCATTCACTTCACTTTGAGTCAAAGTTAAAAATAATCCTTGCAAAAATGCCATCTCAGTCTTTGAGCTGTAAGACTGCTCTGTCTTTGGTTGCTTCTTCTGTAATGTATATGTGCATTTCTCATGATAAACATTTTGTTTCCTAAGGTTGTTCTTCACTTTGTTGGGCCAGTGGTGGACAATCGTCACTTCCCTCTGCACGAAGTGCAGCTGGCAATTCATTAATGCACAACATCTTGAAATTGGCTTCCCAAGTGTCGAATGATAGAAGCCCAATTCAGCAGGTGGTCTTTTGTCTTCTTTCTAACCTTGCTCTGTCTCATGACTGTAAAGGCCTTATTCAGAAGGTAAGTAAATAATATTCTTGATATTTGCAATATGATTGATTCATTTTCCTTTTAAATAAACCCTCATATTTCAATACGAATTGTCCTGTGGTCAAAGAATCATAGAATGGTTTGGGTTGGAAGGGACCTTAAAGATCATATAGTTCCAGCCCCTCCTGCCATAGGCAGGGACCCCTCCCACTAGATCAGGCTGTCCAAGGCCCCATCCAAGGATGTTGTGGGGGACCATGTCAAAGGCTTTACAGAAGTCCAGATAGATCACATCCGCTGGTTTTCCAGTGGCAACTGATCTGGTTACCCCATCGTAGAAAGCCACCAGGTTAGTCAGGCAGGCCTTGACCCAGTGAAGCTGTGGTGTCTACCTCTAATCACCTCCCTGTCCTCCATGTGCTTCTAGGAGGATCTGTTCCTCTTCCCTTCCCTGCCTGATTTCCTACATCTGGGGACTGAGCACTCTTGTGCATTATGGAAAGCATCCTTAAATATTTCCCAGGTCCGTTCTTCTCCCTTGTCCCTGAGGACCATATTGCAGGGAGTCTTACTGACTATTTGAAGAGCTGGAAGTTTGCTCTCCTGAAATTTAGGGTCCTGACTGTAGTCCTTGCCTGCCCCATATCCCTCAGGACCTTGAACTCCACCAATGCATGATCTCTGCAGCCCAAGCTGCCTCCGATCTTGAAGGAATAGATTTTCACCTGCTCAGAATCTCCTTGAAGTAGAGGCAAGCCCTGAGATTGGGAAGTGGTAGTGTATGCCATGTAAGCACACAAATATTTTTCTTAAAAGCTCATAATAATAGTAAACAACGCTATGGCTGTTAGTGAAAGAGGAGATACTATAGATCCTTATGGGTCCCTTCCAGCTCAAGAATGTCGATGATTCTACCATACCATTAACATTTGCTAATAATGCAAGAAATAATAAATAAGGAATCAAGAATATATTAGGTAAGTAGTGCACTGATTCAGTTAAATTGTTTCTAACTTGTTTTTAGGCAGAAATGCTAAGTATAAAGCAAAAGGTTCATGTCATAGCAGGAATTTGCCTTTAAAGAAATATAGTGTTTTGGGTCAACTTTTATGTATCTACGCTGCATAAATTATTACTGAAGAAAATGTCTTTTACCATATTAACTTTTAACCAAGATGTGCATTCTTTTTTGTATGTAATCCTTTCATTCTCGATTAATAATAGGACCCTGAATTATGTTAACGCTGCATTAGTACACTAGTTTTTGGTGAAGTATGCAGACTGGTAGGTCAAACAGCCGTGAACAAACCATGGCTTACTGTAAATTCTAACATCCTTTTTCTTCCTTCTGACAGAGTAACTTCCTGCAGAACTTTTTGTGTCTCTCGTTACCAAAAGGAAGTCATAAAAGTCCTGGCAATGTGTCTACTCCTTGGCTAAAGCTGCTACTGAACTTATCTTTTGGAGAAGATGGACAGCAGACGATCATGAAGATTAATGGGTTTTTAGACCAGGTTGTGGAAATTTGTAAATACAAGCATAAGAGCAGCCAGCATCTAGCACTTCTCATTCTACATAACTTATGTTTTAGTCCAACTAATAAACCCAAAATATTAGCTAATGGTAAGTATATAAAGGTTTTACAAGCTATTTTACTTTGAGAATATTGTGTCTTCCAGAGTACCACATTTTCATTACAATTTGCTTTACTGACCGGCAGCTCTATATTGTTATTTAGAAAAGCATTTTCAAAAAAATATTTTCATAGAAGTAATTATAGAAAACAGAAAAGCAAAATAAGACCATACAGTAAAAGGAAAAGCAAACAGTTTTTTATAAAATTGAGTTTTAGTGTGAGACTGATCATTTGAATATAGGATGAAATGAAATGGAATGAAAAGATCTTTTCTCAATGAAAAGATTTTTGCAGTTTTTCCAAACAGCTAGTTTTTCCAGGGAAAGCTGTAGGATTCCTTATGTCAGTCAGGTTGAACTCCCTAACTTCAGAAACAGTTTTAAAAAAAATCCTGGTAATATGTTTAATTATCAAAAAATATGTCTATGATGGAAGTTCCTGTCTTTCAGTTGGGCAAAACCTTATTAGCTCCTGCAAGCCATGGATGTTGAGACAAACTACTTTGTGTTCTGTCATTTGCAGAAGACATTTATCCTAATCATAAAATTTTGATCATGCAATATAAATTTAATGTATCAACATGCAGAGAATTTCCCCCATTTCCTTGCAGAAAGAATGCCTCCTGTCTTTAGTATAAGTTCTCAGCAGGTTTTCCATGCTTTTCATTTTTTCCCTAGATGCTGATTTGCTGCCTAAAATAAGCTTACATTATTCAGTTACATAATCTCTGATTTTTTTTTATTATGAAATGAACAAGCAGATTTGAAGAGCCTAGCTTCAGAGCAAGACTAGGAAATTAAGGCACTTACAATAGGATGGCAAATATTTCTCCCTGGTTACAAATCACCTATGTAGCAAGTGCTAAGAAATGCAGAAACATCTTAATTTCTGTTCTGATGTGGCTGTAATTGTGACTACTGGGAGTTATAAAACAGTTTCATGACTTAGTTCCTATGCGTAGCTGATGGTTGTACATAACATGCATATTTTATTGCCGATGGCTTAATTTTTTAGCATTGTTTGGTTTTGTTTTGCTGTATTCTTCTTAACACTTACTTCAGTGTAGTCTTTGAATTTTATGAGCATATTTATATTTAATTAATCTGATAATAAAGTTTCTGTAATCCCCCTGTCATATCAATACCTGTCATAGGAATAAGTGTACTTCAAGCATCAAGTGTAAATACATTTGTGTGCTTTTGATTATATTTTCTAGATGAGGTTTTTTTTACATTTTTCTCATTAGATAAAGCCATTGCAGTACTGTCTGCCTGTTTGGAAAGTGATAGTTGTGCTGTTCAGAGAATAGGAGCAGCTTCACTTTGGGCTTTACTTCACAACTATCAGAAGGTTAGTATTTGAGAAATACTTGAAAAAATTGTAATGTTAATTTTATGCTGTAAAAAATACAGTAATCTTTAAGTAAACAAAAATAAAGCTTACAGCAGCAGTTCTGTTTTGTTGTTTTAATCATATAGTTGCTCAGGCTAGGAGGCTTAACATATGTCATAAGAAAGCAGCTTGACACCTGTGATTTGTGACTGTAAATGCAATCTGTATGATCATACAGTCATATGCTAATTCTACAATTCCTGCATCTCATGTTCTCCTGAATTATTGTCATTTTCTAAACTTTTCTGTTCGTGTGAATGAGTAGGGAAGAAAGTGGAGTCATTGTATTTTGTGTGTTTGTGTGTGCTATAGGCAAAAGTGACTTTGAAGAATCCATCAATAAGGAGAAGAATAGATGAGGCTTATTCATCAGCGAAGCAAAGTAAGTCTTAGTTCCAACTAATGCCCACTCTGTTTTTTCCATCAGATAGATCATTAACACATTTCAATTTATATCATTACAATAAGTTTTTGTTATGCTATGAATTTTTGAAGAATACTTTTGTCTCTAAAATCTTGAGTAGTAACATGCTTCCTGCTTAAGCATCATACTTTCTGAAAGCTTGAGTTTTTCTCTCAAGTAACTGAATATAATTGTTAATTGAATAGCTTTTATATCTTAGGTTTCTATCTTCCACTCAAGAGCATCAATTCTGAAAGATGTTCAAACACACCAGTCTGGAGCTTCAGTAGCTAATGATGGATTTACTGGTTGTTAGACACATCAAGACTGAGCTTGCAAAAAACATGCAAATGTTCCATTTTAAGCCAATGAGTTTTCCTACCAATTTTAGTTACTCTGTAGATGTAGTCAAATTTTTTGTAGATGTAGTTTATCATCTGGGGGCCTTATAATGCAGAGTACTTTGCACAACAGAATAGGCATAAAGTTTCTACCTATGTTGAATACTGTGTGTCAGTATCCTAATAGAGATGTGGTTTTGCTAGAACATCTCATGATAATTCTTCCTGTTCTGTCCATTGATTTTGTCAACATATGGTTGTTTCAAACTCGTCCTTTACCAAGTCAACCATTAAACGTAACATAATGCAACATTACATATACTGATGGTGTGTTAATAAATAGTTTGCACTGTTCTTTATAGCATAGCTGCCACTGATAAGAGACTTCTCAAAATAAACTGAAGGAACAAGGTAGAAGTATGCAGCTTTTGCAGACTAGCACCTTGTAGCATTGATATCCATTTATTTATGTACTACCGTAGATGTTCTAGATTGAAATACTGATTTTTAATTCAATAAACACTTAAATGTAAAAATATCAAGATTTTATGCAAGTCTAATTGGTAACAGTTTACAGTTATGTGGAGTTGTCATCTCTGTTTTCCTACAGTAAGGTTCTCGAGTAGCCCACTTAAAGCTCTGATCACTTTACAGTGATAATTGGGCTAAAATGGTAGATTGTTCTTCTTAGTACAAGTGGGGGATTTTTTCAACATGCCTGTTGCTATTTTTAATTTCCCCCTTTGTCTTACCCAAGCAGAAATTTTGGCAAGATCAGGTCATGACCTCACTGTAACGCGGTGTGATCAAAAGGCAGTTTTCACTTTATTTGTTGCAACTAAGCACAGGTTTGGAAAGCTATTGAAATCTAGCCTTTTAGCCATTTCAAAAATCAAAACAAAAAATCCAGACTTTGCAATAGAAGGTATTAGTACTTTATTTGCTACTAGTAGTGTGGAGGTTAAGATCATAAAATAGCATGAATTCTAGCAAATCTTAGAAAAAAATAATTTTGTATGAAGAATCAACTAGAATTTCAAATCTTGTTTGTTCTCTTTTAGCTACTCCACAGCCAGAAGAAAATGAGCTACATGCCTACTACTTAAAATGCTTAGAGAATATAGTGCAGCTTCTTGATTGTTAACGATCATCAGATGACTTCACATGTTGAAATTGGAGAACTTATTCAATGGGAGCCTGAAATTTAAAGAAAACACTTATAGTCCATGGATTAGAAGCTGCTTACATGCTAGAGAAGAAATTTGTGAAGTGTTTGAGGATGAAGTTCATCACTTTGAACCAAAGAAATCACTCTAAATGTGATTTATACTATTTGTACTATAATCCCAATGGGAAACTATAATGATGCTACTATGTAAAGTATGTACACAGAATGAATGTATAGAGGAAAAGGATGTAACAAATCAGAAATTTTCTTAAATTATGCGTTGCATTTGCTACTGTAAAGTCTTAGGATTGCTGTTTTGGTTTTAATAAAGGGTTTGTTTAAATTGAGATCAGTGTTTGTTTTGAGTGTATTGCAATGTGTAAAGTTGCAGATTTGCACAGTGCATACTTAGCATGAAGAACTGAAAATGTTGGCAGTCAGGGTATGTTATACCTCTTAGGTATATAACAGCAGCATGTGTGTTAATTTTGAGGGAGTTTTCAGTTCAAACTGCTGCATCTTTTTTTTAAATGCTAACAATTGAAAAGGATCTCTCAATCACTTATATTACAGGTGACAGTTATGTTAACCTAGCATTTTAATCAGGATATGAGATACATGAATCAGTTTTAGTTACATCATCGTAGAAAATTTTTGAGACACAATCTGTTCGTTTCCAATTTATAAACACTTCAAATTTTTTCTCATGGAAAAAGGTCTGTTATCCACGCTTGTGTTTTCTTTGAACTGCTACCATGTAACTATTGTCATAAGTTTTTCAGTATTCTGTGCTAATATGAGTTTGAGAGAAAAATGTTTAAACATTGATGCCTGAACACATGACAATTCTGCTGAATGTGCTTCTGAAATATCTAGAAGTGTATTTAAATTTCCCTGAAAATGTACGGGTTTGTGTTATGGCAGGGACAGATAAAATTAAGCAAATGCAAAAACTTTGGTAACACCTCTAAAAGAATTGTAGCAAGGTCATGTTTACCTGTAATTAGCCTTTTCTTCATAAGGAGGTGCTGAAAGCATTTTCCAGTGACACCAGGCATTTTTTTTGTTTCTTCAGCGATGCTTGTAAATAATGTGTTACTTGATATTTCTCAGTTGAGATGAGTATGATGCCTGTAAAGGCTGAATTAAATCATTACTAGAAATGTAATTATCAGCTAACCTGCTCCTCCACCAAACAAAAAGTAAGGATGGAGCCTCAGACTTGATATACTGTGTAATTATTGTAACTTGCAAAATGGTTGTTAAATGCTGTGATGCTCGTCCTGTAGTGTTGCAGAAGAGTAAGTTGCAGGGCAGCAGAACACTCAACAGCAGAGAGCTCTGCAAGTCAGTCATACCTGTCTGGGCTTGGTGAAGGGGGTCTCTTACCCTCAGGCTAGTGAATACTGATTCTCTTCAGAGATATTTCAGCATACTGGACCCTAATGATTTCTCTCATAAATCAGGTTGTGAGTCAAAACGCAGATTGTTTTTGTTTGCTTTCTTTTTCAGAGACACAAAAAATGAGAGCTCTCCGTGCCGAATTAATTCCGATTGAAGTAACCACTAAGCAAGGATGGCAAGAACTCGCTCAAAGTGTAGAAACATGCATGGATCTGGTCAGGTGAAATAAGGCTGGATAGTTGAATAAATTCATTAAGTGCAAGCTCAATATAATAAGAACAGAAGAACTGGATGCTTGTTTTCTAGTATGCTCTTCTATTTTACTGAACTGTACAAATTCTTGACTAAATTACTCATATTGAAAAATCCAGGTAAATTGCTAATACATTTGTTACAGTAAGCTTTAGTGCAAGCATTGTGTTTATCCTCAAATAAGCACAGATCTAACCTATTTTCTGAGTATTTTGTAATCTTCTGCAATTGTGGGAAGTAGCTGTCATCATGGCATAAGTATACACTTCTGTTTCATGTTGCTCCTCAAGAAAATAAAAGTAATTTTTAGCCTCTAGCAGTATATATATTAAATCTTTATATTCACTTTGTGTACAAAGTCTTCACAGAATACTTAAAACTTTTCTCCTTCAAGATAAAGAGGAATTTATTTATTTGTTCATCTAAAGGACAACACTTTCTTCATCACTTTCCCCTCAAGAATTGAAATTGACCTACAGCAGCTGCCTCCGGTCTCCATGCATGTTAGTAAAGAGGTGGGATGTAAAACATAAATGACACTTTAAGTTTTGTTAACTTGCATTTTAGACTATCAAAATTAGCCTCACAATAGCCTTTAGTATTAATAGCATTCACGAAAGAAAATGAAAATATTGAGATTTGATTCAGTTTAACTTAATTTCGGAATTTTGGAGATACATCTATTTTCAAGGATCTATTTATCATGTTTGAGTTTTCAAAGAAAACTAAATACTAAGATACCCTCAGATTTTAAAAACTGTAAAATCATTTCTTATCCTACAGAGGAAATTGCAGTTGAAAGGTAGATGGATTTGCTGAACAGACTACAGAATTTAAAAGGTAACATTGAGCATACATCAAGTTTCTCTAATAAAATGCATGGCCATGCAAGCTAGGAGTCTCTTGAAAATCCTTATCCAGGAGAACAAAATTATCATTTGCACTAACTGCAGATGTATTATGCTCTTACTTTGTTGCTTTATCTTTTATGATCAATTTGCAATCAAGTAAGAAGTTATTTTATATTCCAAAGTGTTATGTACATAAAATCCACTACAAATGAGGCTTTCAGATTTTTCAAGACTAATGTGTCTGTTGCATGCTCAGAAGTTACAGAGAAATAATTTTTGCTTGAGTGGTAAAAAATTGTAGCTTAGACTTAAATAATTTAGTTCTGATTGTGTGTGTGTGTTCATGCAAATAGAAACATTAAGTCATGACTTGCTGATGAAGTTTTCAAACCTTTGAGTAATAGACTTTCAAGCCTACTTAAAAAATCTTTTACAGAGAATTTTTAAGAAGTCACTTCTTTTTTTTTTTTTTTTGCTTTTCCAGCAATTTGGAACTATGGATTCTCCTCAGACATAGCAACTACACACCCCTGGCGAAGTTTTTCATTGGTTCTTCTCCATCAAACTTGCAAATTATAGCAATTACAGACTTCTCGCTTCCATGGAGTGATGAAGCAGTAATGCCAGAGTGGGGAGGGGAATTTTGTATGCTGAGGCTTTGGCAGAGCTTTATATAAGTATTTCCCTTCACAGTAAAGTAGAAGCTACTGCGACAGCTTCTCAAATCTGATTGCCCTTCAGAGAAGTGTTTTAATGCCTTCCAGGGGAAAAAAATTGGTTAGCAAACACCTGAAGATTGCGCTCTAGGGAAACTGCAGTTCACTTGAGGTTTATTCTGGTTGCGAAAAAAAATCTGTTCTCTTCAAATCTTTCCCCCAGGTGGCCTCCTAGAGTGATCATTTACAGCCACACCACTGTGATAGCAGTCATACTACCATTACTTTAAAAGAAAGTAAGTTGTGGTAAACATAGTTTGTGACACTTCAATTCTTTTTGTCCCATCCTTTGGCTCCTGGACTGCAGTACTTGTATGTTCTTTATTTATCACCTCCTTCTTGTTTTTTGCTGATTACCTGACTTCATTCAGAAAATCGATGTAATATTGGACATTCTCAAGAGCTGGTTAGTCCTCCTGTTGAGTACGTAATCCTGAAGAGTTTGGCCCCATAGATGAGGGTTAGTTTGCGCCCTCTATATTTTAAGATCCTGGTCCTTCATATTTAGTGTACGGCTGCTAGTCTTTGTTGAGCAGAAATCAATATTGCACAGGATTTTTGCATTAATTCTATAATTTTATTCAGAATTTGTGCTGGAAGGCAGGATTGGGTAAGTCGTAGCAGGTGATTGTTATGGCAAATAAAGAGTAGATCTAAATATATCCATATGTACTTTCTGTAAAAGCTGTTGCTTTTTACTATCAGGTAAAAGTTACATTTTGTTTTCTTTCTTTTTCCATAGGAAAAGTGTTTCTGAAAACTACATGGAGTGTACTGTAGTGTGGGATAAGAAACACTGCTAGCAAGTTGAATGTTGGAAGCCTTGGAAGCCATCAGAATACAGGCTGGAAATTCCAATGATATATATAGGTAACAAGATTTTTTTCACTAGGATAAGTTATTCATATGCCTTGCAGTTTTTATACTGGTGTTGCCTATCTTTCTTTATTAAGTCAGTATGAGAAATGCTTCCTTGAAAATGCTTGAGAATATTTTCAGAAGACTGACCTGTTGAAATACATATGAGTTCATTAGCAGCAAGGAATGCCTTTTAAAATCAAGTATTTTCTCTTCTTATTCCTTCAATAACCCTACAGGCCAGTGCAGATCTTCATGGAGACAGAGTGGAACAAGAGAAAGAGGAATATCCAAACTGCCTGCAGCACACCTTGTACGTATCAGGAGTTAAAGGATCATCTGTGTCCTTAGATTAGGTTTTTGAGTAATAAATGTTTGTTATTAAAATCTTGCTGGCCAGTTCAGATGAGGTTTGCTAACTGAGTTCAACAAGAAGACAGCGTCTCCTCAGTTTTATTTCCTGTGTTATATCTGCACACCAGGTGCTACTGAGTTAAGAGACTAGCTAGTGTGGCTTAGTGCCAATCCCACCCAAGTTGAATAAAGCAAATCTCTTTATGCCGTTCTAAATGGCAAAATTACTGAGGCCAGGGTCATAGAATTGCCTTTGAATATTATTTTTAAATCTTACTTTCTTAGCGACAAGGAGTTAGTATCTTGTAAGAATAAAAATGAGGAAAAAATGGTAGCGCAGCAATGGATTGAAGGGGTTTGTATTCTTCCATCTGTATTATTAAAAGTTGGCATGTGGTTAAACTTGCAGTTTAAGGTTGTAGGTTTTATCTGGTATGCTTTTAAAAATATTTCATGACAGAAAGATAAGCATGGGAAAAAAATATTCTAGATATAACAACAACTAATTTTAAGACGCTGTAGACCATAAAAATCAATAGAAAAAGCTAACTTTAGGTGATGGATTACGTCCCAGCAGAAGAAACATTATTGTATGGACAAATTCACTAGGGAATACAGCAGGAATTGAGGTCAAAATGTAATCACCCAGAATGTAGCTGTTCAGGGTGGATTATTTTGCTCTCCCTCTGAACTGAAACATCTCTTAATGGTAACAAATCTTCTTATCCTGTGCTGGGAGTGTATTTGCAATAATGTATCAGAAGAAAGATCCTTAACATCCTACACACTTTTTAATATGACTCTTAAATATTCCATGCTTTCTCCTCAGCTTACTAGCATAATTTAGTTGCAGTTAAGAGATAAAATGGCAAAGTGGAAACACAGGTATGTGTTAAGCACTATACTGAGGATTTGAAATCTAACTGAAACCATACATTAAAAAAAAGAGACAGAGAAAAGAAAAATATCAGGTAAAATAGCCTGATATTGTAGTAAATACTCCAAAAGACTACAGCTCTAAACGCTTGAGAAAGCAGCAGGTATCTGTGCCATCACAATTGGTTTGAATTTACTTTGTTCGATATTTATTTTCTTCTTTTAATGACCTATTCAAGCTGGTTTCCAGTCATGCAGGTCAAACTTTTGTTGAACCTTGATCTATGAATTTCAATTGAAGTACGTAACAATCAGCCGACTCCTTTAAAGTTTGATATTTCTATACCAAAATAGTTACAGTACCGTTAAGATGGGGTTTGTATATCAGGGTAACAGTATTATTGGTGACTCTTCTGTACACATACTACATACAGTTAACTTTCATTTGTATAGTCACCTTCTCAGATGTGGAAGAAATCATTACTGATGAGTAAACAAAATTTTGCATTGGTACAAGTGCGCTTTTCCAAGGACAATTGCATTACTCCAGATATAGGAGTGTATAGGTACAAGTTTCATGCACAGCAAAGCCCTCGATCTTTCCAGTGGAAAATAAAGAGAATATATATTGATTTACTTCAGCCATTCCGTATCACCTCTGCTTAGAACACCATCATTCTGCTTTTTTCTTACACTCTGCTAGTAGTTCTTCCGGGGTTTTGTTAAGAATTTTTCTATCTTCTGATTTCACAAGGACTAGCACAGTTTTTCATTGGATATGTCAGTATACCAAATATATATATATAAAATATATGTGTGTATATATCAGTATACCAAATATGATAGCTTTATTCAAATGCAGCAGAAGGTCATGTAAGTGTCAGAAAATTATGTTAGCAGAGGTAATTAACATTATCTTTTCAGAAAAGCAAACTGAGGACCATTTAAGATTATTTGATGCAAAGAATGTCGAGTATCTGAATGACAGGAAACCTGTATCTTTGTTCTCAGAAGACTTTATTCACCATCTGATGAATTAAATCAGCTGTCACATTCTGGATGTCATTATATATATGTATTTTTTAAGCAATAGAATTTCTATTTAAGTGAAAGGGGGACACATATGTATTCATCTCAGGCCTAGCAGACAATACAGTTGATTCAGTTGTTAAGAAAAAAAGCCCATTGAGACTGAAACATAATATCTAGGAAATATCATTTACCATCACCTACAACAGAAACAACAAAAAACAGCATACAAAGCTCTCAGTCCCAGGAATCCAGGGGCAAAACACAACTATAAAACACAGTGTACCTTTCATTTTATGCTTTGAAAAATAATCAAACAAAAAAGTACTAATGCTATGCATCCAGATTTCCCATTGCAAAATAAATATGGTTTATAATGGATACAAATGCTACTGCAAGGAAGTTGATAAATGCAATTTTGACCTTGGAGATCTCAATCCCAGCTATTAGCTTGAATAACGTGAACCTTGAAGTTGCATGTGTATTAGTACATTAAATTCTTAGACTCGGATGTAATTCAATGCCTTCCTTTGCGAATGTTTCGTTCATGTCTTTAAAACGCTGTCTTTGTTGTTTCTTGATGAAAATGCATAGACTAATTATCAACAAATCGTGAATAGAAATCCAGTACTAATTTATTATTTTCAAAGTAGAAGAATTTATAAAATATTTTTAAAGACATTTTTGATAACTTACTGAGCTAATCAGTGGCAAACATTTACTGTCAGTATCAATGAACAGAAAATATTGAGACAGAAGGTAAAGGCATGGTGATAGCTTTTATCACTAAACAACCACATAAATAAAAATGTAAGCAAAATAATTAATTGGATATTTTATTGGGGTTATTTGTTGAGGTTTTCTCCCTTTTCTAAGTAGATCAACCTGGCTTTTTTAGTTGTCTTCATAATTATCTTCAGTTCACTTTTTTGTCTTACCACTTATTCAAATGGAAAAGGGAGTGCTTTGAATGGC
The DNA here is from genome assembly GCF_032191515.1 of Phaenicophaeus curvirostris. Taxonomy (NCBI): domain Eukaryota; kingdom Metazoa; phylum Chordata; class Aves; order Cuculiformes; family Cuculidae; genus Phaenicophaeus; species Phaenicophaeus curvirostris. The sequence continues at coordinate 2,852,638 of NC_091394.1, read as the reverse complement.
TGCTTTGAGGTTTTTACCCTCATATGCAGACACGCAAACTTCACTGAAGTTGAGCAAGTCGTCACAGACACTCTCCTGCTATGAGTACATCAAAGGAGCATTTACTGACACGGTGCACTTAAAAAATACCACAAACTTTCTTATCTCCTACCAACACACTCTTGGCTTGAGAGTCATATGTAGTAGGGCTTTATGGTACCCGGTTCAAAATTTGTTCAGGAGTGGAGTTTCTTCCACTGCCTTAAGCAGAACTTGATACTGTTAGTTCATCTCACCAATAACTTATTCTGTCACTAAATGCAGCTTTTCTGTATTCAGATGGTATCCATTACTCATGAATATTCCCCCTAAAAACAAAACTTGCAAAAAACCCACTTCCCGAATCTCAAAATTTAGTGTGAACTAGCCTTCATATGACAGCTGTGTTTTTCATCACAGTCTTTAGCTTCCTGACCCATTCAGGTGTTCAGTGTTATGTTAGGATGAATATTCAGTTAGTGGTCCAGTTGCAAAAATGTAAGTAATTTTCTGGTTCCAGAAATGTAGAAACTTAATCCTTCATCTAAAGATTCCTGAATACATACCCTCTTGCAAAGACTCACTTTTTGAGGTTGAAACATTTAATCGTAGAACTGTAATTTGTATAGTATAGCCTCTTGGAGGCCAATATCATCAAGGATAAAAATTTATTGAGAATTTGAGTGTGTAGATTATATTATCTTTATTTTTCTACATTTGGGAAAGCCATTTATATTTAACTTTTTTTTCCTCCCTAAATAATCTTTACAAATATATCCCTAAAATATTATTGTGTTGAATTCACAACTTTCTCCTTTCTCTCTGAAGCAGTACCTGGTACTAACCTAACCTCTGCTTTGAGGTTAAGGAATACATATGAAGGATCCTGTCCATTATGCTACTGAATCAGGCAAGCCTATAGATTAATCCGATTTGGGGAGCTTTATTGGTTCAATTAGGTTAGATGCAGAATAGGAAGAAGCAGATTGAATTATTATGCCTTTATCCAGCTGTACCACTTAGCCATCCTACTTAAGGAAATAGAGAATGGTGAAGGGAAAATGTTGTAATTTCCTTGATGGTAGCAGAGTGGCAACAGGGTGACACTCAACCACAGGGACGTACGGAGTCGCATCAGTTGTTGCTGGGGTTGGTTTGCCTGGTTTTTATAGAGTTAGAGCTAATATTCAGTCAACCTTCCTCCTCTCAGCCCACTTACTTCTTTATCTTCACTGAAAAATTCACTAAAACAGAAGAACCTTCACTAAAAAAGAACTTTTTTCCAGTTGGTCACGCTTGCAGATAAAGTAGTAATTGGGCTTTGGGAAATAAATACACCAAGAACTGAAATGACTCACCCAGACTCACTAAAGATAGATATGTTCAGATCATGATTAAAATCCAAGCTGTAGTTCTCCATTGTGCTTACTGCACAATCTATTTTGCTCTTTCTCTTTCATTTAAACCACATCCTACAGTTGTACATTTATGTGGAAAATTCCTCCGTCTTGCTTTTCTTGTCAAACTGGCATTTAGACAACAAATTTCTTGGCATTTAGACAACAAATATGGCTTGTTTGTCAGTCTTCCCTTCCTTTGCTTGGGGGTTAAAAGGATGGAGACAAAAGGGGCTCCTGGGAGAGAAGAGCCAGGCTGTGGGGAACAGCAGAGAACTAGCGAGGCAGAGCACAAGGAGCTGCTCGAGTGATGGCTGTGAGATGTGGTGCAGCTGCTACTGCTGCTGTGTGAGACTCTTATCCACAGATGGTCAGAAATATGCGTGTTTTCCAGCCTTTCAGTGCTGGGGAGGGAGGGAGGGACAGAGGTAAGGGAAGTATGAGGGGAGGCTGGAAGGGAACAGGCTGCGTGATGGACCTGCCCTTACGCTACCTACTCTGATACTTCTATTTCCCAGGAGGGCAAGGTGGCAATGGTGTGTTTTCCTCTTTTTATTGGTTACCTCTTCTGTAAAAATATGATACTTTAAGCTCGTGCCTGCTCCCAGATTGTGCCAGTAGAGCTGACCTTCACAGTGGCTACAGCTCTCGGATTTGTGGCTTGCAGGTGCCCAGTTGCCTAATGGGCACTCGTACGGGTGTCTGGAGAGGACTCGTCTCACAGCCTTTAGAGGAATATCCAATAATTCTTTGGTTATAGGTTTTTTTCTTTAGCAGATATGACAAGGGATCCTGTTGTTGGGGCTTGGTGACCAAGAATCCCTGACATTTGTAGTGACTCTGTGTGTTGTACAGCAAATAAATGTCTATAGATGACATATTATATCAGCAATACTTAGTCATAATGTAGGGTTAGTCACTAATTTCTTGACTTCTGTTTTTCTTTCAGGGCCAGATGGAGAGAAACGGGCATGAAATTCAGAGCAATAAAAATTGTGATTTATATATATAAATGGTTGACTGAAGAATAATTTTCATTTAAGGGAATTTATCTTCGTTTTGGAGACATCCTGAGTACTTTATCCTAGCTTTAATTAAAGAAAACAGTTGTGTAAGAAATTTCATTTGTAATAATAATAGTAAAAAAGTTACCATATGTTTATGTATTTCATTCCACTTCAGATTTTGTGGAACAACACTCATCTGTAAACTGTGATATACATATGTAGTATAACATAAGGACTTAATAATTCAGGCTAGAGAGATACTTTGTCTTTTTGCCTCATTTGCAACTGCAATTTGAGAACAAATAGCCACTGAAATTCAGGATTTAAATGTGGGAAATATATAGATGCTTTGTAGCTTGTTTAAAGGCCGCTGTGCTGCACGGCATCCAGGAACTGGACCACTTCAACTCACAAGATCCTTTCTTTCCTGATACAAAATCTGCACTTTAGTCTCTGAAGCTTCCCATTTCCTGCTTTCCTTATCAGCAGAACTTTTGTTTCCTGAGACAAGCTTACTGTAATTTAATCTTTCGATCTGTTTGAAAAGATAACTTTGTAATGCAAATAAAACAAGACTCAGTCTTCAACTCAGTTCTGTTCTGTTAAGCTTTTTAAACTCAGCATCAGGTGGACTACTGACTGTTTAAATGTACTTTATGAACTCAAACCAGGTAGAGGAGCAATAAGTGCATCTGCAACAACGGAGAATTACAGATCTAGCTTGGAAGTCACGAAATGGAGTCATTGCAAACATTCAAAACGTATTATCATAAAACATGCTTAGTTTAATACAAATAAATATATACATGTTTTTATTTTCACACAGGTTGTGGCACTACGGGAGGAATTTTAAACAGATCTAATCCTAACTTCTGCTGAAGCTCATGCAGCTATTACTCATGTAAAACATTAATTTCTCTTGTCAGCTTCAGTTTGAATTAAATTTGTTTCTTCATTTAAGAATTTTAACCAGTTGATTCAAGCTTATTTTTAACTTCAAGTCAATCATGTTGTCCCAATTTTAAGCAGCTCCATAAAACTACGGCCTGCCAAGTTGCAAAAATGCTTGCAGTTTGCCTGAGAAAAATCCATTAAAAACATAAGTGTGGCTTGTTTTGACAAAATTCAACATGACTCACGAATACTCGGGATTCTTACACCTCTGAACAAGAATTTTCGAGCTGCATAATTTTGAACTCAAAATACTAGCTCATGATGTGCTATCACAAATGAATTCTCAGACCTTAAGACATTACTTTTTATAACTAGTCACAGGATTATTATGACATCTAATATATAGGAATCATCTTATGCTCTCTTTAGATAACATTCCTTGAACAATAGATAAATATTCATCTGAAGTGTCAGAAAAACGGAGAAATTATTTTGATTTTTGATACGTGGCACAGAAGAATTCTCTTTGCTTCTGCAGGTGAAACCTAAAGTTCTCCACTTTATCAGTTATCACAGTGTTCATGCATATTGTTAGAGATTCATCAGTAATGCAAACTTTCATTTGTGACAATTATGATCAAAATTCACAACTGTTTTATTGTGTAGTTCAGACAAATTTTAACTCTTCAATGATATTCACAAATTCGAAGTAATAATAATGTCTAGAGTTTGGGGTTGGTTTTTTATTAGTGAACTTTTTATTCAGTTTTTTTGCTTGTAGTGTTGTCAAATTTGTTTCTGAGTTTTTCTACGATTCCATTTTTTTCAATTAAGTTAGTTCTGAAACTGAACTTCTGTGTGTTTTAGTCAACTCGGAAGGAAAGTTTGTGGATTCAACTGTAAAACTTAGTGAGGAGGTAAAACTGGAATGTATATATCCAAATAAATCTTTGATAATCCAGGCATTCTGGATGAAACTTAACATAACTCATGAAGAAAATATTGCTGTCTTGCAGCCAATCTATGACAAACATATCAAAGACAAATACAATGGAAGAATTTTATTTGCAAATGCGTCCAGAGAAGATAAGTCCTTATCCTTTATCAAGAGCACTTTGGAGGATGTTGATCTGTACTTTTGCTCCATTGTAACCTACCCAGATGGAATTTGGGAAAAGGCAATAGGAATTATCCAGCCAGGTAAGTAAATAATTCATTTTAAAAAATAATTAAATATATAAAACAGAAATCCATGATGATTGAGGGAGTATCTGGCATTGTATTTTTTCTCTGCAATCATATAACATGCAGAAATGGAGTATTTTGGGAAAAAGAACTAGCAGGACAGTAAAAAATTATGTTATTATGACAGAAGGTTATTTTAAGAGAAGTGGGAAGTAAGGAGGAGAACTAGAGAAGAACAGATGTCATAGCAGCAATGTATTAAATGGCAGAGTCCAGGTACTAAAGGCCATTGTAACAGTATCGTTCCCATAGGTCAAGGTGCTTATAGCGTTTCAACACACCGTATGATGTTTTCAGAGGATGAAATTGCAATTACCCATGAAATAATATGGATGGACCTTGTAACTGCCTATGGAGGATGCTATATTTTCATCATTACATTCTGTGGTGAGGACATTAATGATCTGAAACCATGATTGTTTTCTTTTCCTAGAAGCTCCTCTGTGCTTGCTTTTTCAGGAACAAAGCAAACATTTAGGAATGGTGTGGCAACAAAAGAGAGGGAGGTAAGGAAGTTTAAGTGAAGAAAAAAGACATTTTCTTTAAAGGAGACTTTTTTAAAGATGGAAAAGGGAAGAAGGAAAGAAAAAGATCCGTTTATACCCATGTACTATCTGTGTAGCTGACTTTCCAACTGGCAAATCTGCTCATCCAGTTTGGTTTCCTTTCCAGCTTTGTGAGTATGAGAGGAAAACCATTTTCTAGTATTTTTGCAAGCCTGTCTATTCAGCATTCATCAACTGACAACTCTGGTGCAAATTACCAAGCCTTTCTGATAGAACTTCTTAGATCGTTGTGTGCATAGGATAGAAAAGCCTTCAAGAGATGACTAGTTTTAGTTATTGGTTTGTTGATTTGATATCGTGAATGTAGAAAGAATCTGTTCCTCTTTCCCATCCTCCACACTGAATTAGACTCAATTCAATAGTTTATTGTATTTCACAGCTAAGAAAGAATGTGTTGAAAGGAAAATTTAATTTCTAACTATTGAAAGACCAGTAGATAAAAATAACGGTTCTTTTCCTAGCCTGATCCTTCTGAGTCATCATTTCAGCCCTATTTTATCTACACTTCTGTAATTTCAGTGTTACAACAGTGGATTTACTCTTGTAGGAGATACCTATATTTCAAAAATTCAAGGTATATTGTTCCTGCCTTTACCGCTAAACATTTTTGAAACTTGATTTTAACCAGTATGTTGATGGCACTGGTGAAATAGGAACACCAATCAGTTTTCCTGTCTCTGCTAGCTTTTTATTAGTGAATATTGCTGCTCATCAATGCAGAAATTAAGCCACATACAATATTGCTCTGACTTTGAAAGAAGTTATTCTGTCTTGAAATGATTTACCCATTTGTGGCACGTTGGGATAACCACACAATTCAGAGTCTGGGTCAGGGTTCCTCAGCTGGAATTTCTTTAATTCTTTGAATGTTTGCTTGATTCTTGTGTCTCTTTTACTATGTAAGGAATAACGTTGCTGAAGTAATAACTCCTAGTTTCTTTTCTTCATCGGTCCCTTTAGTGCATGATATTAATGCAGCTGTAGGTGTTAATAACATAATTTTTATTTGCATTCAGGTAAGCTAAATAGGGGAACTGTTATTAGTCTTGCTTTATCTTACTTTACTAGCACCTTTGTCAGTATTAAATACCTTAAACTCCTCGAATAACACGTTGCTTTGGTTAAATCAACAGTAAACTTCAAATTTGCTTTCATGCAGCTGATCTTTTAGCTTGCTGCTGGCACTAGATATTTTTATCCTTTGTCTTCCAACCTGTAAAATTAGGAAACTGATGTTCGTCATTAACTTTTTTTTAATCTTGATCAGGGAAAAAGCTTTGAGAAAGGTGTTGGTCTCATAATTTCACTGGACATGGATCTTACTCTATAGAATTAATACACAAAGATAGTTGAGGTCCTGAAACTTAAGTGTTTTTTAAGGAATCCGATATTTTCTGGTATAAAGGAATCTGGCCAACTTACTGGAAAGATAATTTTATAGGTAATTCAAACTTTTTTTCCAATTACACTATTTTCTTTGGTTTTATGATTTATTGATTCCTAATAAACATTACTGTTTTGAAAGCATTGATTCACCAGCACTATCCCAGACAAACAACTGACTGCACACTCTATTTCTTCTATTTATAACAGTTAGTCAACAAACATTTAAGATTTTTTTTTTAAAAAAAGGGAATTGCATGGTGTCTAAACTTTGCAGTTTGTAGTTTTAGTTTTAAGGATTAGTTGGCCAAGCTAAGGTTGTATTTGCCTTTAAATGGATGTAACTTTGTGGTCATGAAACTTAACCTTGCTCTGGTAAATTAGCGCAGATAAAGTTAAGTGGATATTATTAAAGTTTTTGAGTTGATCAGAAATGAAGATGATTTATAATTTAATTTGTGCTAGCAGTGCATTGAAAACTGTCAGAATTTCTCTATACTAACCTGTTAATGTGACACCCAGAGACTTTCCTGCATCAACTTAAGCAGGTAAGTGAACCACTGGGGAATCTGCAGTGCATACCTCAATGAAAGCTGCTAACACAATATACACACAGAATATATAATTGGCTTTCAGAATTACCTCTAAATGGAAATAACAGAATTATCATAAATGGAAATAATATGATATGGCATTATACTCCTGATGGGGATTCCTAACTAGATTAAAATATAAGGTGAAATGTTCTTCACATGGCAATCGTGTCTGCTGACAATTACATAAATTTGGATAAAGCACCTTGGATTAACTTTTGATGGTTTGAAAAAAAAAATAATAATTCTGCATTCAAAATGTTCAAAGTTGCTTTAGTGTTTCATTCCTGGTAATCGACAGAGGTCACAAGTCTGATTCTGCTCTCACATGTGCCCTGTATAATTTTTTAAAACTATGAATATGAAGTGAGGAAAATGGTATAATTCTGATTTGCCAACATTTTTCATTTGCATAGTTTGTAGCCTCAGGTGCTGATGCTTAATGAGTAAATATTTCAAGTGACATCCAATGGTTAGAATAGTGTCACTAGATCCAGCAACTCAAACGTTAACAAGACCATGACACTACAAGATCAAGCATTTTAAAAAGCCTGGTGATCATGACTTGCTTTATTAAACAAAAACACAGGAAGAGAAGAAAAAGTCAAGTATTTGAAAAGTACTTACCATGTTTCTTTTTATTAGTATTTTGACATCTCTATTTCTGTCCCTTTAGAGTAAAGATATCTTTCTAAATAAAAAGTCCACTGTGGTTACACTCTTTCATATGTGATTAAGGATGTTATTGAGGGAATAAAAGATCACAGCAGGTTTGCATTTTATGAGGTGGCAAAGTAATAAGGGAAAAACTCTGCTCCTGCTTATTGTCTGGTTGCAGATCAGCAGTTCACCCCAACATTGTCTGGGTGGGGTGAACATGATTCGTTTTCAATCAGGGATAAAAGTAAAAAAAAACCCAACAACACCACAACCCCCACCCCCCAAATACCGAACCAAAACAAAAAGAGACTAATTTTAGATAACCAATGGCTGAGCTGTCATAAAGACCTGAGATCCCAGGAGACAGAGAAAGTTATAACTCTCATTGCTGAGATCTGTACATCAAGTTCTCAAGACTTCCACAAATCTGAAGTGTATTCCTCTCTCATTTCCAATCTGGCAAAACAAATTAGTGACAATTTATTTAAAATATCTCACAGGCCCAATACATTGTTAAACGTAGTGGGTTTGATTTAGACTTCCTATGTTGACACTATATAAAACTTTTTTTCCTACAGCACTCTCACATCTGTGATGATACACGCTGTGTCTTTACTAGGCGGTTATAGCTTTGGATTGTCATTACCCAGAACAATAATCTTGCCCTCTTCTGTCTTGCCCTTATGAAAGTATGAGGCATATTCTTTTCTCAGCTGCAGTGCAGTGCAATATTTTTCACTTTACCAGACCTGTATTGATGCCTTCTACACAGCTACAAAGCATCACCTCTAGTGGCAAAAATATTTGGCTTCATTTGTTTCACGCATCCTCCCAAAGCACTTGGCCTTATTAATAGTTCTCTAGGTTGCATTGCAATAAATGGAGCAATCCCTGACTTAAGGGTTTTTAAGTTTCCATTGAAATGTATAACGATAATATTGATTATTTTAAATGTAACATTATCAGAGATGATTCAGTGTAGGCGAAAACTATCTTAGAAGCAAAGTAAATCAATTTGTGAAGAGCTTTGTGATGAAAAACTCAATCATTTAAAGTTGGATCAGCAGTATTAAAATGCATGACAGACAAATTTGCAACACAAATATAATTTAAAATATAGAATATAATATATATCATTAGAGAAATCACAAACTGATATTATTATTCTATTCTTATACATTGTGCCTTTGCTACACATCTAGATGGAAAGTCAGCAGTCTTCAGCAGTGAAGAATCATGTGATTTATAAACTCTTTAAAGGAAAAGGGGCATTTATGGCAGAGCACTGTTGTACCTTTATTTACATAAAGAGTGAAGGCAGTTAAAATTGCCTGGAATCTTTTTTTCATGTGTTTGTTTATTTGCCTTTAAAACTGTTGAATACTAACATGAGTTCTTGTATATTTTGAAATATGTTTATTTTCTCAGGAGTTTTGTTTCTGTTAGGTGCTAAAATAGCACTAGTTTGACTTAAAAATTCCTGTGATACTCTCTGAACAAGACGGGAAATATTCTTTTGATGTTCCTAGTTACTTTTAAGATCCATAATTTGAATTGTGCAGTTACATAATTGATTGGAGTATTTTTCTGTGATGTGATTGGAAATTTTTATTTTTAATTTTTTTATTTAATGAGTAAATTTGTGCTTCTGTCAATTACTGACAATGGACCATTTGCTCAGGGGATATGTTTTGCTAGCAACTGAATAAGAATGGAAGTTCATTAAGAGTATATTTAAATGCCAGATGTACTATGAAGTACTGCGATCAACCACTTCTGTGATAGCAGAGACAGAGCTTTTCTATTCTTAGCTAGTGTGATGATATCCCTGCCACTCAGCACTTACTTCTATATTAATGTTCTTCTGCCTGCCAAAAGCAGCACACTGCATAGATATTTTTCAAGTCCCTATTCACCTGAAATAGCTTGCTTTCTATTTATCTCTGTCTTAATTTAGAATGTGATTCATAGATCTACAGTGAAAAATCATCAGCCCTTTGAAGCACATGGAAGCAAGAACTAATCCTGAGGGATCTTCATTCTTTGGCTCTTGGACACTGAGCTCTCTAAAGCAAGAACTCTCTCTGTGTCTTATACAGTGTCAACCACATTGTTAGCACCTAATTAGAAAGCAAGAGGATGGAGGCAGGGAAGATGCCTTTTCACCTCTGCTGTAATTATTGACCTGTTAAATGCTGCTTTTATTGTTTGGTTGGTTTTCTTATTGGTTTGGTTGTTTTAAATTTATTTTTTCTTAATTTTCTGTGATAAACTAAGGATTGGAGGCCCCTTCAATATAAAAGGTTGCAGAAAACTCCAAACCAGCCCTATTGGGAGTAGAACAGGTATCTCCTCTTCCTTTCTGAAGGAAAAGCTTAGATCGAGAGGAATTGTAGAACTGTGAAAAATTCAGACTGGTAGCAACATTTCACATTCCTCTTATCCATCCCTGTGTTCTGAGGCAGAGCTCTGTAATCCCTGTCTGATTCCCACGTTGGAAATGCATGCAAAATACTCCAGTATATGTCATTCTAGTGCTTAACCAGTGTCATGAGGAGATTTGGTTTGTTTTTTTTTCCTTTATAGTTAACCCACACATCTCTTGTTTAATATTGAGATTATTCACTATAGTTGTTTCTTTGAAAAAAGAGGAAGGCATGAGGATGCTGCTAGCCCACAGTCATCCCTCTGTTCTAAACAGGGTTCTTTAACTTTTCTTCTTAGTTCATGATTTTAAATTTCATCCTTTTTGTTCTCATCAGAATTTTCTCCAAATTTTCTCCAGATTGCATGTAGCCTTGTTAAAATAAGGCACATAGAATGAAACACCATGTTCCACCTAAGATGTTACTATTGCTAAATGAAGTCAGATAATGCCTCTTTTGTATATGACACTCAGTTGACATACTTGAGAAAATGTCTCTTTTGGAAACAGGCAATATGATAACATTTTCAATGCTATTTGGCTAGAAATCAGGGCATCCGTCTCCTTTTATTCAGCACTGGGGATTTTTTGACCTTTTTTTTTCCTCTTTTCTTCTTTTTACTCCGTACCACCTCGAATGTTCAGTTAGTTACTAAGAATAATGAAGCTGTTATGTACTCTTCGTTACTATGTGTGCATCAGAATATGCTATTTTAAGGAAAAAATTGTAATATTCCGTGCCCATGATGACTGCTGTGTTTTTACCAAAGTAAGATAAAATTACAAGGGTAGTTCTATATGTTCCCTATGAGCGTTGTTTTGATGAACATGCTTGGATACTACAGTTATTAATGGATTTGCTGGTGTGTGATAATTTGGGGGTGAGTCTCAGTTCTCACCTGCAGCCTGGGGCGGTTTGCTGCTCACCGGAGTCGACTCTAGGATGCTGCGGAGAGGCTGCCAAGACTTGTCTATTCCTCACATTCACAACCTTTGCTGCTTTTCCATACGTACAGCAAAGACGAGTCCAGGAGAGACCTGGAGAACATCAGGCATGACTCCGTGGTGCTGGAGGTGGTGGTCAAGGACATGGGCAGCTTAGGTCGTGTCTCCTTGATTCTGCTGAAGAATGGAAAATGTCTTGGAAGAAGGGGGCAGATTCTTTGGGTCAAGACCCCATTTCATGGGTGGTGTCAACAAATAAGTGTTTTATTACCATGGACCCCTTTTGATCACCAAAAGGGGAAGAGGTGGATGAGGTGCTAAGGGGCATGGATTAGTGTTTGTTAGGAATGTTTGGACTCGATGATCCGGTGGGTCTCTTCCAACCTGGTTATTCTATGATTCTGTGATTCTAAGAGACAGGATCCACCTGAGCACATGGGGGAAAAGCATCCTTGTCAACAGGCCGGTGAGGGGACCTTCAATGGGAAAATGAGATGACAACCCACAAATCAGCAAGGAAGTGGACTGAGCTAACAAGCAAATGGTCTGGGGTTACATGGACAGGAAACACCCTGAAAACAACAAATCAAGGAACAAAGGTGACCATTCCAGGTATGTCGACACAAATAAGGAAATGGTGAGTGGGCACATCGCAGGGAAGCTCTCACAACTTTTCTGGTAATTAGAATGACTGGATGGCCATATGAAGTGTCTATGCACCAGTGAACATAACACAGGCAACAAACAAGGAGTTAAAGCTCTTTGTGCAGCTGCAGGGCTACAATCTCATTGAGATCACAGAGGTGGGATGGCTCACACACCTGGAGTGCTGCAATGACTGGATATGAGCCCTTTAGGAAGGACAGGACAGTAGGGAAAGGGAGTTGCCCTTTATGTGAGAGAGCTGTGGGAATGCAAGAAGTTCTTCCTAGGAATGGATGATGAGCAAGATGAGGACTCGTGGGTCAGGATTAGCAGGCAAATCGACTTAGGTGATGTGGCACATCTGCTATTGACTGCTTGACCGCAGTAACCAGTCCTGATACTGATGAGACCCCCACCAGTCCCTCAGACAACTGCCAGCGTCTTCATATTCTGTAGTCCTCATGGGAGAGTTCAACCACCTAGTATCTAGTATCTGTAGAAGAGCGAAATAGAAGGGCACAATCAATACAGTAGTTTTCTGGAGTGCATTGATGATAACTTCCTTACTCAGTAGCTGAAGAGAGGAGGCACTCTGACCAACCTCACATTTACAGAGAAGGGAGAACTTGTGAAGATCAGGATGACCTTGGCTGCATAGTGGAGTTCATAATCCCAAGAGAGGGGCACAAAGCAAAAAAGCAGGATCACAACCCTGAAGCCAAACAGACTTTGTCCCATTCAGAGATCTGCTTGGAAGAATCCCAAGGGTGATGGAAAAAAGATTTTCAAGGAAAACCTCCTCCAACGGTCCATGCAGACAAGTAAGAAATCAAGCAAAAGTGCCAGAAAGACTATGTGGATTAACAAGAAGCTCCTGACTAAACTCAAACATGAAAAGAAAGCATAGATAAGATGGAAGCAGAGGCAGATGACCTGGTAGGAGGTTCGTCCAAGCATAAATGGGTGTAGTTAGAAAAGCCAAAATTACCAGGAGTTGAATCTTGCAGTCAAAAAATCTGGGGGCTGAGGAAGTATTTCCCTACCTCTATAAGCCAAAAATAACTCATCTTCTCAGCTACTATTCCCTAATTCGATGCCACAGCAGATGTCACTGGGAAATAGAACTTAACTAAAGTAAGATATCATCTCTAGTATCAACCATAACTAATGAGACACCCAGTAGTTAAATCCAGATCTGAGAGTTTTATAACTTTGTCTTTTGTTTCTCAAAGTGTAAATGTGATGGATGAAATTTTGAGATAATGGAGTTTGGAAATCATTACAGGATGCAATTATAGGGGAAAAAGGAAAGTGCTCAATGACAGCTTTAAAATATTCAAGATCAAGGCGATGACAGCATTAATTTATCTAGGACTAAATAATATTTTATTTGGGGAAATACATGTTAGGTTATGGAATGAACAGAGGTAGGTGAAAAACACAGGGTAAAAGGAATTATACATTCAGATAGTTAAAATTCCAAACAGTCTAAAAGAAATCACTAAGAGGTTATTAATATTTTAAGTTCCAAAATTTTCCCAACTGCAGAACCTCTTTTCTGCTGCTTATATTTCTAATTATGAACCTTTCTCTCAGCTAGCCTATCAGACAGGAATGTAATTTATAACTTACTGAGGACAAGAAGTAATGGAAAAGAAACATTCAGTAAAAAATGCTGATGATTTATTGCCTTCTTCCATTTTCTTTCCTGGTACCAAACTGCGTAAGAAACTTAATATGAAATAAACTATTTCTTTCCTCCTTCTCCAATGTACTTTCAGCCCATACAGCAATCCATCAAAAGTAATAAGTAGGATGTGAGATGCAGGGCAGCATTTACCTACAGTGCATCCTCATGCTTCACTCCTGGGTGTTACAAAGCTTGTGGGGCTGGGCAGCATGAGTGTGTTCTCTGTTCATTGCCTTGGCAGCTTTGTCTCTCCATCCTAAAAAACATTGGTTCAGGTAGATGTACTTAGGAGCCAGTTTTATTTTTCATAGAATCATAGAATAACCAGGTTGGAAGAGACCCACCGGATCACCGAGTCCAACCATTCCTATCAAACACTAAACCATGTCCCTCAGCACCTCGTCCACCTGTCCCTCAAACCCCTCCAGGGAAGGTGACTCAACCCCCTCCCTGGGCAGCCTGTTCCAGCACCCAATGACCCTTTCTGTGAAGAATTTTTTCCTAATGTCCAGGATGCACTTCCCCTTCTTGTATCCCCTGCCTTTTTTTTTTCCCCTCCGTGGCTTAAAATATTAAAATCTCTGCTCTACCTGAAATCTGACCCTCTGGATCCTCATAAAAAATATGAGCTGGTACACACAAATGCCTGTGATGTGCATTTTCTCAGTACGGCTTTTCTTTACATTCACTATGAGACAGGATGGATCATTAACAATAAGTGAGCGTGGTATCCTGAGTTTCTCTTCTGTCTGCTCCTCTTGCTGGTAAATTCTCTCCTTCTCATTCATGAAACTCCTAGAGAGGATGAAAATTTGAAATTCTGACCTCTTATATCTTCAAGACTGTCCTGCAGGTGAATTGTGGCGTAGTACATTATATGCTTCTATCAGATGACTTCTTCCCCAACAACCAAATTCTCCTTACTGGAAGTTCGTGAACGTTTACACTTGAAGAAAGGATGATTTTCTCACTCTTATTAGCACTGTACTGTTTTTCTCTCCCTTTCTTTGGCTTTTCCCTTTCCTTGCACTGTAGGTAAATAAAGTTCAGCTTAAAAGAGTGAAATAACAACAAAGAGTAATATATGTATGTAAACAAAATGGAATTGGCTGGTGAATTACAGTTGCATGCTAAGTATTTACAACACCAGGTAGAATTAGCAATTTGTACAGAAAAAATCACAAAAATGTTATTGTACAATTTAGTACATATTTAAAGGGTATAGGAGTGTAAGAAGTACTTCATTTTAACTTTTATAACCCAAATAGTTAATATCAGAAAAAGACATCCCTTTCAAATATGGCACTACTGCTGTTTTCTGAGTCTGACTGTAGAACTGATCTCAGTAGTTCTTCAGAAATTAAGATCTCTGCTGTTCCAACCTTTTTAACAGCTATGCATCCGTGTTCCCCTGTCTTATCCAAAAAATATTTTTTTAGAAACTCAACAAAATTGTGTTGTACGTGCTAATACCATTGAAAGATGTTCATCTGGCTGCAAAATGCAATTCCACATTTAGCTTATTCAGGAAGGATGAAGGAGACACTCTTGAAGTATTTTCTCATCTGAAAGTTGATTCTCTTGCTAAAAAGAAACGCCCAGGAGAAAGTTCATCATCATAAAATTTTAAGCCTCCTTTTCATCTGCAATTTATTTTGTCTCTTCCTATTATAAGCAGGGGAAGAAGATTGTGTTTGTATGTGGAGTTTCAACAAACCAAGTGGGAACCTCTCTCTGCTGCAGAGCTAAGTTAGTCTTGCAGTTTGGAAAAATCTGTGAAGGGTATTGGTGGGACTGATGTCGAGGTATGAATATTAGTTCCTTTGTATATGGCTCAGCCAGGAGGAATGCATGAGATTTCTACGTGGTCCAGAGTGAAACTCTGCAACTGTCAAATTATCAGTCTGGGACTGGTGAAATTTGCAGTGAACGCCAATTAAAATGTCATAGATGCTAACTGCTAAAATGAATGAGCTGATTGAAATCAAGTATAACTGTTCAAGCAACTTTCCTTTGAAGGAACAAACCCAGCTAATCCTATCAGCAACCCAAAGAACAAAAAAAATAACTGAAGTAGGTAGGACAGGAACCCAAAAATAGAAAGTCTAAAAGTCTCTGCCCAAAAGAAGGGGATCAAGCATTTACAGGACACTAATTTTTACTTTTAAGTGCTCATAGTTCAGGGGTGGGGGAGAATCATAGAATCATAGAATAACCAGGTTGGAAGAGACCCACAGGATCATCGAGTCCAGCCATTCCTATCAAACACTAAAAGAGGGCAGGGGGCACTGGAGAAGGAGGAGGGAAGATGGATGGGAGTGAGAGAAATTACACTGTTATTTTATTTTCCCTCTAAAAGGAATTCCTTTCTGCAGAAGTTTGGTTTAGTTTCTTCATCCTTTAAATCCTGGGAAGCTGGTTTACATTCTTTTATATCTCTATATTTCTGAAATTTTCTTTCCTAAGAGAAATATTGATATACTATGTTCTGAGAGACATGAAAGCTTACAATTTTTCTCCTTTGAATGTCTAATAGGCATAAAGTTGATAAAAATATGTGCAACTGCAGTAAATGATGAGATAACTCAATGCAGGCAGGATATCAAACCAGAACACTTCTTTACTAAGCAGAGGCAAATGCACAGACCATGAGCACTGTCACCTTCTACTTTTTGTCAAGGAGGAGAGACGAGTGGCCACCACAAGGGGCAGGAGCAGTTGCCAGGATGAGCAGCAGGCAGGAGAAGTCTATTTTTATCAGATGCAATGACACAGTTTTTAGCTGAACTGTTCACACTTGTTGTGTCACTTTGGGTTATGTATGTGTGTGGGTGAAGGTAAATGGGTTTGCCTCTCTCCCTGTAGAAGTATTTCTCAGAACGAGAGGTTCTTATCCCACGCGCACCAGTCGGAAAGCAAAGAAACTCTGTTCAGAAAGGTGCTAAATAAAGAAAGTGGTTGAACAGAGGAAAGGGAGGATGAAAGATGCTATGTCAATATAAAATGGGACAATGGCTTAAAACAAAAGCCTGGAACACTTTAGTGTCATTGGAAGATTTAATTAGACCTACGTAGGCCTGATTCTTCTTTTCTTGTGCCTTACATAATCATTTAAGTCGTGCAAGGTATCATAGGGGAAGAAGAGGTTTCCATTTTACATCAAGAGTGAAAAGCTGCTGCAGGCTGTCAAGATGCAAAATGCACTTGCCACGCAAAAAAATAAAACGTGTCATGAAGTCCGTGTTTGATAATGTTTACGATAGACTGTATAGCAGCTGAGCATCTCAAAACTGTTTCTGTTTTAATTTGGCTGTTTGTACACAGTTCTCACTCTTAACACATTAGGTATTATTTGTATACCAGCAAAGTATGCAAATATATCAGGATTTCAAACTGGAAATTCTTCATTGAAATTTCAAGGCAACTTTAGCTTTGTAATGTACCTGTTAGGGTAGCTATAGCATGTTTTAGTATTATATAATACTGTGAAAATGTGATATTTTGTTTGGCAAATATAACATACAAAGTTAATGATTAAGTTTTAAGACAGAAGGGATTTTCCTTATTTTTGTGGAAAACGTTTTATCTTTTTGTTTAGAGTTCACCGTATGTATAATGTATATTTTTCTAGCAAATGTACAGCAGGGCAACGGGAAGAAGGCTGCTTTTTTGTACAATTATGGTTGTTGCCCTTTGGGTCATGTGAGAATCCTCTGAGAGGTAGGAGGTACCATCATCATATACAAAATTTCCCTGGTGAGCATATTTAGATAGGAGAAACACCTGGGGTTCAGGGTAGCATTGCTGTCAAGTGAACAGGACAGGAAGGATGGACCTAGGAGAAGATGAGGAGACTTCAAGGCTCCTAAGGAGAATGTGGGTAACCACAAAGACTACCTAGCAAAGAAGATAAGACTTTTTAGGGAAGAACATGTGGTTCTTGGTAAAGTGGGCAGTTGCTGGAACTTAGTGGTCTGGAAAGTGAGACAGGAGGAAAGGCTCCGACGTGTAAGAATATCATGGGCAAGTGAAAGAATTGGTTTCAATTACCTTTTTATTTGTCCATCTTTCCTAGAAGATCTAAATATGAATCTGCAGATCTGAAGCTGCTAGATATAAAAAAAAAAAACAAGACCCTTTTCTAGTGTAGTGACTTTTAAGGGACTGCACTACAAGGACCATCTTCTGCAAGTTGAGAGTCCCATCACAGTAATCCAATTTGAATAATACTTAGACTTCCATGAGCGAATTGTTGCTGGAACTACTACGATATTTTAAATGATTTTCCAGCCATCTTTACTAACAGAAAATTAGCTGTCTTTGGCAAGCTGTCCAAGGAATTAATTAGCTTCACTGTGTTGTACCTTCTGTTTAATTTTAGTGAATTTATCTCTCTTCTGTCCTTGTTTACAATTAACTTTATGCCTCCTTGATTGCAGTCTGCATGGATCTTCAAGTTCTTCATTAATTTTTTTTTTTTAGGTAAACTCATTAGACACAGTTCCTTTTGTCTTTCAGCATTTCAATGTTTTAATCATAACTCTGCTCTCCAAAGGCAGAGGGAAAGTATTTTTTTCCTCTGCTGTGCTCCATTGATAAAAAAATTGCAGGCTAGAGTTTCTCATTCACCATTTCACAGAGACTGTACACCTCTCAGAAGTCACAGACTTCCATAATGAAGTTTCTATCCTGTTAACATGAACGGAATCACTTATTCCTAGATTTAGGGTAATATATACTTTCCCACACAAAATCCTATTACTTTTTGCACCCAGCTTAGGAGGTGAGGTTAGCCACGCTGTATTGATAATTTCTCCACCACCTATGATCTTAACAACCCTGGTATTACCAATAGCCAAAGCAATACATTTGACCAACATTTTTCCCCTTCAATTTTTGATAGAAATCATAGAATCACCAGGTTGGAAGAGACCCACCAGATCATCGAGTCCAACCATTCCCAATGGTTATATCAAATGTTATATCAAGGAGGATGTAAATCTAGCACAGTCCTACAGTGTATTCTGTTCTACTCCGAATGCTACTACAACCATTTCATTCCAAGAATCTGGCTATAGCTTCATTTTAAAACTCTTTCTTTCTAAAAGAAAACATATTTTGAAGCTTTTAATAATTGTCCTTTTTCCTTGTTTCTAGTTGTTGCAATACATAGAGGTAAACACATTAAAAATATGCACTAGTGACATTTTTTGACATTTTTTGACATCTAATAAAAAAGGAAACTCATTGAACAGCTTAAAGTTCAGTTGTTTTACAGTGTAGGAAAAGTAGTCTGATCATCAGTCTTTTCCAACACTAAAGTCTTCAAAAAAGATGACAGTGCTAGTCCTAACTTACAAATATGTGCATTACAAAGTTGACTTTAGATATCAAATGGCTATTGAATACTCTGAATATTAGTAACATTGACAATCTTTCTATTGAAGACTTAAAAAGAATGTCTTCTTTTGTAAACAGTGAATTCCATTACTAAAACAAATAGCTCAGAGCAGGGGAATTTCAGTCTGCCACCCAGATCATAGAATAACCATAGAATCATAGAATAACCAGGTTGGAAGAGACCCACCGGATCATCGAGTCCAACCATTCAATAGCAAAAGATAGCAAAGAGTGCATCCATCCAAGCCACGAGCAGTCAGGTTTTCCAGGAGGTTGCTCTGGGAAATGCTGTCAAAGAATTTACTGAAGTCTAGGCAGACAACAACCGCAGGCTTTCCCTCATCTATTAAGCAGAGCAACTTTTCACAGAAGGAGATCAGGTTAGTTAAGCAGGATCTGCCTTTCCTAAACCCACGCTGACCGTGCCTGATCACCCCGAAGGAGCCGCATGATGATCTGCTCCATAGCCATCCCCAGCATGGGAGTATTTGTCCAGTCATCGAGGGTTATGACACAGTCCTTGTAAGCTGGGAGGAGACAGCAGTGCTTCTGCACCATAAAAAAAATGTACAGAAAATAAGGCTTTAGTAGCAGGGGCTGAAGAGAATCAGGATAGGAGAGAAATTAACTTCCTTCGTGAATTCATCCAGCCTGAACACAAGATATTGGTTCATGTCTGTGGGTCTCTTCTCAACAAAGCACCTTTCTCTGGGCATGATTGCAGTCAAACTGAATTTCTGCCTTTCAGTTGTGGTCTAAACGATTTCAGTGATGTCTAGTTAGCATAACATGTGTGTCAGTCCAGCAAGGCATGTGACAAGCTACATGAAGAGCTTTACAGTGCAGTTCAAGTCTCTTGTTAGCACAAATAACTGTCTGGCCCCTCAGTGCTTCCTCCTCAAAACCAAAGTCAGTGCACTGAAGGTTGAAAATGTTCTCCCTGCAAAATTTTGCAACCTTGCAGAGAAAATACCAAGTCTGCAAAGATGGGGGAGAGGGACACGTCGTCTACTACTTAATAGAATTTTTACTGATGTTGGAAATACACTTGATAGCCTCTTGCCAGCACATCACCTTTGATGAGAACACAAAAACTGAAGAGATATATGACAAGCCTCTGAAATGGTTCTACAAAATCTTGGATGTTATGTTAAGGAGAGAAATTACAAAAGGTTTTATATAGTTAAAGCAAACAAATGCCTCAGGAAAGCTTTGCTCACTTCAAACGAGAAAAGGCAGAAGGGCTTTGAGCTGTTGACAGCTCTAAAAAAAGTCTAATCATTTTTCTCATCCAAATTTAACTGACAGCTGATAATCTCAGCTTTCAAACCCAATAACTCAGAGATTATTATCTTGACCTGATAAAACTGAAGGTGAAACTTCAGGAAAATAAAAATAAGGTCTGGAGTGCTTGGACTTAAGGGTGGGGACAGTGCTGAAGTCTGGGACTCTATCCAGATTCACCCATCCTTGATAAAAATTAAATACGTGATTTTTAAAGGATCAGCTAAAATCTTAAAATTTCTTTGTTGCTGACAAGATGTTTTCTCCCTACTACTCTAAGTACTCGCTGGCTTAGATAGTGATTTTCTGTGGCAGGTTGCTGAATACCTGGAGAAAAAGACATGATAATTTTCCCTGAAGCTGGACATAGCTATACGCACCATCCTGTCATCGTAAGTACACACATACTGGAAGTAGAATGATTTCGTTTGCAATTATAATACAAAAGACATCAGTTTTTGTTATTAGGCAGCCTTTTCTATTGTGTCACATACCTGCAGCACCGTAAACTTCTGAGAGAATTGTCTTTCTTTTTTCTATTCCTTGAAATAACATTGGAATTTAAGGATAAGCCTCTTCTGTAATCAGTATTTTTTTATTATCCTTTCCAATGATTCTGTTAATACTAAAGGGATGCACCTGAGCAAGTCTCAGCTGGTATTCAGGGTTGCCAGGTAAGAAGCACTGGAAGTTTTTGATTAAGAAGAAAAGAATTCCAGCTGGTTAGCTGGGATTACTGTCATTAGTGATACTGGTGGTTTATCTGTGAACTGAGCATGTAACTTTCTTGTCTACCCAGACTTAAAGCTCTGGGGCAGCTGCGGTTTCATCTTCAGATACAATCTTTGTGCAGTCTGCAGAACATTAAAGAGGGTCTAACCTAAAGACAGTCTTTTAGTCTCTGCTCGCCGATGAATTGTTAATGTTCACTTGCAACACAAGAAGCAATTTGTGGCCATAAGGTATGACCACAATCGCTTGTATGAAGGAATACAAGAGGCACTACTCCTTCTCCATCCCCAGGCATTGTCGCTATTTTGCAATTCTTGTTTTATTTTACTCCTACATGTTGATAAACTGAAGAACATGCAGGAAATTTTTCTTCTGCAGTAGGTAACCGAGCACAGTCACAAACAATGCTTGCTTCTTCAAGACATGCTCTTCCAACCTGGTTATTCTACGATTCTATGATTCTGCATGGGGTAATTTGAGACTGTTAGAAGTTGGTAAAATCATCTGGTTATGATGAGTCCTGTAGTAGCGGATACGGCTAACCACAAATATGCTACGGACAGAAACATTTATTGCATAGTATTTGCGTCTGTTTGCTTTTTGTGTTATTAGTCTTGAGCCTGCAGAGTGCGAGTGCAGAGATGCAACAGAAGCACTGTGGGGGGCTGCAAAAAGCTGCCTTGAAGTTCTGTGGTTTAACACACTTTTTCTTTTTTCTGTAATGTTACACTAACCAAGTCCAGAATTGTGACAAGAGAAAAATTCAGAAGTGTCTAAAATGTAAGATAACTCTATTAAGGACTCGTGTTGCGGATTTCCTTGTGACTTTATCACTTCACCTCTTCCCTCTGTTTTTTTTCACTTTAAAAATGAGAATACTAGAATGTTACTTTACCTCTCCACAAGCTTGAGCAACATAAGAATGTGACTCTCACCTTGAAACCATCATCTTGCCTGTCTCTACGTTTTAGTTATTACATGTTACTCCTTAGCTTAATTTGGAAATATGACTCCATACTTGAAGATGTCTATGCATTTTCAGCAAAGCTACTATAAATGAAACATTTCTCGATTTAGCTGTAATTATCAAATAAATAACTTTTTTTTGTTTAGGCTAGAACAAATAGGGTGTGTTTCCTGACATTCATCATCGAAGTATGAACAGTGCTGGTTTATAAAACCCAATGTAACCAGAATAGGAGAAATATTTGTGGAAATATTTTTGTTAAAAAAGGTGAACAGATTCTCTTTTGAGTTAGAGCAGAAAACAACTGATAACAACTGTGCAGTACTGACTATAAAACCTCTTGAGGGCTCAGGTGGTCTTTGTAGTACTCTGAAAAATGTCTTTTTGCCCACAAAGAATTTAATGATTGTTAGGCATCTCTCATGGAACAACCTTTAACAATGCAAGGAACATCCACTTAAGTAGTCTGAGTGCTTTTATTATCCATATATCAAGTCACTTAGGCATATTGTTGGATTGCTTCCTCACCAGGGGAGGAAAGGAGATGGGAAAGGATTATACAAGGCATCCCTGTTTCCTTCATATCTCTGTTCACTCACTTTTGGTCACCTCAGTCACAGTAAGAGCTGGTTCAGCATAACAAAGGCATATTAGAAATGAGGAGGTGGTTGTGCCATCCGAGTATTGAGCACGAGCTGTCATGGAATAATGTCTTCATATAACTATCGATTTTCAACTTAATCTGTCATAAAAAGTCAATGCTGGTTTATAGAAAATACTAATCATATTTATCGCTATTTTATTTTAGCAGCCTGGGATCAAAAATGGTTTATTATCTATACAGATGGAAGAATTTCTGCTGCTGTCTTACTGTTAGTGTTCTTAATCATCTTCTGCATCACCACTGCTTATTGCAAAAAGTGAGTAACAAACAAATTTTCTTGACATGCTGAGGCAGGTAAGTATGAGGGTTTTAACAGCTCATCGTACTGTTCTCTTCAGAACCAATTAATAAAAAGTAGATGTGAATATTTAATTTTCCTGCCAAAGTTTTAAAATTGAAAAAAACTAATCAGTTCTACAGCTTATGAAAGAAGTGACATAGTACTTTTCTTCACGTTGAAAAAACAAATATCTTACTCAAGTGCCCTAGTCAGCTAATTGCTTACAGTATTATTAGCTGAAATTTCCTACTGAGGGTGATTTGTCAGCAGTAACAGCCCAGCCACAGGCTGTTCCTATCTTGTGCACAGAGAAGGGCAGGTGGCATCTTCAGGTTTTCTGCATCTTCAGGTTTTCTACAACTTCTAACATTTTTCTTGTTTTCTGATATGATGTTTCAAATTTGAATCATAGAATCACAGAATCACCAGGTTGGAAGAGACCCACCGGATCATCAAGTCCAACCATTCCTATCAAACACTAACCCATGTCCCTCAGCACCTCGTCCACCCGTCCCTTAAACCCCTCCAGGGAAGGGGACTCAACCCCCTCCCTGGGCAGCCTGTTCACAGTTGAATCCAAACTAATAGTTTAAACCATTATGTGTTTGCTATATTCATTGCCAAAGATATGCTAGTGGCCTGACCCATAATCTCTGCTTCCAAAGAAAAGAAACAGTGAGCAGAAAAAATATTTCTTCGCCTACCACAGTACCTGAAGCTGCTGGAACTTGTTTGCAATATGTTTTTTCATTTTCTCCAGAATCAGGTGCAGGCCTTATATTTGGAGCTTAGACATTATTTTCTTTGTGCTGACCAGATGTGGAAGACCAAACTGGCTGTGCTGGGCACTGCTTGAGCTGCTTTGGCTGGGCAGCCAGCTTGAACTGTTGTATTGCAGCCTGCAGCACTAATGTAACCCTTGGTTCACATGTAGAATTAAAGATCATTTGTAATTCTGCAATTCAAACATTTTTTTACCCAATAAGTGTACTCCTCAGCAAGAATTTTAGAACAGCTGTGATATGCAGAATGGAGCTGCGTATGTTTACACAAAGTTAATATGGGCTGAGAAATCTGTGTGTCTGAGAAGCCCACGTGACAGTGTGAGAAAGTAAATGTGTGTGACGTTGTCTACATCCATGACTTTCGCATCTCGAACTGAGAGCTCTATAGAATAATAAATATCCATGATTTTCTGCATAGGAAGGGTTATTTTGCTGCTAGGCGAACAGTACAATTCAGCTGACAAAGGCAAATATATCAGGGATCCTTGAACCTAGATTTAAAAGTATGATTAGAAGCTTGCTACCTGACAGCCATGTGGTTTTACAGGCTCCTTGCCACTCACCCCATTTTTTTTCAGCGCTTTCTGTTTGGAGATGGAACAGAAGCGTAGCCCCTTCTTTCCTCTGTCCCTCCTTTGCCTCGAGCCTCTCCCTCCACACCCAGGAGAAAACAAAACATGAAGACTCTGTCACTGTCAATTTATATTTAATAATAATTTATTATAAGGTTTAGTCGCACAAAAAAATAAATGAGAGCATGGAAGATACATGAATAAATGATGCAAAGCAGAAAAAAGCATGATCGACAACACTTACTAAACAATACACACACAAGTAGTTGTATGTGTGCTGATGTATATATTCTGCTGAAAACTACACAAGAAACCACGCATAAATTGAACAAACAAACAAAATAAACCCTTAAAGAAACAGAACTAGAAGGCAGACCTGAGAATTAGGATCTACGCATCTTTTGGCCCTTTACAAATCTGCTGTATTACTGAGGATGAAGCCTCAGTAGATGATGGTGTCGTGACAGCTGATAATCATATATATGTGCTTCCTACAAACTCTGTGCCTGGGCTACCTATGCATGGTTCCTTTTTTTCTTTAGAAGTGTTAGTAAAAGTGTTGCTGGATATTTTGGCTGCCTAGGAAGGAGCATCAACAGCCTGACAGCAAAACCCACATTTTGCGTAGCCTTCTCCCATAGAAAGCTTCACGTGCACAGGAAAAAAGGACTCAGGTGCTTCTGAGCATAACGTGGACACAGGGCTTCTCCGAACTATTTCAACAATAACAGCATCGTGTCGTAATCCCACACTAAAACTCTAAAATCCTAAACCAAAGTGCCATTGGACTCAGCATTAAAGAGTTAAATTGTTTACAATCTCATACACCATTAGAAACCATCTCATTTTGCCTTTGTGTGCTCCTGAACCAGGACACATACAAATTGCAAGGGATATTTTTTTTTTCTTTCACTTACTGAAGGTTTTTATATATAGAAAAATGCTTGCATGTGAAGTTGATGTGGATACACAGAACTGTACTATTAATAAGTTGGTTTATTTCCTGAGTTATCAAATGTCATAGCAGATAATTCTAAGCTGTGCACAGCATTGCAAATAAGACCCTGTACCACTGGGTCCTTTCTTTGATGATACCATCTACATTAAAATGTCAAAATGATGATGTAATTAATTTGATTTCAATGAAGTTCTCAGTTGGAATTCCAGTACAGAAATATCCATAGCTGAGAAGTTGGTGTTTCACTGCTTGCACACACAGTCAAAGTACATCCCTGCTTTACTGAGGGGAAAAAAAACCAGGGAGAAGTAGAGGTTAAGTACCTGGAATACTAGTTTGCTTCAATTATTTCTGGTAATGACCTAATTTTTTGCCTCCCTTGACACTTTCAGCTTATCTTTTTGAAATAATTGCTTATTTTTGAGATTTGAGGAAGAAAAAAAAAATCTGTAGTGCACAGCTTTGCAGGTATTTCATCTTTTTAATTCAAATTCCACAGATGTTACTTCTACCAAGACAGTCCACAGGGAAAACCACATCACACATAGCAAAATAAGAACAAGATATTATTTTTTTTTAAAACCAAATCCAAACCAGCAGCTTCAGTTTTGTACCATGGTAATATCAGTGAACAGTAGCTGAACATGAGATTGATACAAATGAAAATAAAAAAGAAAACAACCTGAAGCTTACAAATATTAGCTTAAAAGCTTGTAAGCTGCAAGAGCAACTTCCAAAAGCGTAACTTGAAATGTAATACTAAAAATCTTTAAATATTTTAAGTCTGACAGGATGGGGTCCTGTAAGAGCCTATTTGCTGTGACAGAGTTTGGATTAGGTAAATTGACTTATTGGTGTAAAATAGGAAAAACTACTGTTTATTGCTGGTTTTTTTCAATATTTTCTATAGATTTGCCTTTTTCTTTTGTAAACCTTGCATTTCTTCTGAGTAAACTTCACCAACTGTAATCTGGAAATTTGATGTTCAACAATTACTGTGCTATTTCATACAATATTGCTTGCCCAAATAGTTAAGAGGGAGGGGAAAAAAAATCAAATAACACGACACAGCTATGGATAGCTACCTGCTCAGCATACAAACTGAACTGTAAGATAATTCTGCCTTTTTTTTTGGCCCAGAAGGACTTAGGAACTTTGCTGAAAAGAAACAAGCATAATAAAATACATTATCACTAAAAAACTGAGTCAGAAATCACTGGGTAACTACCCTCTGTAGAACTGGAAAATGAATCTATGAGATTTTTAAGAAATGTAAAACCAGATTACTTTTCCATAATAATAAAATTCATCTTTTATGCTGGGTGAAAAAGGTAGATGTTTAAGTCCCATGTTCAAAGGAAAATTCCATCATTGATAGTACTACTAAGTCTTTAAAGAGGGTAAACTCACATCTCTCTTGAAAAATAAATCAGAGAAAAAATATTTGTCATCAGTCTTTGCTGGGACTTCTGAATGTAGGAGAGGCAATTGCCAGATTCTGGATCAACAGGGCAAATACAAAACTCACAGTCCTTGAAAGAAGCTGGAAGTTAGAACAGTAACACACATTATCTCCTGTTATTTTCTTTATTCATCTCAAATATGTTCCCTTACCTTAAAGAGCTTCTCTGACTCTATAATGCATCAATGATACTGCTCTTTCCACTTCTCTTCTGCTCTCCCTTGGCCGTGCTTCTTGGAGTAGAATAATGTTTCTGTGAGGAAATAGCCTGCTGTAAGGGCTGGACCCACCGAGGAACACAAGAAGCTGGACTCCTCAAAACCCCCGTGTTAGGCAGGGTAGTCTAGAACCTTCTGATCTCCACTTGCCCTAAATTCCAAGGCGTCTTTTCTGTTAGGCATATATTTTTCTCAAGAACACTCAAAAATAGCTTGTTCTAACTCTGCTGTGCAACTTAACCACCCACCCCCTATCCAGGTCTTATCCCACGATGAGGGAACAGGAGGAGAGGACCAAGCTAACAAAGCAGAATAATTAAAGTATAGGTGCTACCAACATTTTTTAGTTTGATGACAAGTGAAGGGTAGCTTACTCCTGAGAGAAACCTTACTTCAGAAAGAGAAAAGATTTCAGAGGACGGATCTCGTCATCATGTGAATCATAGCTCTGATCTTTTAAAATTTATTTTTTTAAATCTTATCTGCATCATGCTGCTCTAAACCCTCTATGTTATTGACCTACACAAGAGTTCAAATCGATTATATATATATACACACACAGAGCAGCTGAAACTCTGCTTCAGTGAGCACTTCCCAGCACACGTGAAAGACTCATCTCCTTTAAAGCCTCGATGCTCAATAGGAGTTAATACCCTAAACGGCTAAGTCTGACACTAAGGGCTAGTTCCAAACCCAGCTCTGACTGTCTAAAATAGGTGGAAAAAAGCTCTTTTAGGCTGTAGACCCCAGGAGTGGAGACTGCATGTCAGGTTCTCAGACTGTATTATTTAAGGTGTAAGGCAACTCCAAGGCTTTGGTAGGGCTCTCCTCCAGTGAGGACGTCCTTGTTTCTGCTTTTGGACATAACTCCTTTCTTTTTGTTCTTTTCTAAGAGCAAAATGCATTAAGAGTGACGAGAAGAAGAAAAGCATCTCGATAACCATGGGACAAACAAGTGATGAGGTTGCCAATGCTCCCTTTAAAATAAAGAGCCTTGGGATCGCGCAAGAGCCTCACTCGTGGGAGCTCAGTGGGAGCAGGATTTGTGCCACTGCTCTGACTGGTTCCATGACCCTGATCAATCTTGATTTATAAAGCTGTAGATTTATCTTACGACCCATGTTATGGTCTTGCAGTTATATATCCCTACATATAGCTTAGGACACAATAGTCAAGCTAAAAATACCACAGGAAATGTACAGTTATCTAAGGCAAGTTTCAAAATAATAATAGGTTACTTACTTCCATGCTATTCACACTGTTAAACGGAATAATTAGATAAAATAACTGTTATGAATTACTAGTAGTGGCTGACATATTTCTTCTAAAGTTACAGTTGGTTAAAAAGAGAATTTCGCCATTTTTGAAAAAAGTCTCAATTATTCTAAAGGATATTTAATGCCTTTCTTAAAAGTTTATTTAATTAGATTTTTGCACTAAATAAATAATTTGTATTATTAATGAGTAAGTTTTATAACATGATTTAAGCTATCAGTAGCTTAGCATACAAATACATAATCAAACAAATACACAGGATCTTTCATTTTTTCTTTATTTCAATACCTTTCTCCATTTGTGTTGAAGTCTATATGCATATTTGAAGATTACCTGCTTTCAATACCATTTTCATTAAAAAAAACCAAATGGTTTAAAGCAGACATTTATTATAATCTTTTAAGTTTCCATAATTTACCCAAAAACTGTAGTATGGGAGGAACTTTCACACAGAACTCTATCATTTTGTAGTTAGAAGAGGCCAAGCACCTATGTATGTGTTTTTATGCATCATAAATGCAAATGTTGCCTTTGCTACTCAGAATTTGATCTGCTCTGAAATATTCTAAATCATCTTTTTGGAAATATATGGCTCAAGTAAGCTTCTGTGTGAAAAAAAATTGAGATGCATTGTGCAAAACACTGTATTTTTAAGCATCTATATTGCATAACGTATGTTAGTTAGAATGGTTCTTGCTTCTTCCAGCCAGCTTAGGTAAAATGAGCCCAGCACTCCCAAGTCTTTTCTTGTAGAGCAACCTAGAGCTGTGAGTTGGACTAAATACAAGATGTTCCCAGCTCCTGTTAAAGTCAGAAGTTGAATATGCAGGGAAGTTGTTTTGCATTCAACGCAATTCATTGCTATGTGCTTAAATGTCTGCTTAATTCTCCTAATATTTTTAAAGATTAAAGACTTTTAAAATTTTTGCTGCTTTCTTGCCCTATTTTTTGTTTCCTTCTTATTAGGTTACAAAAATGTCACTCTTTTTCTATAATGATGTTTAAAAGGAAAAATAAATAAAAGGTGAGCATGTGCCACACTTTGGGAATTACTCAGGTAATGCAACAATTAACACCAGCAAGGATAGCTTTATTTTACATTATTCATTCATTTTTAGCTATAAGAGAAGTGACAGAATAAGTGTTAAACTACAACCTTTATTTTTGCTATTAGTATGGAATTGACAAGACAGCTGATTGATTAATTTTGTGCTATTTTCTATGCCCACTGCAGTCTTTCTATCATACAATTAAAAAAAAGAAAGGCTGAAAGCAATGTGTACCCTATATTAAAAAATGAGAGTTAACTTCATTCATGTCAAATATTGTTACATGAAAAAAATTTACTGTAAAATGTATCCATTCACTTGATAAACCCAGGTTTGTAAGGGAACATGGTAAATCTATTTAACCTCAGAAGAATTTCTGTACAGAAGGAAAAGAAAAAAAACAAATGAAGACTTTGAGACTTTAAAAAGAGATTTAAAAGGATTAACTCATTCGCGTTAGAGAGAGTATTAGGTTCTGAGCTTGCATTTAGTTAAAAAGGAAATCTTTTCTCCATTACAACTTGCAATATTCATAACAATATTGACAGTTTGAAATGCTTTAATTATATCAAAATTACTTAAACTTCAGCTACTTTCTTTATCTGTTTTAAGCATATAAAAAAATAAAAATAAAAATCATTCAAGTTGCACATGCATTTGAAGACGCAAAAAGCATCTTTGCAAAGTGAAACTTCCATGTTCTTCAACAGAAACAGTTCACCTACAGATTCTACTGTTTAGGTTTCTAAGCATAATGACATTTCAATAATTGCTGAATCCACAGCAGCTCTATCTATCACCTTTCATTGTCTTGTAGGGGCCCAGACAGAGAGACAAACTTGTTACAACAGATCAGTCAATATTATTGTTAATTTATTTCATTCCACCATATGCCCATTTCCAATACAACACACCTTTTACTCTAAAATCAAAACTAAAAAGCATTTATTTATAGTATTAAGGACAAACTCAGCACTCTCTATGGAGACTAAGACTTTATATCTGCAGAAATATTATATCTAACCTTATACCCTTCGACAGTCAAGTTATGCCACTAAGGGGCATTGCACAGTCATCATCTTCTACTTACAAAACACAGGCAGGCACCCAATCAGTGGTCTGTGGTGAAAAATATAAGATCCTAATACATACAAGCTGTGTTACCAGTCGGTTCGGAAAGAGTCAAAAGTATTTGGATGATGTACGGAAAATCGAAACCCTCCAGTTCTGTTGGATCTGTTCTTGTAATCAAGGAGCAGCTGTACACACTTTCTCCACAGTCCATCTATTCTGTGTGTGAATAAAAGCCACGTGTCTTCCTTTGCAGTGGGTATAAAAAGGAGATAAAGTACACTACTATTAAAAAATAAAAAATGAGATTCATAAAAAGAGATTAATTAGAATACCTTCCTCCTTGATTTTTTTTTAAGAAGAAATATTTGCAAATAATGCTGTATTTCATGCTAAAAAGCACAGCCATTCAAGAAACTTGTATTGTCTCAGTTTCTAGGTTACCAGAAGAGAACTAGTAAATGCTGCTGGTGAGCTGAGAGGAGGTTTATGTGCTACAGGCTGATGGTCCTTGTGAGTTCCTAGAGATCAAATATCTCAAAAATCACCACTCCTCACAGTATTGCCTGTTAGACTGGAGAACTGAACAAGCATGATGTTCACTCCTTTTCTGATAAACGCAGTTCAGAGATCTGATTAAGGCTCTTTTTTTCTCTTTCCCATGAACAGGTGAGGGTCTTCACACACTGCCTGCACTTAGCAACTCCTAAATAAATGGATGCCTGAAGGCCATAAGTTGTACTTAAATTATTGCTATAGAGAACACTTTTAACAGACTTCCAATTTCATTCCTCCCCCCAGTAAAGTCTTACTAGCTTGGAACAAAGCTTGATTAGAAATGTGTTTGCTGCTTCCCAACAGGATTTCTTATCACGTGCTGTGAAATGAAGCATTTTCCCAAAATGTCATGGTACAACTTTGCCAAAACAAAAGAGAGGAGGTATAGTAGCTGTCTAACAAACACCTTTGGTTTATCAACACATTTTCAAGCGTTACTCGCTACCTTTAGGGAAAAAAAAAAACCCAGCAACTCAAGAACAGAATTTTGCATGGACTTCATACATGTGAGGAGCTGGAATCAGAGCCTACCACAGAAAGTAAAGTCTAAACATTTACTCACTAAGACAGCAAACTCCATGTTACAAGATCCTCTTTTTCCTTTGCATAGGTAGGCAATTTTTTTCCAAAGGCATATACTCATAGGTGATTTAAACTATCAATAATAAAACTTAACTGTTTCAAAAATGGGGCTACTCCAGTACCTTAGTGCTATTTGATGATTTATTATCAGTCTCCTTCAATTTATCTTTTTCTGCACCAAGTGACTTCAAAATCAAAAGTACCAACATGCATCAACCTATAATATTCACAGTTAAGATATACGAGTAACTATATTTAGTTAACTATGTGTTATTTGTTCATAGGGGTGAATATATTAAGGGTAATTTCTAAAAATTTCAATCATGGTTACAGTTATATATTCATATATCCTCAGAACCAAAATGAAAGTGATCGCATCATATTATTTCTTCCCTTTTATAATGTACTAATGCTAAGTTCCATTTATACCCATTGCATCTGGTGACCACTGAAGACATTCTGTTGCCTTCCATCTCTTCACAGCCCATTGCCTGAAAA
Source organism: Phaenicophaeus curvirostris (assembly GCF_032191515.1). Taxonomy (NCBI): domain Eukaryota; kingdom Metazoa; phylum Chordata; class Aves; order Cuculiformes; family Cuculidae; genus Phaenicophaeus; species Phaenicophaeus curvirostris. Next base: position 2,820,815 of record NC_091394.1, on the reverse strand, counting down.
TAGAGAGCTCCTCTCGGGTCAGGAGTAAATATATTATCTCTGTGCCTTGTGCATGAAGAAAGCCGAGACTTGAAGAGGGACCCATGGGGTTCCTAGGCCTATTTAAAGGCCCTTGTAGTCTCTAGGCAGGCAGCTCTACCATGTGTGCCAGAAGAGTTTTCCTTCTGGCAGAAACACTAGGAGCTGTACAAAATAGTCTCATTGGGGAATCACTTAGCTGATCCACAGGCACATGCCAGAAAGTAAAGCAATTCCCTGAATACAGAGTTTTCTGGCAAATGGCTGGCACCCTGCCTGCCTGGTTCTCCTGGAGCTCTCCTGAGGAACGTTTCTGGAAGATACGTGAATACACAAATGTTGCAGAGCTATCATCTGCTGTTCTGCGGTGGCACTAATGGTAACAAGCCCTGGCTGTGGAATGCCTTTGTGCTTCAGGTGCCCAGTTTTCTCAGACTGTGTTACAGTTTGCTGGAAAGTAGCACCCTTATTTTCAACTTCCAGTGAGGTTGTTTTTACTCTTTACAAGAAATAAGTTCCCCATTGGTCAGCTTTGCATACTGTTGATTGCGCTCGTTTTTCTGGCTATTGCTACGATATGTGACTTGACAGATGTTAAAAATGTATGAGTTGAGAGGATAGCTGCATTATGTAATGAAAAAAAAGTAAAATTCCTATACAAGACCAATCCCTCCCCTCCCCCACTTTTTTTTTAATTTGTTTGGACGTAGCATCTATAGTTTCATTAACTAGACAATAGTTATGCGCTGCATAAGAAGGCAACATCACCTGTGACAGAGAGCAACTGTTCCCCAGAAAATGGAAAGAGCACGCTATATAGACCTAATGCTTTTTATTTAAACACAGCTGAAGTACTGACTTTAGGATTTAGACATGTTCTTAAAGTACACGGGTGCTGGAACCATACAGCAGGTCAGATACCCTCTGGTTTTGTCCTTTCCCTACTTTTGGACAATGTAGAATATGTAAGTATTAAATCACTAGTATTCAAATCACAGAGGAAAAACAGTTACATGGACACAGCACGGAAATCTGCGGAACATATTGGAAACTTAACCTAAGGATTTTTAAAGCAAACGTATAATTCTATGGCAAGTGAAAGAATCACAGTTGCATAGGAATAAAAATACCTGGCCAGTTCTTCAAAAGGCATAAACCTGTCAAAACCTGCGTTGAACAGTGGAATTACACCAGCAGAGTGTCCGTCCCTTTCTATTACATTTTGCATGTGACACTTGCAAAGCGGAAATTTTCCCAAAGTAATATGTCAACTAGAAGTTTTATTCTGAAATAAAAGTGTGAATGAAGCTTCCTTGATGGGTACAGCTCAGAGAGCACCGTAGTTACAGCTCCCTGACAGCGTGGGAGAGCAGTTTTTCATTTTAGCTCATCAAAATACTCTCTGCAGGGAGCTGTTCTATTCCTGAGTATGGCAGCACTGTGAGAAGGAAAAGAGGTAGTGAATGATACAGGGGAAAAGAGGAAAAATAAATAAAACTGATTGTGGTGGGGTAGAAGTGTTTCATTCAAGTGGATCACAAAGTTTTCTCATTCAGCAGCTGTTCACTGAGGTGTAGAAAGCTGTAAGGTTTCTTAACCTGAAAAATGGTTGGAGAAAAGCTGGACATACTGTATCAGTAGATGTTTAATGAAAAGCAGAAGTTTCTTCCATACTTTTTAATACATACATACACACATATATATGCATATAAAAACCAACCAAACAGCATTTTTTCAGTTAAATTATGGTACATAAAACTGATTGTTTCATTGCAAAAAAGTCTAAATGTCTCCTCCTTCCTCAACCCGTCCTGAGAAACAACTAATGAGACGAATCCCTCTGGTAATCATGGCAATTATTTCATACTAGGAACAGAACAAAAGGCTGCTCAGATCATATCAAGTGGGCAGATTTTTCTTCCGACAATTTCAAACACTTCAGGGCATCATAAGAAGTACATAAATATTTGATGCCATTTACAAAAACCTAAATGTTCAGCATAGGTAAAACTTTTTCCCCACCTACAGGAACGCCTTCCAACTTATTCCCTTATTACAGATTATAAACACACTTACTACAGTTAATTTTTTAAAGTTGTCTTCCAAAGACAGAACCCCCCCATTGAGATGTACTCATCCCTCTTTCCAAAGTAAAATGACGCTTGATACATGATCATACAAAATACAATACGCATCTAAAACAGAAATCTGAGAAGGAAATGGGGAAAACCAAAGTGATGCCGACCACAAACACAACACCAGAGCTCAGTAGCTCAGTTCTATCGTATATGTCCCAGCTGTGGCACAGACAGGTGCCATCCGGGTGTGAGGACCACTTATATTTGTCTGAAGAACTGTTTTGCTGCTCTTTAAAGTTAGGCTTGCAGGCACGGTTACCTAAATAATTTGCAAAGAAGAGGACTTCAGAGCAGTTCTGAGGATGAGACGGTGGTGCCGATATGAATGTTCACAGCTCTCAGGGGTGTCATTAGAATTATGCACCTATTAGTAAAGGATGAATTTGTGTCCTGGGATTTTTAGTTTAGAGCCATACCAGGCAATAACCTTACCTTAATGCATCACACTCTGTTCCCTGCAAACCATATTAGCCTGCTACTCCAGTATCTGTTGGCATCTGGCTTGAAGAACATCTGTCACTCTAGGGTAATGAGCGAACTCACTTGGATCTGAAGATGACCTTGCAGCACTGACTCTGTGTCTTGAATTGGTGACATTTCGGTGACTCCAGAGGAGGTCAGTGGACTGCAGCGAGGATGTAAATAAGCCATGGGTGAAGACAGGCCGGCCTGCTGGTGGAGGTGGGTAGGAAGGCCCCAGTGTCAAATGTGCCATCAGAACGGAGCCCCAGGATGGGCTTTATCCGGTCATGCAGAAGCCTTCACGCCAACACAGTCTTTCTCACAACACGAACGCGTCCCTCTCCCTCCCGCCTCCCCTCCCACCCCCCCTTCCTGAACGTATTGACAAAAGGAACAGCAATATAAATAAATAAAGACTTAGCCTCTGCTTTGGGGAAGCCAACTCTCCAGGTTTCCGCGTTGGTGGTGACTCGGCTGGAGCTGGTAGGCATCATCTTTCACGGCAAATGGTGGATGCAGAGGGGGCTGGTGCCTCCCTGGCCCGGGGAGCAGGCTTCAGGCTCGATTGTCCGTCTTGGCCGGCCGCCCCAGCTGTCATTGCACCAAGCCCGAGCCATAGCTGAAGGCAAAGCTGCTGGCCAGCGAGAGCGACTGCTGGTGCTCTTCACCCTGCTCCGAGGGGTAGCTGGGAAACGTCTGCGCCCGAGACACCTTCCCCGAGCCGAGGCTGTGACCTGTGCGAGAAGGACATTAAGATGTAACTGGGCTTTTAATTTTAATTTACTTGAAGCCTTTCATTGTGGACACAGACTCTGGTGGGCTGATTTTGTATTGCTTCATGACACCAGGGCGATGACTGGAGAGCAGGGGTGTCATAATGCACCTTGCTGGGTCTGCAGAGGAGAGTTTTGCACGTACCTGAGCCAGGGATGGGAGAGAGATGCCCAGTGGAGGCAGAATGATCCAGAGCCAACTCAGGCACTATTTAGGGTCAGTTTTTTTTGTTTTTTTTTAAATTGCAGAATATCATATCTATAGATTACCTACTCTATAAATCTCAGGTATATTTGTTCTTCTTCCAAGTGACAGGGGACAGGACGAGAGGGAATGGCATCAAGCTCCACCAAGGGAGGTTCAGGCTGGACATTAGCAAAAAATTTTTCACAGAAAGGGTCACTGGGCACTGGCAGAGGCTGCCCAGGGAGGGGGCTGAGTCACCATCCCTGGAGGGATTTAAGGGACGGGTGGACGAGGTGCTGAGGGACATGGTTTAGTATTTTATAGGAATGATTGGACTCGATGATCCGATGGGTCTTTTCCAACCTGGTGATTCTATGCTAGACCTGATGAAGAACTAATGCATTTCTCATCCACCTCAATCATTGCTGAATTGGTGCACGTAATGCCAGTGGGATATGTTACACAAACAAAGGGATGTGTTACACAAACACCACTTTACGTACTCGCTGTCTTTCAAATAGGATGTCGGTTTGTCAGGTAAAGAGAGTATGACTGTAATTTCAAAATGAACAGGAGGTGGGATACAGCCATGCGGCAGAGGTAGAACACTGGTTGGGAAGAAGACGTGTGAGATCTTTCCTCAGACAGGCCTGTGAATCTCAAGGTTATATATAATTGTAGAACCACAGAATGTCCTAAGCTGGAAGGGATCCCAAGGATCATTGAGTCCAACTCCTGTCCCTGAAGAGTTTCCAGGAGGATCTGCTCCGTGATCTTGCTGGCCACAGAGATGAGACTGACTGGCCTGTAGTTCCCTGGGTCTTCCTTCTACCCTTTTTAAAAAATGGGGGTTGTTTCCCCTTTTCCAGTCAGTGGGAACTTCATCAGACTGCCATGATTTCTCAAATATGATGGATAATAGCTTAGCGACTTCATCTGCCAATTGCCTCAGGAACTGTGGATGGATCTCACCAGATTCAGTGAATTCGTGCACCTTCAGTTTCCTTAGATGGTCTCAAACCTGATCTCCTACAGTAGCCAGTTCTTCATTTTCCCAGTCCTTGTTTTCACCTGCTACCACTTGGGTGGTGTAGCTAGAGCACTTTTTGGTGAAGACTGAGGCATTTTTCTCCATTCTCATTATGTAATTTATACAAAAAATGTAAACCACACAAACAGTCCCTGTGACAATGAGCAGGAGTAAAGACAGTGGCCAACCAAAGGGAGTTCCATAAATTCAGGCCTACTTGTATCATGTGCTGTATCTCATTTAATTAATTTTGAATTCACTTCTGTAGAATAGTGCAGCTTTAATACCATGGTAAAGAGTGGCCCTACTAAACTAATGTCTAGCCAAAGTATCAAGGCAGTCTCTTAGTATACAGAATATTAATTTGAACCTATTGATGTTAAAAAGGAAATTAAATTGAGGTCTTCCATTTCCTGGATGTGTGTTTCAGCTGCTAGCACATCCCTTTCTCTAAAAGAAAATTTGCAGCTGCTAAATCTCACAACAGGACCCATTTTAGCCATCCTGTAACCAAAACTGTTAATAACGATAGACAACTTCTTCCCTGACTGCTAGAATATAGTAGTCAGAGAGAGAGAGAGAGAGAGAGAGAGAGAGAGTCTCAGGTCCAAAAGATTAAAAGACACAGTCAAATAGAGCCAAAAGATCTAAGACACTTGTTTGCAGCTCAATCCGAACAGTATAACATCAATCTATAAAAATATTAACAAAATTTCTTTTCTCCTCTGTCACCCCAGCTATTTGGAATGACAAGGGAATAAATAGGAAGTGGTGGGAAATAAATAACTGGCTCTGAACCTGGTGTGAAGAGCAAAACCTTGGGTTCTTTGATCACGGGTTGACAGGCAAATCATCAGGCTTGCTATGCAAGGATAGGGTACACCCATCCCCAAGGGGCAAAAGGATACTCACCGAGAAGATAGCAGGGCTCATTAGCAGAGCTTTAAACTAGATGTGAAGGGAGAAGGGGACATAACCAGGCTTAATAGAAAAAAAAGCCTGGGAATGGCACTCCAGTGTCTGAGGAATGGTGGGCTGGTAAGGACCCTTGGTCTGCCACCTCCCAGGAAGTGAGGAATGGCACTTCAAATGGCTCCAAGGAAGGGTTAGATAATTCAGTGAGTAGTCGCTTAGGAATTAAGACTATTCCCCTTAGGAACTTACCAAGATCCACAGCCTAGCTGAAGTGCATCTACACCAATGCACGCCGCATGGGCAATAAACAAGAGGAACTAGAAATTATTGTAACGCAGGAGGACTATGATATAATTGCCATCACTGAAATGAGGTGGGACGGCTCACATAACTGGAGTGCTGCTATGGCTGGCTACCGACTCCTCAGGACATGGAACTGTTGGAACGGGTCCAGAGGATGCTACAAAATGATCAGAGGGCTGGAGCACCTCCCATACAAGGACAAGCTGAGAGAGTTGGGCTTGTTCAGCCTGGAGAAGGCTCCGAGGAGATCTTACGGCGACCTTCCAGTACCTGAAAGGAGCCTGCCAGAAGGCTGGAGAGGGACTATTCATAAAGGCTTGGGGTGATAGGACAAGGGGGAATGGGTATAGACTGAAGAGGGGCAGATTTAGGCTTGATATAAGGAAGAATTTCTTCACCATGAGAGCGGTGAGGCACTGGAACATGTTGTCCAAGGAAGTTGTGGCTGCCCCATCCCTGTAAGTGTTCAGGGCCAGGTTGGATGGGGCCTTGGGCAGCCTGATCCAGTGGGATGTCCCTACCCATGGCAGGGGGTTGGAACTAGATGATCTTTTAAGTTCCTTTCCAACCCAAACTATGCTATGATTCTATGATTCTATGGTTGTACGATTTATTAGTGGACAGGTACAGTAGGAGTTGATGATCTCAAAGGTCTTTTCCAACCTAATGATTCTATGATACCATGATTCCTATTAAATATTATAATACTTGTATAGCTGATCAGCCTTATGGAGTCTTAGGTATTGCAACTTCTCTGCAGTTACTCTTTATGTCTGCAGTAAGGACTTTGATACTAAAGATATACAAAAAGATTTTGCAGTAAAGAATTTAAGTTCCACAGCTTTCTAAGATTCCTGCAGCAACAGTATTCTCTGTATCGTATTTGGGTCTTAAGAGTTTAAGAGAGAAGAATAATGCTGTTTGTGGATTTTGTAATTCTTTGGTATGACAGCTGTTTTCAAGAGTACTAAACTCTTCTGTATTGATCTTCTGAAGTCAACACGAGTAGAATTTGATTAACACATAGTTTGTGACCTAAAGACCCCAGTATTGGGCAAGTTTTTTTCCTGTAGCTTAAATATGAAATGTTTTGGATTTTTTTTTCTGTTCTAGGACAGGACCTTGGAAAGGTATTATTAAGCCTACTTCAACCTTTTTTTAAAATTTACTCTCAGGATCATAGAATGCAATGAAGCTGCAGTCCAAAGCAATTAGGTATGAATGATTCATCAATATAATTTAATGTAACCTGGCATATTACAAGAAAATTAGATTTTTCCTGATCTTAATTACGTTGGAAGAAAAGGCAGTTCACACAACGATCTTATTTCATGACATGGTGCTTATTTATAACAATTCTTTAGAGGAAAAACCCAATGGTTTCCTAGTAACAGCAGTGATTGATGTACATATAAGTAAACTGATCACAACTTCTAAGAGAAAACTTGCAGTACTCAGCTAAATGAAAAGAAAAAAAAAAAAAGAGAAAAGATCCAGGGATAAGCTTTAAAAGTTCCCTTACTGCTGCTTCTTGGGTGATGTTTCTCACTGCTTTGGATTCAGAATTTCTAATAAAAGATCCAATATAAGTGTGTATTTTTGCTGTACAATGATTAAAAATTAATAGAAACAGAGACTCCTGTGTTTCAGCTTCTGCTGCAGGCCTTTTAAGTACCTCATATTAGACAGACATTAGATAAAATAAAAAACCAGGCTTTTGCAGCTGCACAGCAGGGTTTTATCTGGGATTTCTTAATCTCTGAAAAGATGATTTAAAAAAAAAGAAAGTTCTTCTAATGCAGTTTTACTTTTCTAGGTAATAATAATAAACTTTATTTTGGAAAATAAAATGTGGCATTCCCATTCCCAAGATTATGAGCACAAAACTGAAGTCATTAAATTAAAGCCAGTTGGATATCTTTATTAGTATTATGTTTTGTATATTTGTACTTGGGAGTGCTCTGAGACTTCATGAGGGCAAGAGCACTATAATTGCTATAGAAGTTTCTATAAATATTATAGAAAAATACAGTTGTTCAAAATGCACTTCTATGAATCCATTAGTGCAAGCTAAGACAAAATAAAGTGAACCACTTGTTGCATTTTAAAGCAATCTTTTCTTTTTAGAAATATTAATTGGAAAATTCTGTTGTTTACAATAAACAGAAGCGTCTGGAAAACTGTGAAACTGAGACAATAAAGTTTTCTCCACAAAGGACATTGAAAGGAGGTAGAAAAAAACCCGATTAGCTAACATGTTTCAGAATGAATTTGTAGTAGGGTGTTAGCTGGATGTTGTTTCCTCACAGAAGTCTCACTGGACAACAAATGCAACCCTTCAGCTAGCAAAAGTTCACAAAACTACTACCAGTTTTTAATCTAGATATATGTTCTCTAAGGACTGTCACAACAGCAGTGAGAGCTCCTATTTATACCAGAGAAGGTGTGCAGATTGCAGAGAGGATATGGTTTTGATGGGAAAGAGTGTCTTGATGTGTTTAAATCTGTAATATTTTTTCTTTGTAGCCGTTTTGTTAAGACACAGGACAAAATGAGAAAGGCACTGTAAATACGCACTGAAAGCTCACTAGGGAAAATGAAAACACTGCAAGAAACTAAATTATTATGACTGCTTATTTCAGATGGAAGCCTTCCTTGTTGCAAAGAAAGAGACTCCACATTTTATTCTGGATAAAGAAAATTTTCCTCAACCCCCCCCCCCCACTACAATCTCAAATCAGTTAAGTGCTATTATTGCACCAAAAAGGATACTTTCATTTAAGGCAGAAAATAAATGATTGCTTCTATCCTATTTATAAATTGATACTGGTTAAAATTCTGCCAGCTCTCTGTACTGAATATACAGTGTCTTCTATTGAGCTATTGATGACCAAGCAGCTTTTCCTTTTCTCCTGTTAGGTGATTGGAATAACTACAGCAAAGTTTCACAGCAGGATAAACTGCTACAGAGCAAAACACTTATTTCACAGTAACAACGCATTTGGTTTGGAAAGGCATTAATTGATACAGAAATTATCCTGTCACTCACAAAAAGATGCAATGGAAGGGAGCAGATGGAAACTGAAAACCAGCATAAACTGCATTACAGCATATTGATTTCCATACACTTATTTGAAATGAAACTGTGGGCCTTTTCAGTTCCAAATAAAGAAATACAAATTTTCCCTTGAATTTAACTACGGTTGGAATTAACACTCCCGGGAACACAGCTGGGGTCCAACTTTTATATTTTCTAAAATCTAAAATTGGATTTCATTTCATCAAATATTTATCTTTCTGAAGGGAAAATGAATATCAGGAAACATAATTTTTGAGGCAGGTTTTTAAGAAAATGGTTTAATTTGTTTATTAGAAAGACTTTTGTATAAAATTAATTGAACTTAGTTATAAAATATATAGGAAATATATTAACAGTAAATGCAAAAAACCCAGCCCTCCTAACATTTTAAAATTTTTTATTCTTAATGAAATAGAATTTTAGATTTCTTCAGAAATTGAAATGAAATTAGTAATTTTTCTTATGCCAACATCAAGATCATGAAGCATCTGAGCAGAATATACTTGTTACAGAACCGTATCACTTTCCAGAACTGTAAGGGTATTATTTATTTATCTTAAAAGTTTTTGGCATCACCATCAAGTCCTCCTCTAGAAAAGAAGAAATTTTACATACACATGCAGAAAATATTGCAGGGTAGGCAATTTAAAACTAGTAAATTTATAATACGTCAAATTTTTGAGTCTCAAGGATAAACTTTTTAACATTTCCCTTTTGGCACAATAATGCTGGAGTTTCGTGAAGAGAACATTCCCATGTAAATATTCTGAAACAAAGAAAATCCTTAGGGCTTTGCTATAGTGATAATTGTTTCAATACCTGCAAGTAATGTGAATTGCTTGTAGACATTATGTACAGAAAAAAATGAGTGTTATTTCATCTGTATCTCTACCTAAAACAGCAAGTATTTGAAAGCAGTATCTTGAGTCACATAACTAAAACTAATTTATTGATGAAAAGTCAAGTTGGTTTAATTGTGGTTGTATGTTTCCAGATATTGCTTTTAAATACATGCTTTCCTACTGCATATAAACTGTACATTGCCTACTTAAGCTACCACAACTTGATGTTCCTCCTGTGGCAGAAATATCAGAACATCAACCACGTCTTTCTTAAGGATGAATAGGTTTACCTTGCCCTCTAATTTTAATTGATTATTTTGCTCATTGAAGATTTTTCTTCCACTAATGCATCTTTTTAATTCATATTACCAGCTTTCTATGTCTCTATTATTATTTATATATTATATTTCTATTTTATATTATTATTATTTATAAACACCTGCTCCCTAAATCTCCACCTAGGAGGCAATTATGCAATAGTCCTTCTACTTTCTGCCCCCGTCCCTGAAGCCAAAATATGACACATATATGGAAAAAGTATTTTATTTCGCATATGACATCTCCTTGACCTAGGCTCTTCTGTCTGTAATACTACTACGTAACTGTATGTCTGCATGCCTGAACTACAGAGAGATTAAATGAAAGGAAGTATCTGAATGGAGTGGAAATTTTTTAAATCCTGCACTCTGAGCCAGTACTCAGACAAAGACAGTAAGCTTGTACTTAGCTTTCTTATGTTGTCTTCCATATACAGACTGAAGTGGTCCTCACAGAGATTAATTTCTTTCATCCTTGCAGCTTTTTACACTTGTGCTAATGTTGCAATACAAAACCAGCCTTGCCTCTTCTCCCTCTGTAATGAGTCCAGCTCCTTGACTACACCAATACAGTTGAGGGAGGCATAATCACTTTCTCAGTTAACAAAAAATCAGTCTAAGGTCTGACTTTGCCTCAAAACAAATAGCTTTTTCCAGATGAAAGCTCTCTGAAAGAAAGGTGTCCAAGATAGGTTTCACAGATTCATCATAAATGACATTTTTTGCAGAGATACTTTTTAATTTTTAGTTCAGTGATTTTATAGTCTTTATCAGGGACCCCTGATTCACGCTTAGCTATATATTGAGCAGGCAGCTGGGAAGAATTAATTCTAGAGCCATCTTCCACTCCAAACTATTCTGTGATATGATGCAATACTTTATTTTCAGTCATTGCTCTTCATAAGAGAAAACAAACTACCCTGTTTTAAACCAATTAAAGAAAACATTTAGATATTCCTCCTGATTGGCACGTTATATTAGGTGAGTTGCAGTTTTCTCTGTGTCATTAAACAAATAATACAACTTGTGTGCGTTAGAGAAGTGATTATAGTCAAAGATTGTGTTTTATAATGGAAGTTACAGGCATAGTGGCCTTGAAGAAATGCTTTTGAGACAAAATGCGTGCAGTTTAATACTGAAATGTGTCAAAATGATCAACAAGTTACTTAAGACTCTACATATAATCTGGAACGAGTGCCCTAACAAAGCCACCTGAAATGGTTCAGTACTTTGTAGAAAGTGGCTTGCACCCCTGGCCTATTTATCCTTCCAACCACAGACTCAGTCAAACAGAAACTAATATAAAACATTTCCACATAACTTGTAAAACTGAGCTTTATTATAGTAATAATAACTCTGTTCCTCAACTTTGCACCTGTCCTAAGTAAAGTAAAATTATTTCAGATGTAAACAGAGACCAAGTATTTTAATACAAAATGCAGGCAATTTTTTTCCTATTCAAACTCAACACTTAATAAGCTTTTTAACCAGAAACGTAACTAAACTAAGACATGTCGTGTTGATAATGCTAAGCAAAGGAAAAAGTAAATAGTAGAGGAGAAATTCCTGCAAGTGACAATTTCTTTCACTTCAAAGAACATTCGAATTGGAGGAGAATGCTGACAAATGATAAGATGATGGCAAAATGCAAGAAGTAAGAAGAAAACAATGCTCTGATCCTAAGTGCATATGGGAAAGGCTAGTGTGAGGAGGGGAGAGAAAACAGCTAAGGAAATCTCCAGTAAGAATATTATTTTAATCTTGACAGCACTTTGCCTTGTGGGGACATAAAAGCCAACAAAGGGAAACACTCAGAAAAATTACCCTGCTCCTGGAAAAACTGAAAAGTGGGAAGAATACAGAGGTATGAAAAAAGAAACATGAAAAAAGAAAATGAAAGATAGATAAAATTGTGTGGATTCAGTAACTGTGTGGATCAACTAGTGATATTTTGCTGTACTTAAGCAGATAAAGTTGCACACTTCACTGTCTTCTTTTGCTTTTGATTCCTTTGTAGAGCAGTAAGTCTTTATGAGAGTCAACTGATTGTTGATCTCTGTGCATAAATAGATCTCTGGTATAATTTTCTTTTACATCCTTGAAAATTACATCTACCAGAATAATGTACAATAGGTAGCTATGTATGCAGTGTTACCATCTTGGTTTACCAATTTATTAATTAGCTCACCACTTACTTTTCCCTTCCTCAGAATATTCTTGTTGCATTTTTATCACAGCCAAACTAAATGCCCAGTCAAAACACAGATCTTATCAGATCCCTTGTTAAAGAAAAAAAAAATCAACCCCTAAATCTGTTACTGATTTAGCATGAAGCGCCTTACTAAAAAATGCAATGCAAAAATGCGAATTTATACATTACATATCACTTTGATGATACGAGTAACTCACTGTTAAATATTTATTGCATTTCAATTCACACTGACATTTCCCCTTGGATAGACTATTCCACAAAACACTATATGGGCGTCATGCAATTCCACTGATATTACAGAGGTGAAGTGAAAGTGGATTTCTAACTTCATATTAGAGTATCTAAAGTGAAATGAAGGTAAAAATTATTTACACTGACAAAAAGTTTATAAATTTGAGATAGTATGCTGCTTTTGAAAATGTTATACTACTGCAGGCTGATTGATCAGTACTGTTCAATCTTGTTGCTGTTATAATTCTGCTGATCTTTAGTATGGCAACTATTTCCTGGCCAGGTAGTATTTTCATTACGAATGCTCCTTTCACAAGGATTCATAACTTTGCCATAATATGAAACCCAGCACATAAGTTCTGAAGCCAGAGAGTAAATTTAGTCAGCAAGGATGGAGAGAAAATGGTTTTCACCACGTTTTTATGTAAGTAAAATACAGCTTTGATTAGGAAAAAATAAAAAGAAAAATATTGGCAGACAGTATAGTTTACATTGCTTGACATAGGAAAAGATGGGGAAAAAGGACTTACACCTTGCCAAATGGATATCTATCCTACAAATATTAATTTTAAAAGACAATTTTATTATGTGAGTATAATAAGAGAACTAAACACATATAAGATATTCAGGGTAACTGTGGTGATACAGCTGATCCCTTCCTTTGGCACTCCCAGACAGTTTTTTGCTCATATAAGAAGCCAGGGAAATGGGGAGATAAATGGTAACAAACCCAACCCTTATAAAAAGAAAAAACACAGACAACTAAAAAGCAAACCAAAATCCAAAACCTGGTTTACATCTGCTTGGCTTTCACTGTGGAGTCAGATGTGCTCCACTTTAACTAGAACTTCAAGGATGCTTTGATACTTTCCCACTAAAATAACCAAGACAATCTACTCAATGCTATACAGTCATTAAACATGTTTGTAAATTAAAGATGTTTCTTAGACTAAATGCATCACTGGTGTAAAGCCTCTAGAAGCATGATGAGAGCTAATTGTAAAGTTAGAAAAGTATCACAAGATATATGCTTTCCTTTCATGGTGGAATTACAGAAAAAGTGTATTTAAAAACTCTCCCTCTTCCTCCTATCACCTTTGCAGCAAAAGCCCATATTACACATCTCTGGAAACAGAAAAACAGCAGAGAGTTTTGAAAAGGAGCAGTAAACCAAATAAGCTTATACACACAAAAGGGAATCTTTCAGTTGAAATGACAGTGTCGTGTTTAACGTCTGTCGGTAAAATGAAGTTGTTAAGTTTTACCAGAAAAAGTAATTAATGTTCTTCTAGTAAGGAATTCTGCATATGCTATTGTAACTTAGATTTTGAATTTATTTTATATTTTAGAGAGGAAACTTCAGCTAAGGTTGAAAAGATTGATTAGAACAAACTATTACTTTTTATACTACAAAAATTTTATTTTTGATATTTCTTGATAATTATTCCATCTGCCTCAAGCAGATCTCTTGAATATTTTCTGAAGAATGACAATTCAGTGCTTCCTTTATTTTCACAGGATTTAGTTCGTATTTCTCACATTTCACAGTTTATTCAGGATAACTCAGTCATGATCCACCAAAACAGAAATAAACCTCCTTGCCTATCTAAAATATCTCACGGCTGAAATGCCAAGACAAGTCATAATAGTACAGAAATTCATCTTTAATGGGAGAATTTGAGATCCATGTGGTAAAAACGATGTAACTTGAGCAAGCTTGGAGTAAGTATCTTAGTGGACTGGAGCCAGAGATAGCCTAACAGTCTTGATACTAACTGCTGACATGGTAACAGTGACTATTTCCAGTCAGCATTATTTAACTAAAGATCTTTCCATCTCCATTCTCTCTGCTCAGTGTCCAGAATTATTCTTTTCTATGAGCAAAGATCATTTTAATTTTTAAAAGCTAATTTAGTTTTGACCTTAAAACAGTTCACTTATCTTTATTCAGCCAAGACTCCTCTTGAGCTAAATCAATATGCATTGATCTGAATTGGAAATCAAATCCTACAATTTTCAGGTGAGAAATATACACACTGTACACAAAAAATACAGAAATCACAGAATCACAGAATAACCAGGTTGGAAGAGACCCACCGGATCATCGAGTCCAACCGTAATCGATTTTATGATAGACAATGAAGGTATATTTTGAGCCCGAAAAAATCTGTAACTATTAGGAAACTGTATAAACCTGATTTTGAGGACAGATACATCACATCTCCTGCATGTTTCCATGCCTTCTTCTGACCCATTTGCTAGTAGCCATTGCGAGTGTTTAAACAGTTTATTAGATGGATGTAGGTCTCATCCAGCAGGAAAGTTCCTAGGTTCCTTCCCAAAGCTTGGCTTCTGTGCAGCCACTGAAGGTGTTGGGAACAAAGGAAAGGTTTCTGTTTGTATCATGCTTAATAGCACTTGCAGTTCTTTTGTTCCTTGCAGAGATCGCATATTTAAAATATGTGGAAATAAGGCAGTTTGCAGAGGCTAAACAAATTATTTTCCTTTATAATTTATTCTCTAAAATAAAGATCATTGATTTTAGATTATATAAGTTTAACTGGAATAAAGAAGATGCCTAAAACATCAATGAAGCAGTCAGGAAAGTTAATCCATTTTTCATGACTCTATAAATAATTTCTTCTAGCTGTAAAAGCCTTCGATTACCCACTAGGAAATAAAAAAACAATAGATGTAATTCACTGAGGGATGGAAGTGATGTTCTTTTGCTTTTTTTCCCCTGAAAGGGAATTCACTGTGATTAAGTGTGAGCAAGCTGTGTCATTTGCATCAGACTTGTGTAAAGCTAAAGGAAATGAGCAAAGGTAAATCTTGAAAAGGTGACTCCAACAGCTTGATCTGTTTGTGCCTGCAGATGGAGAAGCCCCCTTTTCTTTACTCTTTTGGATGACAGAAAAAACATCTTAAGCCAAATCACTTATAAATTGAGTATCAACACCAATGAGAGCAATAAGACATGCTGGAATTATCATGCATGTCTCTCCAGAAATTTGTTATTAAGCCTGTTAATATCCTGTCCTGTGATTTGTTGTGTGCCTTTTGTGTTCCTCAACTCACAGAGGCTGTTTTTTCCTGGTATTCCTTTTGTGGCCACTCAAATCGGAAAAGCTGGAAAGGCAGCACAGTAGCAGTCCCTTCAACCACTTTCCTTAATCCCAGAGACTGGAAAAAGAGTCATGACAAATGCCTGCATGTTCTGGCACATCAATTAACCAATCTGCTGAAAGAAGGAAGGGGAAGAGAACTATAATCTCTTTTAAAGTGACATTCATTCTGTCCTCTCTCCCTGCTTATTAGTTGAGGGTTCCTAAAGCAAGCTAGGGAATGGAAAAAAGCATAGCATAAAGCAATGATATTCAGAACGTGACGTGTACAAAGTAATGATGCTTCATACAGCTGTTTGGAGAAAAGGCATTTTCCTGATGGTGATTTTGCTATTGGCCTTGAGCAGAACAAGCAGTAATGCAGAAGTTAATTATCAGTGTCTGTAGTCGTAGGGTACAGATAACAGATGACAAGGTGAACAAAGATGAAGCTAACGGGACAGTTGAATCTTAAAGATATTGGTGTTGGGTAGCAGTTTAGCTAAGAGCAAGATGGATGGTACAGAGCCATTAGGGAAAAAAAAGTAACATGAAGGATCCACTTCAAAATTTCTGAATGGAATATGAGGAATTTCTTGCTCCAGTCATTTTCAGCTACTAGCAGTCACACAGAAGCAAGTGAAATTCAGAGCAGCCTTTTGTGTATTGTTGCACAGAATATGCTAGGACACACAAAAAAAAGACTAAACTTAGCTTTGCCTTCCACCACCATGGCTTGCTGCTCTCTGTGCTATTTCTGCTCTCGGTGCCTATTATACCAGAGCAGCATTTAATGTACAAGCAGACAATACGAGATGGTTTTCTTGAGTTATGGTGCTACTTCTTCATGAACACTGCAAAAATTAACTCACATGTAAATTTTCAGGTTTATTAGCACAGCTCTAAAAGGAGAGAAATAAATAATAGAAAGCAAGCAGCTTTCCAACAGGAGAAAATTAAGAATTGAGAGAGCTGGAAATGAGCTGTGATTTAAAAGGAAGTTAAAGTACAGCTCTAACAGAAATTATTCGGAAGGTACTATATCTGATGAAACATGATGACATATTTTTTACATTAAGGTAAAATGGCAGCTTCCAAAACTCTGCTGTATATAGTGCCATCTCCAGGCTGCAACTGTAAAGCCCAATTAAAATTAAACATATATATCCTCTATTTTAAGAGTCTACCAAGGACAATTTTAAGGGGAAAATCACCTAAAAATACCTAACAAAGCAATTTTGTAAAATAAAGAAGAAAGTAAATGGCTTTTTCCAGTTATTTTCAGTTTATTTCTTTATATCCTCCTCATCTCTGGAGAAATAATAATTAAAAACCAGTAATTGTGAGGACTTTTACTTATTGCTTGTTAAACAGAATAAAGCAGTGCTGAAGAGTACTTAGCTGAGTCCTAGAGCTGAGGTGTGAGACAGCTCTCATAGAACAGGTAGGCTATTAGCAACAGAATATAAAGAATTTATACCTAAAGAAGAACAAGAACTAAAATATTTTATGTTATGACTCACATGCGTAGTAACTGAACAATCCTGATTAGTCAGGACACCGATTCTGCATAATAAAATCACCATATTTACATCCCATATCTAGAACTGGCAGTTAAAATTATTTTCTTAATATAGTCTTGCAGCTGCATAGAGGAAGGAGTATTATATCCTCCTTGGAAATCTTTGTCTCTCACAAGATGAAATTGTTGTGTTCTTTTAAGATTTGATGCTATTCTTCATAAGTCTCAGGAATGGGATCCAGGCAACAGTTTCTTCATCTTACACCCCTTTATGATGGATATTTAATGAAATACAGGAGTGGGTATAGAAGCTTCAGAAACTGCTGCACCAGCTCAAAATGTCAGCCAGTGAATACTCAGCTTAACAACCCCTGGCTTTATAAATTCACTTTGAAAGGCAAAACAAAATTAAACAAACATTTCAGCCTTTTTAAAAGAGCTTCATGAGAACAATCATATGCTAAAAAGGAACATTTCTGGGACGTGGAATCTGTCTGTCCATTTGCATTAGAGGATAACCAGGAACTGAATTTAAAAGACAACTGGGGAGCTATCTGAATTTTAGAAGACATTCAGACCAGCTGCCAAAGGCTTTGAGACCATATGCTTTGCTCCTATAAATTTTTTTGGGGTTGCTTTTTTGGTTGTTTTTTTAGGAAATATGCAGGGATTTCAGCAGAGGCAATAAGCAACGGGAGATGCAGTTTTTAAGTCAACGGTAGAATGGCAAAGTAGCAATGACTCAGGCAACCAGACCACCAGGATGCATTACAAACCCACCCTATTACCACTAAACTATTACTTTAAGAGCAAAAATAAGGAAGCAATAGCAGCAAGGAGAACACTGAAAAATGTAGTCTTACTATTAGCTAGTTATTATCCTTATTAATTTAAAAAATTAATCACAATGAAAAGGCAGCAGAGATCTGTCACAATATCTTGAATTTCCTTTCCCCTCAAAGTAAAAGAATCTGGGAAGGGAAGGGAAGGGAAGGGAAGGGAAGGGAAGGGAAGGGAAGGGAAGGGAAGGGAAGGGAAGGGAAGGGAAGGGAAGGGAAGGGAAGGGAAGGGAAGGGAAGGGAAGGGAAGGGAAGGGAAGGGAAGGGAAGGGAAGGGAAGGGAAGGGAAGGGAAGGGAAGGGAAGGGAAGGGAAGGGAAGGGAAGGGAAGGGAAGGGAAGGGAAGGGAAGGGAAGGGAAGGGAAGGGAAGGGAAGGGAAGGGAAAAGGTGCGATACGTGTTTTTTTCCTTTTTGCATACTTGAGTCATGCAAAAGGAAAAAAGTGATGTAGGTCTCGGATGACAGCAGCTTTGTAAGAGGTGGAGGAAAAGGAAACACTATCTTAATATTTTAACTTTGAAGTAGATAAAAGAGACAAATAGCATTTCCTCCCTTCCTCAAAATAAGATGTGGTTTTTGGTTCACCACATACCTTCCTTTGATCAGAGACTTTATATCTAATCTAGTCAAGTGCGTGATTTTGCACAAAATGTATATTTTTCAGTTCTTTTAATGCCATATTTTTGCCTGACAAGAACCTAACATGTATATATGTATACATATAAAACTTATCAACTAGAAGCTACGAAACCAGTGAGAATAATTTCAAATTATGAGCAATACCAAACCACCAGGAAGTTTGGTCCCTTGTTCAACCCACTCATGACGTAGGAGTAGGGCTGGAAGGTTTCCAGGTGCCTACGCTTTCTGCCTATATCATCAAACAGAGGCTAAATTACTCTTTTTATTCTGCAGTGACAGTGATTGCTCTGCTACCTGCTTTACTTGTTGATGCTCAGGGGTAAGGCACGGGGATGGGGTACAGCTCTTTTTCGTCAGACAGAGCACGCCTCTTCAAACAGACCTTTCTCTTATTTATCTCCCATTAGTATCATTATCTACTGCATCCAGTTGCTGCCTTAGTAAATGCAACTAGAAAGGAGAGCTACTGCAGTAGGACTTGTCTCTAAATTACATGATAGTAAATGTGCATATACAAAAGATAGGGGGATTCGGTGATGATTTCTCCCATTATATATAACATTGAATATTATGTATTAGGTTAGATTTTTTTTTTTAAAACACCACCCCCTCCCCAATTTTCTGACATACATTCAGTAGTTTCATGAAATGGAGTGAATTTATCCCTTTTGGCATGCACACATATTTTTGAGAAATCTTTTAAATTCTTAGACTTCATCAGAATTCAAACATACACTCTTGTGCTGATAAATGAGCTAACTGCCATTATGCTACTTGTCTTTTGCTCACTGACTGAAAAAATACTGAAAACCTGGTCAATGAGAAACAGGGAGAGACACATTCAACTGTTAAAATTCAGAGGAATAATTTTAATACTGAAATAAAAATATTATTTTTCACTCTCCTCCCCCATTTTTTCCAAGTAATTCAAAGATTGTCAAGCAACAGATGATAGAAAACGATATCTGATTTGATGATCAGACATAATTGAACCTTTGTACATCCCCAATTTCCATTTCTATAGCTTTTTAACTTTGTCAGCAATACCACATTTAAACATCTTCCACAAAGCATTACAGTGTGATCTGTAGAAAATGTATTATTTAATATAAAGATTTTCAAAAACATTCTAGCAGTTTTTGAATATTTTTAATTTTTAATCTTTCACTATTCTTTGTAACAGGATTTATTTCTGTGTTTCTATTTTGTATATCCAGATCATGTCTCAGGCAAAAAGCTGCATTTCTGTATTATTTGTTCCTCAAGTGCCCATACATTTAAAAGGAGACTTGGTAAAAAAGGATGCTTTATAGAGCATACACTAAATATTATTGAGGGGAGTGAAGAGAAATATATGGAAGTATAGTAAGCTGTGACACACTGTTAACCATTTTATCACCTGTAATACGTCTTGCTGGACTCCTTTGGCTGTTTACCTGTCTTAGAAGCTCTAAATAAATCCATTTTTTTTTAAACTGGTGCTTTATCAGCTGGAATGCCATTGCTACTTAAAAGATTTTAATATCTTAGCTCCTTTCATCACTGATGCTGTCATGTCACAGCATTTACCAGAATGTTCTACCACCACATGAGAAGTCAGCACATCTGCTGAATACTGTAAATATTAATTAACTGTATTACAATGCAAATTATTTTCATGCACCAGAAAAGTGTATCAATTGGATATAAAGCATCTGGATGAGAACGAGATGGTTCCACCTGAAAAGTGGAAACTTTTTTCCCCCAAAGATCCAATTTCCTGACAAAACAAGAGTGTATTGTATTTCCCATTCTGTTATACTTTTTGGCTGACTGAGTTTTGCTGAGAAATAACTACCCAAAATCCCTGTTCCGGTTTAAATATCCTCAACGAGCTGGATTATTTTTTCTTCTACCACCAACACACCACTGAAGCGGAGCGCAGCTTTGCGCACACCCATGCATCCCCCCAGCCTCCATCACCGTTCCAGATACCAGCTGCAGCCCTTGCTCCTAAACACCACAGAAATGATTTTGGCTCTTGAAAGCAAAGGCTGATTTAGGACTTGCCAGTCTTCATCCCCCACTGGAGCCTCACAACGTCGTTCTGTAGCGCGTCTTGCTGCCGTCACACCTGACTGCCCCACGCGCACTGGGGTCTGTTGCAAGCAGTGTGAAAGCCAAGTGTGGGGCCAACAATATTAAAAAAACCTCTCAGTCTAATTTAGTAATTGGGACTCCAGCTGCAGCTTCACAAAGCAGCCAGTATTCCTTCCACTGCCCACTGCTTGGATAATTGGTGCGACATTTCGTTTCTCCCTTCGCTGGGAGAAGACGCTCAGGCAGAAAGATCTTTCTTCCAGCACAAGCCTCCGGCCCCAAGTAAAAGGGCAATTACGCTTCGAGGTTCAGGGTCTGACACATTTTCCAGAGTGGTCAAGAGCAACTGCCCCCTGCTCTACCTCTCTGCTGAAAATGAGGCACGATGTAAAAATGGAGCGAACGTGCTTCCTGCAAATTCATGCTGTCAGGTAGTTATGTGCGGATAAAACCTGCCAGTCACATAACTAGGTATGACGCCTGTGCCATTTCTCCCCCTTCCCTCAAATGCGATGCCTAAGCAGAATTGCTTAATTGCTTACCAAGTGTATGGCACCTAGGTTTAACTATTTCAGATAAAGCAGAACTGCCCATTACATTGACATTCTAGGTTAGAAATTGTAGCTCTGACTGTAATTTCTCCCTACACCATTTCATAGAATCATAGAATCACCAGGTTGGAAGAGACCAACTGGATCATCGAGTCCAACCATTCCTATCAAACACTAACCCATGCCCCTTAGCACCTTGTCCACCCGTCCCTTAAACCCCTCCAGGGAAGGGGACTCAACCCCCTCCCTGGGCAGCCTCTGCCAGGGACCAATGACCCTTGCTGTGAAAAATTTTTTCCTGCTGTCCAGCCTGACCCTCCCCTGGTGGAGCTTGAGGCCATTCCCTCTCGTCCTGTCCCCTGTCACTTGGGAGAAGAGCCCAGCTCCCTCCTCTCTCCAACAACCAACAAAGCACAAAGGGAATGGTTTAATCCCGTCAGCTATTACAAAATGTACAATCAAACACAAGACACATTCATCAGAGAGTAACCTGTCACTTTCCAGCATGAAAAAGGTTCTGTTTTATAAATATTCATATATAGGTAAGCCAGCTACAGTCAGAGTCTCCAAAGCTCGTAAACTGAACAGCAACAAACATGACAGCTAAGTTACTTCCCAGTGGAACAAACTGAGCTTCTTGGAATAAAAGGAGAGACCAATAGGAAATGCCTTTAAGATTGAAAACAGCATAGCAGCATTTAAAGCCTTTATTTTCTATATTGTTGCAACTATCTGTAATAACAGATGGTTTCAAAAAGATGTGTTTCCATTTAGGCTTCTTCTGTATTGTATTTATGAGTCTATAGTGACAAGACATATGCCACCTGGCTTTGAGCTATGATTCATTCAGCTGCAGCACTGTATTAGGTGAAAATCTTTTGCAACATTGAAGAAGTTGCTGGAATTCTGCAGGAATAAAACTCCTGCAGTTTGAAGCATTGTACCCTGTTTCAGTAAGAATAACTATACCTAATATACTCTCTAGGAGGAAAAAGTAATGAACAAGAAAGAGTAAGTGGTTCTTGTAGACCCAGGAGGTAGCCTGTCATTGACAAAGACCAAGGAACAAACCTCACAATCTATATGAATAATGAGAAGAAATTAGTTCATGAAATCTAGTCCTGAAGTCTCATTTCCAACCACAGATCGAATGCATGATCCATACAAGTTACTTATTCCCTTCCGCAAAAATATATGTGTCTGAGTACATGCACAGTTGTGTATCCTTATGTACACAAAAACCATCATAATATGATGTGTGTTTTCTCCTTTCAACCACAGGTTTTGAATGATGCTTTATGGAAGCTTTTAGTTCTGTTAGTCCTTCTGGAAAAGAATGGAAGGCGACAGACAATTAGAGACCTCCTGGCATTAACCCACTAATGGGTTGAAAACACATTTCCTAAGGGCTGAAGCACAGACCTCTACATGAGGTAGCTGCAATGTCTGTTCTGAATGGTTATAAAGATAATACTGACAGGAATAAGCAAAGGGAGAGGGAAGTCACCTGTCATTTGAGACTCAAATCAAGCTGCCAATAAAACTCTTCTCTATCCTGTTCAACATTACTTGCTATGAATCCTGTGATCACAGCCAAAGGATGGTTTTGGAAATATGTAATGTAGAAAAGAAAAATTTTTAGATTTCCCACACGTTAATGAAGCCACTTGAGAAGAGCTTAATTTTTGTGACACATTTAGCCAAGCACTGGAGTTCACCTCTGTTTATTCCATATATATAGTGTCATGGGCTCCAGACACCAAAGACAGTAAAGAAAAAAAAAGAAGCCAGAAAAAAATGCAGTAAGAAATGTCCTTAACTTATTAAAAAATGAGGAGACACTGTCATCCTTCCACATGGAACAGCTAGCTTCTTGGTAATTATCCTTTTTCCCCTTGGGGATCAGTGTACAATAATTGAAGTTGTATTACATATACAACTCTAGGTGCATGCGAATTATAACGTAACATGCTACTTATGTTGTAGCCAGAGAATAAGATAAGATTTAGAGTCAGAACTTTGCACTCTGTTCCCCCATATCATCAGCAAGAAATTAAATAACTTTTTTTTCCAGAAAGAAGCATTGATAGTATCAAACAGTTGCCTGCTCATATAAGAATTCTATAATTTTCCCCCAGTTTTCTCCTTATGAGCTGGGAACAGAAATAGAATAAATATACTATTAAAGGGCATCTCTCTCTGAACGCAGGAAGACTTTTGAAAATAATCTTTCAGTCCCTGAACTAAAATTTCAAACTCTTTTCAAACTTTTCATTTATTTGCTCAGACTTCCAACACATAGAACAACTATTGCAGACAGATATGATATTGAAGCCTTTTGTGGGAATCTTCACTTTAAAAATTAAGGAGAAAAACTACCTGTATTTCACGTGACCAAGTGAATGGAAGGGAACACCTTTTATTCACTCAGATACTACATGCTTAGACTACTAATGCAGGTGCAGAAGCTTGCTTTTATAATACCACTATCATCTGGACTCAACGCTAGCCTCCCATGAAGAATGGGCTAGGGAGAATGACACATCTGGAATAATTCTGGGAGTTTGGTGGGGGAAAAAAAAGTACAGTCTGAAAAAAAAGTTGTATACATGTGTGTGAAATTCATGCTGTACATTGTCACAGCTGGTGGCTGCCCAGGGATCCAATTTAAAGGAGATTGCCTTGATATAGAAATGTAACAAAACAGGAAATCTCTTATTCTTTCCCTGCTATCTCTGCTAGTTCAGAGAAGAGACAGCGTACTGTGTTTTCGGTGCGCTACAATCCCAGCTGCAATTTTCCTAACAAGGTAAATAGCGAAGACACTCAAAGGCTTGTGATCATGCAAAAAGAATATTCACTGTTACTCATTTAGTAATTTCCAAGATGTTGGTCACTGCTTGACATGGCCTGGCACAATGAAAGACAAAGGGCTTGGGCACTCGCTGCTTCTGTGTTCCCCCAATCCCAAACAGCCACTTTTGGTGGTGTTAAATTTAGAAAAACCTAAATCACACAAACTGAAAAAGCATTGGGGTATGGTTTCTTGTTGTGGGGTTAAAGACAGCAGAGTCTGTGCCTCAGCTCCTGCTTACATCAAGGGCACTTTCAGGTCCTCCTTTTGTGTATTGTACCAATCACTGGATCTTAATTCCTTGGCTTTGAAGCCACAATGTGTTTAGTAAAGGCCAATAAAAAAATAAATGGTCCTGGAACATGTTCTATTTTTTGTACATTGCACAGTATTCCCATTTGAAATGTCCATATATTTTTAAGTTGCATTCTCTACCCAGACATATGCAGACTTATCCATTAAGTATAATTCCTGAAAGTGAAATGTTTGAGAATATTTTCAATAAAGAGGACATTTAAAGACACCATTTTCTAATATTAATAATGGGTGATAATTCGGACGTATATCATCAGATTTGCATAAAAATACAGATTGACAGCATCATACTATCTATGTTTTACTGTATTCTTAAACAAACAAGAACAATTAAAATGAGTTGTAGAATGGAAATTAATGAATGGTAGCATAGAGTTTCCCCCCCGTACGCTGCCCGAGAATAACACTGACACAGAAGCACCATATGGCCACACATACAAACAAAATAGGAATGGTTTTGATAGGAATGGTTGGACTCGATGATCCAGTGGGTCTCTTCCAACCTGGTGATTCTATGATTCTATGAAAATGCTAAAACTTAGCAGTGTGGGAATTAAACAAAGTGCCTGTTTAAAAACTCATGTGACAACTTCAGAACAATTAAAAGAAAATATCATGCTAAGCAATTAAGATAATCATTCTTCTGCTCTGTTTTTTGGAGTTTTTACCAAAACATACAATGGCATTTGGATTTTGATTCATAGCCTGTAGAAGAAGGGATATTTCAAACTCCTAAAAGTTTCAGCAGAAGATTAATGCCTCCATCCTGCTAAAATTATGGAAGAAGGAACACAGCACTGTAGGTTTAATATTGCTAAGGAAATTGTAGTCAGGACTACATGCAGAACTATGATAAGCCTGCTCTAAGAAATTACTGCTTTCATGTAAAAATGCCTAGTAAATAATTTCTCTAGGAAAAAGGAATTTATGCTGCACTTGAGATCATCATAGTGTCAAAGAGAAGAAGGAAAGTTTAAAGATACACACTGGAAAGTCCTTCAAAGATTAAAAATACATGCAAACATGAAAAAGATCCCATCTCAGTAGCTACCCTTGTTTCAGTTTGATGAGCAATCTGGATGACATTTAGTTAGCACAGTAAGTCTAACAACCGTAGTGTTTTAGTGACTACAAATCAACTTCTTTTATCAAATACGTACACCCTTGTGCTAAAGCATTTCTCTGAAGTTACCACTTCTGATTGGGAAGAGGTTCATCACTGGGGCAGACAGAAAAATTATTTGTATGCAGTCATCAGGACAGTTTTTTTTTCATCATCCTAGATAGATGAATTGAATCTGGTCTATGGATCAGTCTGATTAATAACGATTAATACTGAATGAAAGTATAAGTTGCAGAAGTTGCTGTACTATAGTATTTCTACTGCTCTAAAGAAGATTTTATTTGTGGTTTGTAAAGGATTAACTTTGTGTACAGTTACACAAAAAATATCTGGCACGACCATCACACCCCAGTTCAGCCTACCAAATTTTCCTTTTAAAGATCTGGTACTTAGTGGTAGGAAGCTCTTGTCTTGAGTATTTATGCCACTTACTCTCTTCTCTACTGTGATACAGATGCACTTCAGCAGGCTTGTAACTGCTGTCTCTTCTGATCACAAAATTTGGTCTATGAGCCAATTAGTTTTGCCAAGTTTGCAAATTACCAGGGGGATCATATTTGTAGTCTTTAGAAACTGACTGCTTCATACATTGTTTTGATGGCTTAGATGTTAGGCATTATTTGGACATTAGAACTCTCCCTTACTCATTAGCAGTTAATGGACTGGGAGCAAAGGAAGAAGCTAGCACTTGCTTCATAAAATCATATTTAATGAGAAGCTTTAGCAGTGGACTGCGATCAGCTAAATAAGTGAGAAGGAAAATAAACTCTTTGAGAAAAACATACCTTTTTAAAATATCAGATTGTTTTTAATAAACAATCTATCCCATAGCTAGCAGAAGTTATACGATAAATCACAGACTAAGAAGTTATCTTCAGCCTGCATTTTCAAATACTTCTCTTATTCATTTCTGTCCTTCACTGATTTATTCTAGCATCTGAAATCCACAGAAATGTCTACTTGTATGCAACAACTTCTGGTAGACATCACTCCTCCTTATTCCCACCAAAAAATATGGACTTCCCAGCAAAAGGTCTGGCCTAATGATGGACATTTTCCACTTAAAAAAAAATTAAGTCTCCTTAGGGCAAGAAACATATTTTGTTGCAGTGACATGTCATTTTTAGGCAACAGTGGCAACAATGACATTAAATACAGCTCCTAGAGTTTTCCATTTGTAATCTTATAGCTACACAATGTGCATGTGATGGTGAAACCTAGCACGCTGCTCGACCTATGGGAAGATGTTCAGCTAATTTGTTCCTTTTTATAGAAATAAGTCATGCCTTTTGGTCTCAGGCTAACTGGGGAATGTGACTCTCCTTCAGATAAAATCTAGATGCCCCAGCTCCAAGCAGTTGTTTCAGCCATTTCAGCAATATGACTGTCATGAAACCCACTGTTCTCATCATATTTACTCTCTTATTTGTCTCAAATCACAAAAATGTTGATGATAGGATATGATTTTATGACATATAGGGGCATATTATAGCATCTCACCATAAATTTATGATATTTGGAATGACAGAAATGCAAATAAAGTAAAATTACACACTATTCTTGTATGGATATTCAATGTGAACAAAAAAAATTATACTTAATAGGAAGAAAAGGCTAAACTTTAAGACAAAATTTGCACAAAAATGAGTACTGCTGTTCCCCTATTCATTCAGCCGTTCATCTGAGTCTTTCATAACATTGTTTTCTGTTTTCCTTATAAAGACATAAATGAGCTGTGGCTGGGATTTTTTTTTTTTTTCAATTGTCTTTGACTGAATTTTATTGCACAAGTTGATGGCCTTTGCTAACACAGTGAACAGAATTATAATTCTATCATCTATTATATTTATACTACCAGGAAATTACTGAATAGATCAGTGGATCATGTGTCTGAAATGGCAGTGAGGACATGTTGGAAGTCAGTATGACTTTTTCTCCATTTTGTTAGGAAATCTTAATAGGAAATTAAAACAAAGTATTTAAGACAAAGCTGATTAATGATTGAGATGTTCACCGAAATCTATGGATGTGAGCTAATCTGTTAAGAATGATTATTCATAAGGTAATCTGTTCACAGAGTTAGATCCTCTTGTCTCACAATACTGATTAATCTCCTTGGCATGTTAAATGCAATCCTGAAAATAAAGCAGTTATCACCAGAAAATATACTAACAAAAGATTAAATATATCCTTCCATACAAAGGTTCAAAATTGGTTTTGATTGTTGTTGCTAGAAGAAATGAAAGATAAAGACTGTGAATGTAATCAGTGTGTGAAAATATTAAGTAAAAGGTCACTCCTAAGTGATCTGTTTTATTTCAACAAATAAGAAAATGAAGTGGTACAAAGAGAAGTCTAGTCAAGTACTGATGTAGAATTGAGTTAGTATATGTACGTACTGTGAGAAAATGAAGTTATGAGCAGATCTATATCACGAAAAAGACAAGCAGTTTTCAAAGTTAAAAAGCAGCTTTAAGTAAATTTTCTTATAATTTCATTTTATAAATAAATTATATTCATTATAGAAATAAATATATATTCTTATATTCATTTTATAAATAAAATGAGTAAATGCGAATTTCAGTCAGCCCATTGAATGACATTGATAGAATGCACTCTGACTAGTATTTTTTCTCTAAAATCAAACACTGTAGAACTGGATTTTAATTCATAACTACTGATAGTGTATTAAGTTATTGGATTATACTGACTGTACTTCTCAAAAGATTTGAAAATGTGGTATTATTTGTAGCCACTGTCTCAATACAATAATGTACAACACGGTCTCAATAACAAATAAGGTCTACCAAACAATTTGGAAGACTTGTATGTAAAATTTTAATTTACAGGAAGAAATCTCATGATAGTATTTAATATGCAAAATCTTCTGTCAAAATTGAGCTATTTAAATGACTTTAAAAGCTAATTCCTTCTTTGGGCACCATCTATGTCACATACACACATTAAAAATTTCTTAATGTGTAGACAAAGGATATAAAATTAAATTCTCTGATACTCTTCCTTTTCCTAGAAGCTACGTATATAATTCAGAAGGTTTTTTCTATTTTCATTATGACTTTGGTGGTAGTATTGTTAACCTAAGTTCTAATTTTTCAGTACACTGATACTGTATTTCTAGATCGACTACAAATACAGATCGTTCTGACAGATAAAATGCCTAACTGTTGTTCTTACCAGAAAGCAGAACATACGTTTCTGTTCCTTCCATCCTGGAAAAGGCTATATATTATTGTCACTTCAGTGCTTTTATTAACATTCCAGGGCAGAGAACAAAATATTTCATATTTTTCAGTCACTGTAAAATATAATCTCACCTTTTCCTTCCTTCTCTATTTTCGGTAGGATTACAAAAGTCTATGATATTAAACACAATCATTCCTCTAGGTTAAATAAATGATAGACTATATAGCCCTGCTACAATCTGATCAAAATGTAAAGGTGCTCATTCTTAGTAGCTATAAAATAAACTGTAGGTACAATGTACTGTTTCTAAGCTACTGGTAATCCAAAGAAAAAAGAGTGTAATGCACTTCCTCTTTCTCCCATGATGCTCAAAACTCAAATCCAAACTGAAACTCTTCAGCAATGAAAATGCAACAGTTATTAAAAATAAGCTTAAATCCTGGCAAGTAGCTTCTGTGCTGAGAGGGATTCAATATAACATTGATAATTCACTTTTTAAAAAAAGTTCTCTTTCCAGAAAAATTTCTCAGAAAACATCCTCCCACTTCCACCTACCCTTCCTTCCCACCCTGAGGTATCTCAGCTATTTTCTGTCTTCTTGAACTGACTCTGATTCTCAAGTTAAACGATGAAGTCGAAATTTAATGAAATAAGTGTTAGTAGTATAATTTTTTGTTTGATATCAGAATCAGGCATGTTTAATCACTAACAATCTTTATCCAATAATATACATAAAAATACTGCAGTCGTTATGTATAATATTTGTCCAAATCACCCTGTTTCTTAGTGGAAAAAAACCTAACTTCAGAGACAAACAAGGTATTCTCAGTAATTTCTGTGAGACCAATCTACCACTCTCTTTCCAGAAGGAAGAAACTGTTATCTGTGCCAGTTCAATTATCCTACTGCACAGCATAAACTATGAGAAGTGAGAAAAAGATTGGGGAAAATAAAAGGCTATCACAGAACTCCATTATAAAATAAATCACATACATTTTAAAATATTTGATTTTTCATGGACATAGTCTGCACAAAAAACCATAGACATAGCTATCTGGATCTGCTTTTATTGTTTTACGAAGACTTTGTCTTGACACGCAGTCTTGAGAAGGACTAAGCTTTTTTTTAATATTTAAAGTACCTCCTGTACCAACACTATACTCATTGCTGGTATTCAGGGCACTTATCTGCTTTGCCAAGGGTCACATCTTCAGCTTGCGTGAACTGCTATAATTGTATGAGTATCAGTGCTAACTTCTAAGGGACTTAGACGTTCCAGAGGCTTAACGAAACATAGAGCCCCTACAATATTAAGAAAGAAGTAATCTACATCTGAAAGGCAGACTGACCGATTCAGGGAAATTAAAATATTGAACTGGTTTAGATGCAGGACCCAATTACATTTTGTCTCAAAATGTGTGTGTCATCTCTCGCATCCCTGTTGGCAATCTAGTCTTTGAACACTGACCTGAGCCCCACAACTGCAGCAGCAAGAAGAAAAATTCTAAATGGAGATTTGGGTCATGGTTCCGAATATCAGCGAGGCACAGACACACCATTCGATCACACAGACTGAATTTAGATCAGGCTCAGAACATGAGCTTGTTTATGCTGAAGAAATGAGAACATCCAGCAGAGTGTTTGTGCTGGCCATACGCTTTTCAATTGGTGTTCTGCCAACAACTGGAAAACAGACAACACCTGATCTGATATAAAGTTCAAATGATGTCTAATTTGCCATAAAGTTTGCCTTTACAAAGATACCTATCAAAATATTTTGAACAAATTTGAACCGTTTTAATGAGTTTGTGTCAGTTCAGCCTTTCAAGGTACATTGCCATGCTGTTTCTTATCAAGCAGCAGGCACTTTCAAACTGGATTTATTGTTTTGTCAAATCACGGTCCTATTCAATGCATCAAGAGGATCATAAGCAAACAAGGCAACATTTTAATCAGGACACTGCAACTACTTATAATAATTTTTATCTTTAAGTTGTGCATCAAAATCCATGCAGGGATTCTTCTATTAAAAATGAGCAGCGAGAAAAAAGAGCCAACCACAAACATCTTTAATTAAATTAGCACTTGAAGATATGAAGCCTTTCAACTTAACAGTGCTCATTAATATCATGGAACATGGATGGCTAAGTAGACTTTCTTCTTGCTCTTTCACCTAATTTTTCTGCATATTGATGGTCATAATAAATATGAAAGACCTGAATTGTTTATCATCTCATAGAAGACTCTCATTAAAGGTATCTGCATTTCAGTCTGATGTTGCACAGCAAGTACCTACCAGTGTCATCATAGCCATAATGCCAATGTAAAACAGTTAAGTCATATTTTGGCATACAAACCAAACAAAATATAAATCCACCTCCTAAGCAAAGGCAACTTTAGGATGAATAGAATGAGTTTCAAATGAAAATTTTTTTTAGCACATTAAAATAGTAACTACGATAGCAGATGCTGCAAGTACAGAATACTATCAGTACACCTAACTGCGGTGAAATAAACATTTCTGATATATTATGTAGGAGAAGAATAGAAATATGGCCCTCTAACAAATACTCTTGGAGGACTCTTTAGCAGGGCTATGATAACCTAGAATTGATTGGGGTAGCACTTGTGTTCTGTCACGTAATCAGGCAACTGTTTGCATATCACAGACATTCGAATAATAGAGAATAAATGCACTTATGATCTATGTGAAATTAAAATAAAGTTACACAGAAAAGAAGTGAGAAAAAATTTTAACAGGAAAATAACGTACACTGGGCAACTCATAAAAGCCAAATGTCCGACATAGAAACTGTAAGATTTAAAATATGCTGTATCTAACTATATATTTTATGTTTGTGAAGTCTGGTAAATGTATATAAAAATATGATAGATAATGTAATTTTCTTTAACTCAGATTTTCACTAAAGGTATTTTTGATCTAACACTTCTGTGAGGAAAAAACATCTTGATGTGAGTCGGATTCAAGTTTGCAGCTATTTAGAACCAAATATATAATTTACAAGATATATAATGCACACATTCAAAATTAGGAAGAGATTTCACATTGAAACATCTGTGTAACAACAATGCATCCAGATGCAATGTATGATAATACATGAAACTCTTCATGCTGAAATGATCATGTTATAACATGGTTTGTATCAACATGCACCTTATCTAAAATCATATATTTTATTTTGATCTGCATAATACATTTTTATTTGCTTATTTGCTTTGTAGGTTTAAAAATCCTGTTAACATTTTTGTGCGAGATACTTGGGGAATGCTTTGGGGAATCCATGTGTTTCGTGTTTAGTTACTGTTAGTAAAACTCTAGACAAAAACCTCCACTATAACTATCCAGAAAAACTTAATTCTTGGAAATATATTTGTATAAGCAAAATACACGCAAGTATTTCCATTTCAAATTTACTGCTATGAACTATTTCTGGATAATTTTCTCCTTGGAAAAATTCTCTTCATGGGTTAACAACTTCAGTGGCCACTTCAAGAAACAGCAAATTTCAAACAGCATGTACTAAAACTCTACATACACTCTAGCATCATGGTTAAGAACAGTGCTTGGCTGTTGGATGAGAGATGCCACAGTAATTGTGAGATTTCAATGATTTTCCCCCAGGCAAGTGAAAACTGCAAATGCTGTGTGAACCATCAGATTGGTGAGTCATACTCCCTTTAGGAGTAAGGTAATTTGCTCCTCTGATGTCAGCAAAAACAGGGCTCAAACCTAATTCCATCTATCACTTCTGGATAAAAAGTACTTTCAAGCAGCGACTCACAGAGTTTGGCTTTAGAGCTCCTACTGACTAAGGGCTGTTTTCAGGGAGATAACGGCATCATTGCTCCCCTACTGTTGAGGCTGAATATTCCTTTACTGACAGTGTAACACTCCGGAGCCTTTCTCTAGGTATTAACCTATACCGCAACAGTATTATGTTGGGACAATTTCATGCTATGTACTGAGACGGCTTTATTAAACTATTCCTACAGTTGCAATGATATTCCTAGATGTGCTGTTTTTTGTTTTTTTTTTGTCTAATCAGTGTAAAAAAAAATACGAAAAAGAAATCTTTTTCATATAGGTGACTTATAATTCCAAAGGAAATGTGTTGATATTTTATCTTATAAAACACATCTACATTACTATGTAGAAGTCCAACAGAGATCCATGACTACCAGAATGAAGGTTAAGTCAAAAAGGCTCTACATAATTACATGGGTCACTGAAGAAACGCTCAAAAGTGGGAGTCCTGTTTATGCTCCAGTGATCCGTGGACATGAGATACAGGGAAAGGTATTTGTCCTGCTTAGGTCAGCAGAATCTGATTTTTCTTAGGCAAGGATGGCTTGCAACAGACAAGGACCAATGCAGCAACAACAAATAAACTTCTCTTTCTTGTCTAGTTATGAAGGTTTTCTTTTACATCTTGAATGGTTCTGAACATTTAAATGAGCAAAATGAGTAAGTATCTTACATTGACAGCAATGATACTATTCACATTTTCTGTACATTTGCCCTTTTTACAGTAGTTACGCACTAGCATAATGTCATTCACGTCCATGGCAACATTTCTGATTAGCAGCATAAGCAAAAAACCAGTCACGCCATGAAGATAATGGGTTAAATTGTCCCCTCTTTGGTATTTCATTACACAATAAACACTGCAAAATTTACGGCTCATTCGACAGTTTGATACAGGGTTTGAAGAATAACTAAGGCAGTAAGAGTAAGTGAAGAGGCATCCTTGGTCCCTTCTTATATTTCATAGTATCATGGAATCATTAAGGCTGGAAAAGACCAGTCCAGCCATCAGCCCAGCATCACCATGCCTACTAAACCACATCCTAAGTGCCACTTCTACATGTTTTTGGAACACCTCCAGTGATGCTGAATCCACCACTTCCCTGGGCAGTCTGTTCCAATGCTTTACCACTGTTTCAGTAAATATTTTTTCTCTAATATTCAGTCTACAGCGCCTCTGGTGCAACTTGAGGCAGTTTCTTCTCATCCTACCACTTACTCCTTGGGAGAAGAGATCAGCATCCACCTTGCTACAACCTCCTTCCAGGTAGTTGTGGAGTTCGATAAGGTCTCCCCTCAACCTCCTCTTCTTCAGTATAAAGAACTCCAGTTCCCTCAGCTGCTCCTCATAAGAGTTGTGCTTTAGGCCCTTCACCATCTTCATTGCCCTTCTCTGGACACAGTCCAGCATCTCAATGTCTTTCTTGTACTGAGGGGCCCAAACCAGAACACAGTATTAGAGGTGTGAGTACAGGGGCATGACTACTTCCCTGCTTCTGCTGGCCACCCCATTTCTGATACAAGCTCTTAGCCTTCTTGGCCACCTGGCCATGCTCCTGGCTGATGTCCAGCCTGCTGTCAACGAGCACTCCCAGGTCCTTTTCTACTGGGCAGCTTTCCAGCCACACTTCCCCAGACCTGTAGTGTTACATGGGGTTGTTGTGACCAAAGTGCACGACCCAGCACTCGGTGTTGTTGAATTTCATACAATTGTCCTCAGCCCATCGAGGGCATCGAGCCCATCGACCTGTCCTGGTCCCTCTGAAGAGCCTTCCTGACCCTGAGCAGATTGACAATCCCACCCAATTTGGTGAAACACGCAAACTTGCCGAGGGAGCACTCAATCCCCTCATCCAGATGACTGATAAAGATATTAGACAGGACTGGCCCCAACACTGAGACCTGAGGAACACTGTCTGTGACCGGCTACCAACTGGATTTAACTTTGTTCACCAGAACTCTCTGGGCATGACCATCCAGCCAATTTTCCACCCAGCAAAGGGTACACCTGCCTAAGCCATGAACCACCAGCTTCTCCAGGAGAACGCTGTGCAACAGTGCCGAAGCTTTACTGAAGTCGAGGTAGATAACATCCACAGCCCTTCCTTCATCCATTGGGTGGGTTACCAGGTCAAAGAAGGAGATCAAGTTGCTCAAGCAGGACATGCCCTTCTTGAACCCATGCTGTCTGTGCCCGATATCCTGGTTGACCTGCATTTCCCTGGTAAACTCATTCCAGATGAACCGCTCCATAACCTTTCCTAGCACCGAGGTCAGGGTCATAGGCCTGTAGTTCCCTAAATCCTCTTTCTGCCCCATCTGGTAGAGGGGTGTCACATCAGCAAGCCTCCAGTTGTCTGGGACCTCCCCTGCTAACCAGGACAGTTGATAAATGATGGAGAGTGGCTTGGAGAGCTTCTCTGCCAGCTCCCTCAGTACTCTTGGGTGGATGCCATCTGGTCCCGTAGACCTATGAGTGTCTAGGTGGTGTAGCAGGTCATTGACTAATTCCTCCTAGATTATGGGGGGGATTATCCTGCTCCCCATACCCACCTTCCAACTAAGGGGGCTGAATACCTTGGGGATCGTTGGTCTGACTATTGAAGAATGAGGGGAAGAAGGCTTTAAGCACTTCAGCCTTTTCCTCATCCTCTTCAGTCCTAACACTTTAGGTGCTGGTCCAATCTATGAGCATAAGATGGAGTATTTCTTTGCTTTGACATGCTGGCCAGCAAATCAGGAAATGGTACAAAATGATAAAGATGCTCAGGAAAAATCCCTTTTCCTCGTTCTTAAGCTAGAGGAACAGAAGATCTTTGGTCTAGAATTTATGAGAATTTTGCAGCCACAGGCGTTGAGACCTCCTCACAGATATTCTAGGGAGTAAAAAGGCATTACTAGTGCATACAAATCAGTATATATTAGGAATGAAAAATCACACACTTGTACAGATAATGTTCAGTATTTGCTGCCTCTGACCCTGCTCCCTCCTGCCTCCCTCCCCCCTTTACTTCTTAAAAATGGCTTGTCTTAGTTAATATATGGTGACAGGAGAAAAACAAGACTTTCCATAAACAGATTGACACTTAAACTAAAACGCACATACTTGATCGGAGAAAAGTGTTTCCGTAAGAGGCATGAAAGGGATGAAAAACTGCTGAGCTATTTCTCAGAATTAAATACCTGCTCTGATGAATGGGGAATAATGAGGCAGTTGACAAGATTGAACGAAATACATTTCCATTTCCTAACCCAGAACAGGTTATCTTTTCCATCATAAACACTTGTGACATGAAATGTTTGGTGATGATAGAACTGTCATCTCACAAGCAGAAGTCCTGCAAACCTGCTGCGATGTCTTGTAACCATATAACAGCAATAACGGATAAAAACAAGTGGCCAAAGTCTGTCAACAATCAATCATACAAATTGATGCTGCATTTATAACAATTATGTTGAGAACAGGCTTTTTAAAATTACATTTTAAGCTTCTACATAATCATATAAACAGTCTCTGAACTGTAATTTCAGCAATAGCGTTGCTTGTGATTACTTCCAAAATCCGGGATGTCCACTCATGAAGAGAGGAGACAGAAGGCACATTTGGGTACCTGCACTCCTGGTTTGATACCACCAGTTCATGTCCATGAAACTAGGAAATGTGACAACTTTGCATGAGACTTCTCAGGGCAGCGTGCAGAAACCTTATTAAAAAGCAAGACTCACTGATATTTTAGCAAAATAGGCAACTGTATGGATACAGAGGTGCTACTCTGGCACATGCATAATAGGTATTTAGGAAGAAAACATCCTGTCATTGTTATCTATTTATACAAATGTGTGGAAAAGTAGCAAAATGAGGTGAAAATGAAAAACTGCTTCATGCAGTTTTCACTAACTTCCATGAAAACACACCACACTCAGTAATGACAATTTCACAGACGTACAGTACAGAAAAGAATAAAACCGATAGCATATAAATGCTTCATTAATGAGACACAAGAACAATGTGCAAGTTCTAAGCCAGCAGAAGAGCATTCTTCTTGGAAGCTGAAACCAAACAACCAATCAAAATCCTCTTTTAATTATGTTTCATTCAGAAACACAAGGGCAGTGGTACAGATATAACTAACTAGACGTGTTTTCTGTAGGTTAAAAACACTCCTGTGCCTAATTAGCCAATTCTCAGCTAATTCGCTGCTGGGAGTACAACCACCCATGCCACATTATGTCACACAGACCACCAAGGCAAAGAAAATAGCCACGATACAGTCTAGCTGTAAGTTAACCTGGGTGATGAGCAATAACGTAAGTATTTAAGTCATTAAAAAGAGTAGTAAGGATCTTTTGTCTTCACTCTCCAATTAGGGCATTTGCTGCTGAACACTGAGAACCCTCATTCCACTTGGGACCTCATCTCTAGCATCTCCAGTCAGGATAGGTAAGGCTTTATGGTACACTGCTCTACTACTCTGCACTGAATCCTAACGCAGACGTATTTTTTGGCAGAGGTAGGGAAGGACAGAGCTTTTGATATTTATAGTGTAAATTTCAGAGCCTGCTGACTCCATCCTTACTCCAGTTTCTACCAAGTCCTTTCTCTCCTATCTCTCTCCCAGTCTGGTTCTGCATTTTCCCCTTCTTCTATATAGCTTTATAATAAAATATCTTTTTTTTTTTTTAAACTCAGGGCAATGAGCCTTTGATTAAAATAATTTCATAAAAAAACACGTTCAAAGACTTTTGAAGGATAAACAAGTATCCGGCAGCTAAACACTTCTATTAGTCAAATATGGAACTGCAAGAAGTTGGCAGACTTCAGTTTTGGAAAAAATGAAAAACTTTCGCATTGGTAAAATGATGCTAACTCTGCATTAGGAGGAAATTCCCATTGTTATTCACAGTTCTTACTTTTGTGAAATTTATCTTAGTTTCTTACAATGTATCATATTGATCAAATAAAAAGTTGGCAGGATATAAGAATTCACCAAGATGAAAAGGCTTTTTTGAAAATAAAATAGAGAATGAAAGATGTTCTAAGATATTTTGAGCATTTTTTTTTCTCTCTACTGAATATCGTATTTTTTTATTCAGTTCTGCACAGCTGAAATTCCCTATGGAGTTATAAGCAATATATTCTTATGGTTCAGTTAAACTGAACATACTGAGTAGGGTGATCATTGTGCTTAAATTTGCCTTAACATGAAAATAAATATGTCTGTAGTAATAAGACTACATGCTGTGTGCCACAGATATTGTCATCATAACATTGTTGCATATTAGTAAAGTGAGATACACTTTTATAGAAGACAGTCTTACAGGAACTTAAAGTTAATGTATTTGAAATCATAGAATCACAGAATCATAGAATAACCAGGTTGGAAGAGACCCACCGGATCATTGAGTCCAACCATTCCTATCAAACACTAAACCATGCCCCTTAGCACCTCATCTTACCACACTCTTTCTATAACAAATGTATTTTCAACCATATAATAACCAAATTACAGGCAGGCAGGTCAATGTTACACCATTTCAGACAAGCAGTTAAATAGAAGTGTTAGAATATGAAAAGGGTCACTGGATCTTTTTTCCACTTAAAGTAGAACACAATCAACTGCACTTGAAATCCTTGGGCTTGGCTTCTTTCCTCATTACTGCTGGTGAAGCTGGTATTATTAACATCCTCCCACTCTTCCCATTACACATTCCCATTACACAGACTATTTTTTCAAAACTTACATTGTTTTGACTGCAAAATGCTGTAAACATCTTCTACGGCAGTGTCAATTTCTACAATTTTATTTTATTTAAAAATAATTATTGAAAGAAAAAGAAGTATAAACAATTCCTGTAAACAGATACTAATGGTGCCCAGGTATGTCCCCCACGCCCAGGCAGGCTTCCTCCTGTCCCAGATTATTTTAAATGGGGTTTAATGCATTCATGATTTTGAGTAATAATTTGACTAAAAATATCTGGTTTGTCAATATAGAAATATTGCAATTTGAAATTATAAAAATGAACTGGCAATCTTGATTCTAGCTGTGATAACATGCTTAACACAAAATGGGATAGTCATAGCTAGAGCAGTTTGGATCTATTGGTGAAGTGATTTATTAGAAAAAAGCAGTTTTCACAAAATTGACCTTTGACAAGTATTACAATTTTCTCTTTGATATAGCATAGCAAATTGTTCTTGTTCAGATAATCCAATATCAGCTGACAGTTAGCATCCACAGAGCTCGTTAGACCTATTCTCCCACTACAAATATTCTTTTGCTGAACTACAGCATATAGTGCTCCAATGTAGGTCCTTGAATTTTAAGATACAGCAGAGAGATCAAATTACTGTAGCACAACTGTAGTTAGTCTTAAGCTAATTTGGGGTAAAGATTTCTGGTTTCAGTTCAGTTAAGCTAGGGGCAAAACTTAATTTGCTTCTCACACTGACAGTGAGTGAGAAGCTACTGTCATCGCATAGATATGAATAAGCATCACATAAGCTGAGACATAAAAAGGGTTTTATGACTAAAAATTTGTGTAGTTTGCACTGAAGAACATTTTTTTCTGGGGTTTGGAGGGGAGAAGAGGCAATCAGCTAGTATTTAATTGCTCTTCCTACACTGTTTTGGCTTTCAGTTGAAACTTGAGGCTACTGTGACGACTACGCTTTCTGGTGCAACACAAAATAACCTCATTGACAAGTGATCTCACTGGAGGGCCATCTTCTGAGAGCAAGGGTATCACAATACAGGGCTTAAATGAACTCAGAACTCCTGAATTTGACAACAGAATATGCTTTATTATTTTTTTTCTTCCCCCCCCCCTTATTTTTCATGGTTCATAACTGTAAGAACTTACAACTGCAACCATTTATTAGAATGAAAAGAAGTGTGTCAAGATACCCTTTGAAGCCTGTCAGTAATACTCTTAATTAGTTGTAGCAGTCAGTGTTGAACAAAATGAGATGGTTCTTTACTAGTTTCTGAGTAAGACACTTCCCATTCCCAATATGCTATTTAAAATCAGTCTAGAGATGCACTATTTTGCACAGAATTTGAAAGCTCAAAAGAAAAGGAACAAATCTACTGCATAAGATTGGAGAAACAACATAATACAGTCATTTTAAATGCCGTAGCTCTTATTTAGTTTCTAATCAGTAAGTATCTTGTTTCAGGTGTCTTCTATTCACAGTTCAAATTTTATAGGCTTTATTTACTAATGTGAAAGTCCAGATGAGATGCAGCAAAGGAAATTGGAAGGTGGCCAGCTATAAAGCATTTCAGCTTTAGCTGCTGGTAGACACTTAGTTAAACATTACCAAGTGATCAGGTTTACATAGCAGATATATTCTAACATTTTATGTCATTTACATTATTCTGGTGTCAAGATTAGATGGGGAAATGGATTCTGCACTCTCTTGCTGGGCATATGAACAAACAATGGAAACGCCAAAATTACAGATGTCCGTCAATTTATTTTACATACTTTAATTTTCAGAAAACTGCAGAAGCCCACAAAGGAAATGCCTGCAGGATTAGCCTAAGGAGGGTTGAACAACACGATTCGAACTCTTTTAAATAGTAACTTGAATATTCTCTGATCATGTTTAATGATTTATCAGTTTATATTTTGAAATGGCTTGAAACTCACGTAGCTGGAAGATATCCTTTGTGTATGACTTGTCTCCCTTTTACATACAAAATCTTATAGCTGAATGGGTTAATACAAAATGTTATTCTACTTAAAAATATATTTTTTAACAAGAAAAGGGTGAGCTCTCACCTAACAGGGTCAAAAGACAAGGGGCAATGTAGGCTTGCTTACTGAGGCCAAAGAGGGGCCAGAGCTTCCCTCTGTTTTGATTTGCAAAACAGATTTATTTTCACTGCATGTTTAGTGTGAAATACAAAAGACAATTGCATCAATGGCAAAATTCCTACAGACCTCATCACAGCCAGTTTTTACTTCCATGTGGTTTCAATTTTGTCATGTACTTACAAGCTTAAGTGATGCTTCCAGCTTAAGTCCTCTATGAAAGCTATAATTTGTTTCACAGAATCACTAGGTTGGAAAAGACCCACTGGATCATTGAGTCCAACCATTCCTATCAACCACTAAACCATGCCCCTCAGCATCTCATCACCCGTGCCTTAAACCCCTCCAGGGAAGGTGACTCAACCCCCTCCCTGGGCAGCCTCTGCCAGTGCCCAATGACCCTTTCTGTGAAATTTTTTTTTCTGATGTCCAGCCTAAACCTCCCCTGGCGGAGCTTGAGGCCATTCCCTCTCGTCCTGTCCCCTGTCACTTGGGAGAAGAGCCCAGCTCCCTCCTCTCCACAACCTCCTCTCAGGTAGCTGTAGACAGCAATGAGGTCAACCCTCAGCCTCCTCTTCTCCAGGCTAAACACCCCCAGCTCTCTCAGCCATTCCTCGTAAGACCTGCTCTCCAGCCCCCTCACCAGCTTCGTTGCTCTTCTCTAGACTCGCTCCAGAGCCTCAACATCCTTCTTGTGGTGAGGGCCCAGAACCGAACCCAGGATTCGAGGTGCGGTCTCACCAGTGCCAAGTACAGAGGAATGTTCCTTACAGAGGAACATTTCTTGTAACAATTCCCTGTAACGTTTCTTGATGTTCCTCAGTAAGTTTAAAAGTGTAAGACTCTAGCTTTTTGCAGATCTCTTAGTATTTTTCAGGCAGGCATCTTAGTATCTTTTAATTACGGTGGAATGGGTTTATGATACAATATGAAAAGCATTTCATAGAATCATAGAGTCACTAGGTTGGAAGAGACCCACTGGATCATTGAGTCCAACCATTCCTATCAAACAGATAGACCAAGTAAGCATTTGTGATAAGTAAATTGTGATAAGCGATTTACTGTGCAAAAAAAGCATTACTGTTGTCTTTGAGAGGAAAATGTAAATGTAACTGATGTAATTCTTATAGAAATACATGTTCCTTCACATGACTGCTCTCATAGAAATGTGTAGGATTGCTTATGTGGGTAGGTGCTCATCCCTGAGGATGGATGGCAAAATCAATGTTCAGATAAGGAATATGAACTAGACTCAGATACAACAGTGAAAGTGATTCCTCACTTTGAATTTCCTGGAGAAAGGCCAGACTCTAATTACATTTACTGAACATACTTTCCTCGGAGATTTCAATAACTGCAATAAAAAAAGCTAATGCAGGTTTCTGTACCAAAATTTTATTTGGCCTTATTTGTTTAATAATATCTAGACTGTGTTTAAAATTTGTACTATGCAAATTCACCAGATCAAGAACTATAACACTAAGTTTCAGCTAGCTGAAAATTCAGTCAGCAATTCTTTTTTCAACCTAAGCTAGTTTAAACCCCAAAATGCAAAACTTAAAAAACCCCTATGCATTAATTATATCTATATCTATATCTATCTATCTGTATAAAAAGACATGCTTTGTTTCTCAGTTTTTAATATCTCGTGAAACAGTACTAAGTTATAAGTCAGGTAATATTATAAAATAAACAATGATTTATGAGGATACATAAAGAGGTTTTTTCATGCTTACGTGCCTTTTGTACTTGTGTTTTTCTCATTGTTAATCATGATTTCAGTCCACGGTAGTGCTCTTGCTTTATAATTTTTGTGGTTTTGTAAACCTTGATGTATTAGAGGTTAGCATTTATCAATGTTTGTCTTCTTTTGGGCCTTAATTCTTCATGAAGCTGTCTACTATTAATGAAAATGTACAATTCCTTTAAGTCTTATTCATGTATGCACAAAAAGTAATGTATAATCATTTTTTCTTTGTTACTTAAACTATAGAATCACAGAATCACCAGGTTGGAAAAGACCCATTGGGTCACTGAGTCCAACTATTTTATAACAATCTTTTAGGACACATTTCATTTCTGAATTGTAATTAAAGGCAAGATCTGGATTATTAACTTGTGCTTTATCAACAGGCATTGTGATTTGTAAAGCTGTGGGTGTCAGTTGGATTTTTCAGCGAAATCACTCCAACACAGAAGCTGAGATCAGAACTTAACCTGATGGCTGTAAAAACTTTGTGCTGTTTTCAGGCGTGGCAGCAATTTGCTTTTTCTTTTTTATGGTGCAGCAGTGGGGCTTGCCACAAGCCCGATGTCACGTCAGATGGAGAGGAGAGGCAACGCACAGTGCTGGAAGGTCATCACTGTGTCAGATAATGAGGCCCCATGTCACAACCTCAGCACATCATGGACAGAAACTCTTACCAGACCCGCAGCACTAACCTGTAAAATCTGAAGTGAATACTAGTAGTGATGTGCTGCCAGTGGTACAAGCCAACCACCACACTGTTCCTACTGACAAGATTAATTGGACAACTAAATTACTTCTTTTATCTTATCGGCGCAATCAAGAACTGAAACAATGCAAAGAAGATATGAATGAAAGAATAGTTGTATGAAGAGAGAAACCAGCCCACTTCATTTTTAGAATATTTTGTGCAATCTGTGTTCCTTTAGTCCTTTAGCACTATTATTTTGTGTTTTAACCTTCTCAGGACTTCACATTTAAGTGTTGTCATGGGCAGACAGAAGATGATAAACCATTTATTGAATTGCTTTTTCTTATCTGAAAAAAAAATCTTATCTTTTTTAAAAAAATCGAACACTAAATCCCCCACCTTCCTACTCTACAGCATATTAATTATCAGCTCAACTCACACTACTAATTAAGTTAAATTTGACTGCTAAATAACTCCCGAAGAGCCAATTTATCTAAGGTAGCATGAGCACATATTCATTTCTCCTTACACATCACCAGCTGTTATTAATTAAATTCTAGTCACTTCAGACTCCAAGTCTGAAATAATTGCCACTATGGAAACACTTTTAAACTGTACTTAACAGTAAATTCGGCTCTTACTTTACTGATATTAGTAGTAATCTGAATAAAGGCAGACTCTAGTAATA
The DNA here is from genome assembly GCF_032191515.1 of Phaenicophaeus curvirostris. NCBI lineage: Eukaryota > Metazoa > Chordata > Aves > Cuculiformes > Cuculidae > Phaenicophaeus > Phaenicophaeus curvirostris. The sequence continues at coordinate 2,777,302 of NC_091394.1, read as the reverse complement.
CCATTTTAGAGTTTACAAGATATTCAGAGTAGTATATGGAATTTTGAAATTAATTTCTTGAATGTAAAAAGCTTTGCCATAAATATACATTAAGTGCAGCACTGAGTTTGATGGATTAGCCTCTAAAGAAAACATCTCCTGTCTGAAGGTGACACATACCTTTTCAAGTTCAGATGAGATCACAGCAGCAGCAAGTGATTTTACCCTCTGTGACAGCTACTTTCAGCTGGTAAGGTGAGGGCTGAAGTGATGCTCACAATTTGCTTCCTTGCTAACCCACCTTCCACCCACACCTGTGAAGCATCTGTGAGCTGATGCTTTGACAACTAGTAGGTCTCTACTGTGCAGGCGACCAGTATGAACAGGGATTAGGAAGAAAAGGTGTACTTTGCACTCCCTTAAGCAATTAATTAGGCATTGCTGCAGAAGGTTCGAAGAGACCTTCATTACAGATAATGAATAACACTCTTGCATGTAAAAGTTTTGCAACCAGCAGGAGATAAAATTGTCCTCTGGAAGCATTTCTTACCCCACTGGTAAAATTGAACTAGTCTCTCCTGAAATCAGCTATGCTTTCTCAAGTTTCAGTCATTGTAGTACGTAGAAGAGAAATGAAAATCTGAAGTTCTGAAATATTTATTAGTCCCATGTTTCCATGGAAGTGTGAATGAGTCACACACTGAATTCAAAGCTCACCTGCTGGTTTTAATTTATGTGATAATTTATAAAACAAAACACTTCATGGCTTTCATCTATATACTGCATTTCACTTATTTTCATGAAAACATGTACCATGTTTTCTTGCACTGGGTACTCGTGTTTGTGATCAGTTTCTGTCCTCTTATCTAAATGTAAACTGCTTACGGCATTAGGTTATTAAGACAGAAGTGAAATTAAATCCTTAAACCCTTTTCAAGCAATACAAAGGAATATGTTTACGGCAATTTATTATTTTTTAAAAGTAAACCATTACTGTTAACTAAGGACTACATCGTAAATTTAACAATAATTTCAGCTTTCTAAAAGACACAAATAAATTTCTGCTCAAGAATAGTGAATCATCATCACTGTCATCAAGTTATGTTAATTATAGCATATAGAGTCCTTAGCAAATAGCTTAGAACCTAAACATATGAAAGAGAACTGGTAACAGGAAAAGATACGTTTATACAGGAGGCCTGCGAGTTAGTCAGTTAGTCATATGAACTATATGAAAGATTTGCCAAGATAATTCACCAAGAATAGCTCTCATTCCTGGAATTATTTTATTTTAATCTTGCAACTCATATAGCCACTTTATGTAGATTTAATTGGGCACCCTAAGGTTGCCCAAACACATACACCATCTCATTGGAAGAAAATACTAAAGAAACGTGACGTTTTAGCTATTGAGAAGCTACATTGAGCCAAACTGTCTATCCAGCCTTATGTGGCAGTTCTGGGAATAATTTTCAGCATTAGTTTACAAAATGAATGAAAGAAACCGGTTTTATGTAAATTTGAGCATCTTGCTGAGGTTCCTGACAAGTGATAAAATTAAATGGAGAGAAAACAACCAGTGCAAATAAAAAGCAATTTGCATGAACTCTAGTCAAAAGGAAAGAAGTTAATGGACATGGCATTTACTTATAAGGAACTTGCCTTGTAAACTGTAGATTTCTCCAACGCTGTTCTGCCGGGTGATATGATGCCAATATGCACTGCGAGGAAGTGAAATCGACTTGGATAACGTCATTGGTTCAGACAGACTGGTCTGGAGCTAAAAAACAGTAAACATAAATGTAAGGTCACATATAGCCACACTTGATAGATAACCTCAAAACTGCAAATCGAACCAATGCTGTTAAGAAGATACTACTTCCTGAATTACCACAGGTTTCATGCTCTCATTTAAAATGTCTTATAAGCATCAGCACTGTGAATGCTCAGGAAAAAGCTACAAATATGCCTTTAGGTACATAGGTTCATTAGCACAACTTATTAGAATTTAAGAACATGTTCCTATTTATCTACAACTATTCTTGTTGCTGCCAGGATTTCATTGTTTTCCTCCATAACTTTAAGATAATGATAGATTATTGAATGACTGAACTCTTAAGCCTCTCTATGCCTCATGGTTATTTAGCCTGCGCATTGGACTGAATACCTGGAAATACGCTAAGAGACAATTGGAGACAACCAGCAGAGAATTAGCAATGAAGAGTCATTAATCCCCTAATCCTCCATTCAAGTGGAGGCATCTCATCACCAGTAGTGGCCTCAAGTGCAAATTTTCCCAGTCTAGGGACATCATATAAGCAAAACCGTGAATTGTATGGTAAGTGTCTATGTGCACAAGAGCTGTAGCGCAGAGACCTGGCATGAGGAACATAAAATATATTAAGAGAGCTCTGTCTCCAATGCAGAACCGATGTGAGTGGAAGACAAGACTAGGCTAGAGAAAAAACAAAACGATGGAGGAGTGCTCATCCTGAAAACCTCTTTAGATATACCTGTATAACTTAAGCTTTCTCTGCCTAGACGAAAAGGGAATGTAGCCTGATGTAGATGGGCTGAGACGTTTTCCCACAACTGTTGATTTTGTCTGTGTTTTTAATATGATTTATATGGCTACCTTCACTATACCTGTAATGAGATTTATTTATTTATTTATAACCTCATAAGTCCTCTAAAAAAACTCTTACAGAAAAACTAGATGCGAAAGTAATTTCAGCCTTTAAAATACATTTCTAGCATTTAGGTTTTCAGGAGTTATTCTAACCTTGTTATGGCCTTTTAATGAGTCTCTTAATCAATTATGGAGGAAAAAATTTCAAAATAACAGCACCGCTTTGCAGTGCCAAGGTAGATGATGATTACTCTTTGGTGGTAGAATAACATTATATATAAATAATAAAGCAATGGTGAAAGACTAGTGTTCTGAAGGGAGATTCACTGGGACTGACATTTTCTCTAATCTTCTTGGCCAGAGAGAATTGGGACATTTTCCTTCTTTTCTGGCAGAATTGTGCAGGTGTTTTTTTTTTTATTTCCCCCCGCTTTCCTCTGAAAGAAGCTCATAATAGATCACTTTGTTGTCTGACAGAATGGATTACCGTTGCAGAAAAGTAGCTGGATTTTACAGTGCATTGGGATTATATTCATTGAATGTCATTAAGAGGTGTGTCTCCACCTGTATCCTGTCACAAAAACATGTTTTTATTTCTTTCACAAAAGAAGTTTTCTGTCTATGGAAACGATACTAATTACTGTGAGGGCAGAAGGTCAGGTTTTTACATCTTTACAAGGTTTAAGCTATTGTAGGCAACAGATGAAATATTTAATCTACTTATCATTACATAAAACCATTCATTAATAACATCGGAGATGACGCTGACATGAACAGAGCTGAGACTATTTCAAGCCTGACTACACAGTAGGTCTTAGTAGAGACAAACACAACTAAAAGATAGGAGTCTGTAACAAACAGGAGAAATTGTTAGCAGGTTGAGCCACTTTCTATAATCCATCCATCCATCCATCCATCCATCCATCCATCCATCCATCCATCCATCCATCCATCCATCCATATGCGACAGAGAATCCAGCATTGCATAGACCTTATTTGCAGATATTGATTGTCCTTTCTGTTACCACGAAATGGGAGCTTTTATGAAAGAGAGATGCTGGATGACATGGAGGAAAAGATTTTGCAGACAGATAATTTCTGACCTGAAAATATACAGAATTTAGGAATAAGGCTGTGTGGAACTATAAAATAATTTCTCTAAGCATCATCACCCAGGGCAAAGTCTTCAGGTTTTAAAAGCAAAAATCTAGGATTTTTTTTAAGGTGCTCAGTACTCATGTACTTGTTTAAAGGTATGGTTATTTCCAGACATGAAATGGGGAAGATCAGAGCAAAAAAACCATCTAAAACTGAAAATCCAAAATAACACTACATCCCCACATATTCAGCAAAAAATGGAAATTAATTACAGTCCTAGAACAGCTCATCATGTTGACTCATAAATGTTTAAAGTGAAAACTGATGGTGTAGAACACACCGATATAGATAAGCTTAAATTCTAGAGCATAAGGTTAACCTTCAGAGATACATTCTAGGGGTCATAAATCTCAATCCATTCATCACTGAAATGTCCATTTACAGCCTTGTCTTGTTTCAAAAACAACCAGTGAATTATGTGCATCATTGTAAGTGTTTGTTTAGAGATGATATAAAGCACAAGTCAATGATGCGAGGGCTAGGACGACTTAACTGAATTAAAGTATTAATAGTAGCCAGTACTGTGCAGAAGATCTTATTTGGTTTGCCAAAATAACACTAAAATTGGGAGAGGCACACGAGGACAGGAAAAAAATCAATGACTGCTGTCTCCAAGAAAGACAAGAAAGAAGACCCAGGGAACTACAGGCTGGTCAGCCTCATCTAGATCCCTAGGAAGATGATGGAGCAGCTAATCCTGGAAATAATTTCTAGGCACATGAAGGATAAAAAGGTTATCAGGACTAGCCACCAAAAGGAAGACATGCTTGATGAATCTGATACTCTCCTATGGTGAAACAACTGGCTTGGTAGATGAGTGGAGAGCAGTGGATATTGTCTACTTTGACTGCAGGAAGACTTTAGATACTATTTCCCGTAAGCTCCTCATGGAGAAGCTGGTGAAGTATGGGCTGGATGAGCAGCCCATTTCAATGAGGAAATGGGAGACTGTCAGATCTATCTTCTGAATAACACAGGGTTAAGTAAGCTAGGGTGGAAAAGAACAAACTGAAATGCATTAGTTGGAGAGGTCAAAGAAAGAGACTGTCCACCATGGCTGATATGCCTCACTAGGACTAAGCGTTTTCTGGGCAATTCTATCTGAGATTTATGGTATTCCTGAAGGTTCTTTTTCATGAGGCTTGTCAAGTCAAAGTTTAAAATAGTGAGGCTTGCCATCAGTGCCAACTAACAACATCTTGACCTTCTTCTGTCCTTCACTGTCCTTGCTCTGCTGGGTATTCCTTTCTGTGACAGAGCTGACTGTGTCTGACTTCAACCTGATATGCTCTGCAGAAGATTTAAAAATATGCGAGTTCTTTCATGGTATTGCCTGCTAAAAGAAATGGTGTATCTTAAAGAGGCATTGGGACACTTGGAGTCCTCTATTTTAGTTGAGAGTACTTGAAAGACAGCCTTTCTGACTTCATAGAAGTTGCTTTGGCCAGTTTTAGAGCCGGTATGGTAAAATTCAAGCCATGAAAAAATGTCCCTCAGCGGAGAACAGGCTTTAAAAATTGTTTCTAGCAGATGGCAAGAAAGGTAAAATAAAGATGAACTTGGAACATCCCAAGTTGGGAGGAGCTTACCTGAGTAAGTTCGGAGCTGAAAAATTGGAAATCTTTGGCTTACATAAGTATTTTGGAAAAAAAAAAAAAAAGAAGCTAGAATCTGCATTGAAAGTGTTCACTGCACATCTGGGTTTCATTCTTTCTGATAAAACAAATGCCTTGGACCTCAGAAACTTCCATGTGAAGTTTTTCTTCTATTGCCTAAGACAGATCAGTAGTTTCCAATTACATATACTTGTAGAAATCACATTTCTTTTCGTTATTTCATTTCAGTACCTAGAAATTGGTGGTATCAATGAACTTTAATCGAATGACAGGATGAAAGTTTTTTGAATACCTGCTGAAACAATTATCATCAGTAACCTTTTGTGAACATTCCTTATTAAGCTTATCAGTGTGTGACTCCAGTATTCAGTAACACAGAGTCTTGCTGACTTCCTCTTTCTGACATTTTCAGAAGCTAGTTTTGTATGTCATACAAAGACACTACAATTAAAAAAAAATAGCAAACCCAGAACAAATAAAAATTACTCCCATGTAGTAAAGCCTTCTTTTAATTTTTCAATACCTTCTAAAAGAACACACTTCCTTCCTTTTAACTTGTTACTTTTAAACCCTACAAATGGATCCTGATTCATACAGACTGGGGCTAGCCATACATGTGCAATGCACTTGAATGTATAAGAATGTAAATTATTAAGTTTTAGCTTTGCAACACACTATATTGGGGGAGCGGCTAAAAAAATATACTTGAGCACATCAACAAAGAAAAGAATATATTAGTTTAATTTAAAGCAATTTATTCATATTTCATTTAATATTTACTTTAGTAGCTCCACTGCCTTTAGTGGGTTTTTATAGACTTAAAATCAACTGAGAAGTTGGTATATAAAACTAAAGGGCTATTCTTTTCCACTGGCAGTGCTAACACACATGGGAATTATACAGCCAGAGAATTCTTGACATTTCTCAGTTTTAAAATTGCAATAAGAATTCATTCAAAAGCAAGGCACTCACTTCTAAATAAATACTCATAATGTATCTTTGGAAATATTTTTTTTGAGTCCAGAAACAACTTAAAATGGGAGACAAGACTCTCCAAATCACAGTCCAAATTCCTGCATATAAAAGTAACTAGTGACATTTTTGCTTCCTTTACTGATGTTAGTTTAGTAATTAGCAAAACCAGCTGCAAATCAGGAACCAAATTTGGAAAGGGGGAAACAGAGAAGTGTTTGCAAATTGCTGTATCTGTTCAACGTATTTGCATCAGACTAATGAATCCTACAACTGGCAACTTTTCTCCACTTATTTTCAGTTTCAGACAATAACTCAGGTTTTTTTTAACACTGGCAAAAGTTGCTTGGTGTAGTAGAGGTTGTAGGCACATAACCACATGCCATGTAACTCAAGCCTTTTGAAATCCATGGTTGTCACTTAACAAGAATCCTTTGTCTCTGTACCGGTTAGTTCCAGCCTCATGAAACAAAGGAAACAGAATTATACCTGTTGCCATGGAAATCTGCAACTCCATCACTTTTTTCTTCATGGAATACAAAATGTGTGTAAAGGTGATCACTGAACAATGTGGGAAACATTACAGAAATGTCACTATTTTAAAAAGTATCTTATAAAATCTCTTCACTAGTAGCAATTGCAGCTTTTACCACTCTGACCTACAAGGAAACAAGACTAATGAAGAGACAACAAGTCCTTTCATTTTATAAAAAAGAATCTGTGCTGATTTGTCAATGGATTTTGAATCATAGATGCTGTAGAAATACGCATTCAACAGCCAGCCAGATGAATCTTGCCTGACAGCTTCCTTTATGGAAATGGATTCTGACAGACTGAATATGTGATGAGACTAGCAGCTTTACCCGGAGACAGTCATAAGGAACAGAGCGATATATGCTTCTACCATAGCATGGAAAACCATCAATAAGCCCTTGCTGCTGAATACTGCAGAACTGAAATATTTTTTTAGAAATGATTCCTGCAGTTTAGATAGGTCAGTAGTGCAATGCTTTTTTAACACCATCAACAGAGGCAGTGGGACAGAATCCACTCTTAGCAAATCTGGAGATGACAACAAACTAGCGGGAGCAGTCAAACACTCAGACTGGGGAGGCTTCCAGTCAGAGGGACCTCAGCACAGCAGAGGAAAGGACTGAGAGGAATCTCATGAAGTTCAGCAATGACAGATGTTAATGCTGCAGCTGGGTCAAGGCAAATTAGTGCATGAGTATAGTCTAGGGACTAAGTTGCTAGATAAAAGCTTTGCCAAAGGACCTAGTTGTCCCGGTGATAACATGAATGATAAGTGTACACGTGCAGTGATGGAGGTTAATCACATACTGGACCACACTAGCAAAAGCATGGCCAGCAGGTTGGGGGAATCATAGAATCATAAGGTTGGAAGAGACCCACCGGATCATCGAGTCCAACCATTCCCATCAAACACTAACCCATGTCCCTCAGCACCTCGTCCACCCGTGCCTTAAACCCCTCCAGGGAAGGTGACTCAACCCCCTCCCTGGGCAGCCTCTGCCAGTGCCCAATGACCCTTTCTGTGAAGAAAATCTGTGAAGAAAATCTGTGAAGAAAATCACATCTCCCCACTACTTGGCATTTGTGAAACATCTGGAAGTTCACCTGTATTCGCAGATCCTTTAGGTTTGGGTGGTAGCAAAAGAGAAATGTAAAACTGGAAACAGCCCGGAAGAGAACCCCTAAGAAGTAGAATACAATCAGTGATGTTGGATTAAGTGCCTAATGTTTATTCAGCATGAGAAAGAGAAAGCTTAGAGAAATCTAACTCCAGTTTGTTTCACTCTTCTTAAAGGTTTGTTGCGTTGAAGACAGTTACCAGAGATGCACAGTGAAATGACAAGAGGGCACAGTCACAAGGGAAATTAAAGACAGACCTAAAGAAAAATTCTTCACAATGAGAGCATCCAAGCACTGGAATAGATGCCCATAATCCCATGAATACCTTAGGGGTATTAAAAACTTGAGTGGATAAGACCCTGGGTAAGCTGATCTAGTTTCGATGCTATCCTTGCTTTGAACAGAAGATTAGGTGAGTGGACCACTAGCAGTCCTCTCCAATGCCTATTTTTCTGAACCTATAGTGAATGGGTTTGAAAATCCCAATATGGCTGTGCCAGTGCATTAACAGGACATTATTTTTCTTACTGTAGTAGCTGCACATCTTTATATAATATAGGTAAGTGTAACAAGTGAAGTGTAATAAGTGAAGTAATGACAAATCAACAGTACAGGGTCTTTAATGTCTTTACAACTGTCTTACATTTCTCCTGAACCAGAGCCACGCACAGGTGATAAATAAAAATTGTTAGCATGGCTGGCATCGTAAGGGATATCAGTAATGTAAGAACAATGACCCAACACTGAAAGAAAAAAGGAACATAACCCCTATCTAGTCAGTCTTTGATTAATACATATCAAAGATAGCTTGTACTTGGAAAAGTGCCGGTATTTCAGATACGACTTTTTTAGGTACTAAGTATCTGTTGTATTGGATCTAAGCATAATGTCCTGTGTTTGACTGGGACAGAGTTAATTTTCTTCCTTGTAGCTGGCATATTGTTGTGTTTCTGATTTAGGGTGAGAGTAATATTGATAGCACACTGATGTTTTAATTATTGCTGAGCAGTGCTTACACACAGTCAATGCCTTTTCTGCTTCTTACATCACCTCACCAGTGAGCAGGCTGGGGTGCATAACAAACTGAGAGAGGACATGGGTGGGACAACTGACCCCAGCTGACCAAAGGGACATTCCATACCATATGACACTATGCTAAAAGTAAGTGTATATATATAAACATATGTTTTATATTTATAAATATAATGGAGGAGTTGGTCAGAAGGGCAGCGGGTGCTGCTCAGGGACTGACTGGGCATCGGTCAGCAGATGGTGAGCAATTGCATTGTACATCTCTTGTTTTGTATATATTATTATTCCCTTCCTTTTCTGTCCTATTAAACTGTCTTTATCTCAACCCACAAGCTTTACCTTTTTTTAAATTTCTCTCCCCCGTCCCATTGCAGGGGGAGGTGTGGGTGGTGAGTGAACGACTGTGTGGTGTTTAGCTGCCCGCCAGGTTAAACCACCAACACATGATCAGAGAGATTGTTACGAATAATTTTCAAGTTACAAAGTCTCATATTTATAAAAAGGAACAGAAGCACAGAAAAAAGCAAAATGAAGACAAAGGGTGAACTTCACCTAATCTTTGTCCTATCTACAGGTACCTGATGAACCAAAGCACAAAAAGCACAGGAGGGATTTACAGAGCAACTTTACGACTATGAGGAGAATTTTTGATCCCCTCTCAGATTATTACTTTTTATAATTCGCCTATTCTTTGAAAAGCAGCGTGACCCTCTGTAAATCACTGATAAAGTAGTTTCTTATTTATCAAAGTCTTACCTATTCCCTCAGGCAATATAAAGAACTCGTGAACAGAGCTGCTGGAACAGAGGAAAGCCTGGCATGACAGGAGACACAGAATGACACTGCAGTTCAAAAGACTACTGGAAATCATGTGAAAGAACATTTTTCAGAAGTTAATTCTTCTGTGAATAGGTAATTGACTATGATTCCGGATTTGTTTTGTTGTTTTGTTGCTGTGCCATTTGCAGCATGCAGCTGATTGCTCTATGACCTTGGACAATTCATATGCAGCTGAATTTCGCCTTAATCTTTCTGTGCCTTATTTTACTCATTAGTATAATTATTATAATAACACCTGTCTCCTGAGAGCATTGGGCAGCTTCATCAGCTATTATTTTTCCCAATATTAATAGGAGCAGTATAGGCTATTTCCCTTTATTTTACAAAAAAAGGTTTTCTCAAAATAGCAGATATGAGATTAATAATGAATTAATCCCACTGGAGAATGGCTTGAGAATTATTTTTCTAGTAATAGTTAATATAAACTGTTCCTCTGTTAAGAGAGATTGATGACATAAAGCTACCAGCACAGTTATACAAGCAAGTTGTCTTAAAAGGTACACAATGCCAAAAAAAACTTTGCTTCCATATTAAATGCTTCTCAGCATTTAGTTAAGGAGAGGGCTGGGAACAGCCAAGTAGGGTTCAGTCAGGCATGCAACACCTACTGTATAATTATAGCAACCATTCCTAATTTATCACTCATATCACCCACAGCTTTTAGCAAATAAGACCGCTAATGAAATCATCAATTTTGTTCAGGTAAAGTTCTGTGGCTCTTCACTTTCTGCATTATCTGGAAGCAAATATGAATTTCAACTCGACAGTGCCTCTCCAACTACTTTGATAGCTCTGTAAACATGCAATATTTTGCAAAGTACAAGAAAAGCAAAAAAAACCCAAACCAACCTTCAAATCCACTTATATTCAAATGCATCAATGAAATAAAATACACTTGACTTCTAAGAAATACGCACCTAAGTCTTTAAAAAGTTCCTAAAAACGTAGATAGGTGGCTACATGGATATTTAAAGCACCTATGTGTTAAATTCTCATAAGAATTTGCATCTTCAGATACCTTACTATGCAAACATTTTTGCCCTGTAGCATTTCTACAAAATAACCAGACCTGAGATGCTTAAATTGAAATGCCTACAGTATAGCATGCAAACATATAAATAAGATGAATGAAAAGGGAAAACAGTGTCATAAGATTCATTTATTCAACTTTATGATGGATTTATAGGATAGAGAAGACTCCTTGCAGTTAAGAAATGGTATTCTCTCAGCTACGAGATTCTTCTGTAGAGCTTTTACTAGAAATTTGAGTTCAGCTCCTACTTTATAGTGGAAGGCAGGCAGATTTCAATCTGAATCTTACACAGCCCAATAGACAGAAAGCTCAAAGAACACTGTAATACTACACAAAATATTCCAGAAAATTTTGAAGGAGGAAAGAATAAGTAAGTTTTAGCCTAGTAAGCACATTCATGTGGTGAGGTGCTCGCGTTTTAGTCTTTAGGAGAGATTTAGAGCATCTTTTCCCAGTCAAGATGGGAAAATGGCTATAGATTAGAGAGACTTCAAAAATTGTGTCAGGCAAGGGTAGAATTGAATTTTTCCCACCATGACCTGAGTGAGACCCCTCGTGCCTACTACCGCTTCAAAAATATTCAGAACTCCAGTGCGAGCTTTTGGTTTCAAATGGCAAAGCAGCATTTAAATTACATCACCAACTACCAAAATATCTGATACAGTCTTATGCAAAGACTTGTCAGCTCTGCTCTCACATCTACCCACGCCACTTACCTACACGCTCCACAAACCTTTATGCTGTCTGCAATGTTTCTGACATGACAAACAGCTCCCTGCCCCGCTATCACCTCGTAGCTGCACTAAACCTTCGTTACCATAATAAAGTCTGTACCTGTGATGTGGTTTCATTCAAACGCAGCAAACATCCAGCAACAACAACCACCTGCAGCATCCCCTGGAAAATCCAGGCTCTGCACCTCATCCTCTCCCTGCCTGCAGGGTGTCATACGGGGGCACAATAAACCCCTGATAGAGAAAGAGGGGGTAAAAAACATGTTAACTTGGTAATAAAGGAATAGGTGAGGGACTCTAGTTTCATCATACTGGGATGAAACATTTTCCTTTAGGAAGGGAATGGTACCTGCTGTTTTTGAATGCTGCTGCAGTATTTGAATCTCTATTATGAGACCTGAGTAATAGTCCCTGAAAAAGTGCCAATGAAAGAAATCTATATTGAAGAAAATATTTTCTTTCAAACAAGGTAAAAAAGCAAACAGCTCCAGTTTGAGGAATCATTAACTGCCACCCAGTCTAAATATCCACAAACCTCCTACCTTCTTCTGAAGCAGTGAAAGTTGGAAATAAGTTTTTGACACAACTTCAGGATTTAATTCATCCAAGTACACATGGTTTTGTGAGCCTGAGGAATAACAAAGACCCTGGTAAAATTATTAAAAACTTCTCACAGAAGAAATAAGAGTCAGAAAAAAAGTAGTGATGCACTTAATGAACCAAGAACCCTATGGGAAATTACTGATACTTATGGGAACTGGTTTTACAAAACTCAGACCTTTTGGACACAGATTCTAACTTAGGGGGGGAAAAAGTCAGCATTCTTGTTCTTGTTAATATTTAGAGATGATCATGACTTTCCAGTGGATAGACAGACAGACAGTGGAACACTTCCAGTTTTCTGTTATGGTTTCCCACCACAAAGAAGGGGCTGCTTTACTTGTCTAGAAGCCCTCTCTTGCCAAAAGTGCTGCAAAGGTATTTCAGCTTTAACTTGCAACTTCTCAAGATCTTTAGAACCAGTAATTGACATAAGTTTACAACACCTGTGCAAACCAAGTAAACAATTCACCAACTACATATTGCAATAAAGCAGCCAGCTTTTCACCTTGTTATAAAGTTTCTAAACAAACATTATACAACAACATAATACAGTAGTTTCAGATGGGAAATACAGAACAATATTGAGATAAACCTTCATGTGAATAACTGACCTGAGGCCATATTTTAGCTTAGACTAAGTGCATGAGTTCATGAACAATCATACGCATTCAGAACCTCAGTACGTGAGCTTAAGCATATCTTGGAAACAGAAGAAAACATACAGAGAGACTAATGTGCCATGACATGGGATCATTTATGGATGAACTCTGGAGTTTTCCTCTCCGTTATCTCCTCTGGGTATTGACTTGACCCAAATGCATTTAGGCAGACTTACAACATAAAAGAGCTTTGTCATAGTAAGTAAATTGCAGTGCTGAAACGGATCCCAAAAGACATATATTTTAAATAAGCATTTCATATAATCATTGGGTTGGCAGCCTCCAGTAGTGTCTCTGTGAATTTCCCATACTTCACAAGTTGAAAATAATAGTTATACCATTGCACAAAGATATAAATGACAACTATTAACCAGACAAAGCACTGAAGATGCATTGGCAAAGGCAGAATACTTCAAATTGAAATAATAATTTTAAAATAAAAATCTAGAATGTTTGATGTGTTTGTTGATGATGTTTGATCCTGTAATGTTTCAATGTGTATATGTTTAGGTTGTGATCAGGTTAAAATACAAGAGGAACTACATATTAGAAACTTGCTTACAGGGAAAATCTAAATTAAAAATTCACTATGAAATTAATGTTATTTCCTCCAGCCTCAGAGTTTTGGTTTTGTTTTTTTTTCCTTTTCTGGTTCTAAGACAACTTATGCCGATGTTCTTTATTCAGTTTACATTCTTACTAATACTATGCCTGACAACTGCACCATTTATATCTGTCCTCAGACCAGTCCTATAAAATACTCTTAGCTTCCTCATTTTGTTCCAGCTAAGAGAAAGATTAAATGATTCACGGGCTTATTTCTTAGCTACCTTCCTCTTCAACTTCTACTAAAGCCCAGTGCCATTGCCTGATATTTGTTATCTCGGGCACATTCATTAGTTCCCTCCTAGTAACTTTATTTTTTAGAATACTTTATAAACTAACTGATATTATCTTTTCTAAATGACAGAAATTTATCATGGTAACTAATTAACTTATATTAAGTTGAATATTAGAGACAATACTTATAAATAATAAGAATGGAAATGGAAGAGAAATCTAAAGATGTGTTGGTACATACACATATGTACTCTGGTAGACATTAAAAAGATCATAATCTAAAATGACATTTTTACAATTCTTCTGTCTAAACTAAAACAAATGTCATAGAATATTTCACATGATAATGTTATGAAACTTGTGCCATTATAATTTCTTCATGCATTTATACTTCTCTTAATAATGCTTGATTAACTTCAGCTGTTTAACACCATCTTTAGTGTTACTTTATATAGAATTACTGTTTTACACCTTGTAAATTTTTATTCTTTTGAGATACATAATATGTTTTTACTGGCAGCTCTTGAAAGAAGTGATTCACAAGGTTACAAAGGTATGACAACTTCCTTACTGTACCCTCCTCGCGTGTGCAGTCATAATGAGAAATCTACAGTTCTTAACCCCCCATTTTATACACTTGAACAACAGTAGGAGTGGAAGTTACATCAGGAGTGTTTTCAGTGGAGACTGAGTGGCAGAACATCAAAGCTGAAATTAAGGAGGAAAATCATGTCTGAAATTCCAACGCCATGTGACAGTAAGCACATTGTCATTGTAGTGTAGAGGTTACATAGACAAACGCTGCTGAGAACAACTGTATTCACATGGTGGTGTGGGCAAATTATTTCCACTGAGATTCTTCATAAAAAATATCACCAAACTCAACATCAGCTACTGACTGCAAGAAAGAGTATACTCAGCACTTATGGAGGGCAAACTGTTCTTTTTCCCTTTCTCCTCTGAATGGGATGACTGGGTAAATTCGATTGTTCACTGGTGCCTCTGTAAAAGAATTCAGCTCAGTAACCCTGCAGAATCCTCTTCTTTTACCTAGTTTATTTTTGACCCAAATTAGGAAACTGAATTGACTCCCTGATTCAGATAAGTACCTGACCTAACAGCAGGGAATTTGAAGGACCTTGCAACCTAGCCTGGGGAGCAGGAAGGGATGGAAGAGCTGGCTGCTATGACATTCAGACGTGCATCTTCCATGTTCAACATCAGACTACAGTTAGTGGGGACGCATATTGCTCTTGGGGCTAGAACTTTTTAATTTTTGTTTTATTTTTTTTTCAGTAATTCCAAGACTGCCAGTACAACCAGATTTCTAAATGTTACATTTAAAAACAAAAGGGAAGGGTAGTGTGTATGCATGTGCAAAAGAAAAGGTATGTAAGAATGTAGAGTAGTCAGATGATAAAACCAGAGGTTTTGACACTCTAATATAGATAGTGCAACAGCATTAAAGATTTTTTTAAAATAAAAAGCCAGTCATTTTAATTTGAATTAATTTGTTGTGTTGATCATAGAATCATAGAATCATAGAATGACCAGGTTGGAAGACACCCACCGGATCATCGAGTCCAACCATTCCTATCAAACACTAAACCATGTCCCTCAGCACCTTGTCCGCCCGTGCCTTAAACCCCTCCAGGGAAGGTGAATCAACCACCTCCCTGGGCAGCCTGTTCCACAATGACCCTTCCTGCGAGAAATTTTTTCCTAACGTCCAGCCTAAATCTCCCCTGGCGGAGCTTGAGGCCGTTACTGTAAAACCACTACCAAAACACTCCTATATTACTCCTTTCCCTCAAAAAACCACTCACTAACAAAAATTATCATCTGTACCACACTGATCCATTAAAAAAGTGAAGAGTGAAGAAACTGAATGTACAGGTAACAATTTTTCTGAAAAGAATTTCGATTTAATTACTTGCAGTGGCTCAAATTTGCTATTGTCCAAAACTAAGTGAGAATAAACTACTATCCCTTTGCCAGTTAACAGTTTAAAACTCAATCAAGAAGACCAGTTGAGCTAAATTAGACCACTGTCCACTTTGCCATAGTATCTGAATAAAATCCACTCTGCTTGGACCACAGTAAAACCAGTAACTAAATGGAAACCACACCTGTCCCAGGGACTATTGATCCCACATTTCAGGTCCTTCCACTGTTATAATTTGCAAGGGAAATGGGCAGAAGACGAAGTGTGCACATGACTGCCTATTTTATCTAGGTCTCTCTTGCCTGTGATGACAATGAGGCAGACTTAGTCCTGTATCAGTTGACACAGAAGAATTCAGCTTTGAGCCCATACCCATTCAAAGGTAATGGGGAAAATTAATTTCCTTCTCGTGTCTCTCTCTTATTAACACAGTTATCCAGCACATTATTTAGTTTGAGCTATAGTTTTCTTAGCATAAAGATGAATTTGTTGCTTAGCATTCTGAAGCAGTATTTTTGTGTGCATAAATGAAGTAAATGTGGCCCATGGCTGCTTGCAATATCTTTATCTGACAAGTCTCTGGCAGCAGTAACTAATTTTACCATTTTTCCTCTGCCACAATTGTTTTCTTTTTTTTTTCATCTGCTTTGAGTCTTTTTGCTTTTTTATCAGAAATGCAATGTACTTTGTATATTCATGATGAGAACTAACTGTGACCTATAAATTTCATCAAGGTTGCTTTAGTAAAAAATGCATTTTGATTTCTTTTATAAAGTGTCTTCACTTTTTATAATATTGATTTACAACCTATTATAATCTGAAAAAATTTAAATGATACTTCAGTGTCTTAATTACTTAAAATATGTTAATATTTATGACAGAACACACACATTCAAGAGTCCTTTCTGATATATAACTTATATTGATTGGAAGGAAGAAGTAAAGATGGAATCACTGTTACATTTTTTCCCTTTTTCTGATTTGTATAGTAATGGTTATAGCATAAAGCATCCTTCACTTTCAAGAATTTATTCTATTTTCACCTTTACAACCCCCCCACACCCCACATTAATTCTGTAATATTAAATATGAGCTTTCCATTACAGAAAGGGTCAGGAAAGAGCAAAAGATCCCAAGTATAGAGCTAGATACAAAGTATAATGGTCAAGCTTTAGGAAGACCTAAAAGACATTTATGGCCTACAGATCCCATTTAAAAATACACTCTTCCTTGTATTTCAATTTTAGATCCTGAAGAAAAAAAATATATAGGGATTTGATAAAACTGTTGCATTTAGACATTTGAGTAACAATTATACGTGATAAAGGGAAATAACACATATTTTGTCTGTGTAAAATAACACGTATCATCAGACTTTTTCTTCTACTATGAATACAACTCAAATGCTGCAGATGACACAGATGACCCCTTAAAGTTCATCATCCCAACAGTCAGGAGCAGATGAGGTTCTGAAATCAAACCAACATTAGCTTACTAGTTGAAGTATAAACTCAACAGGTTTTTTCAGTCTCTTCTACACAGCCCACAACTTCTATGCAGCCTACAGGCAGCCTACACCAGGGCTCTACTGATCTTCCTCTACAGATCACAGGATCTGCAGGATCACAGGATGAGTGCAGCCTCATCCAGGAGCCAAGTACATGATACACTGCATGGCTGATGAGTCATTTCTATTTCTCAGTCTGCTCTCGGAGTTTGATATTACATACCATATGTCCATAGCCTTTATAAATGAGGTTTCAGGGAAGTCATCTGATGGCAGAATAGAAATGGCTACGCTAAGCAGTAAAAGTGCTGATCGATAGGTGGAAAACGTGAAAGTGGTGGTTGCATGGAAGGAAAATACTGTATGATCCTGGTCTTGGTCTAAGCACTTACTATGGCAGCACAAACCCAATTTCTCTTACTGGTGTAGACACTTTAAAAGCAAATATATTTATAATGATGCTTTTTCCTCATTTTGGACTATTATTCAAACTCTTTGTGCCTAGCAGAATGCAGTCAATTTTTACCAACACTTCTGCTATTTCAGATGCTCTTCCGTTTACTCTGTCATCTGTCTTGTCTTGGACTTCCCAACAATTGCTACTCTTTCCCTAATGTTATTTTAATCTTGTGTAAGTCTGACTGCTTCTTCTGTCCAAAGCTGGTGCATCTCAACTATCATGCAAATGATCCTGCTTTGTCTAGTTTTACTGGAAAACTCATCTACCTTTCTTCATAAATCACTGAAACCCCCACTTTTTATGGCTTCCTGTCTTTCAGCTCTTACTCAGAGAGATGCAGAGTCTGAGGGAAGCATTCAGCCTAACAAACTTCTGCCACAGAAATCTACATCTTTTTCATGTTTCTTTTTTCAGTAAATACAGAAAGACAGACTTACTTGGGGAGTAATTAGGACAAGGAGTTGAACACTGTGGTCTTGACCTGCCCTTTGTAGAAGCCATTCTCCCAGGAGTGTGAGCAAGATATTTTGACAGTGATGGAGCGTGTGGGGAGAGGACTCTGTAAGTTACCTTTGCATGACTGTGGGGATGTACAAGACAGGCAAGGGAAAAAGGAAGAGAGTCACTGGAAATGGTACAATAACCCTGAAATCTCTTTCTAGGAACAAAGATGCGTGGAGAACAGTGGTCATCTGAGAGGAAAATGAGGTTCCCTGGTCTTCCCATATCTTTACTCTCTGGTAGATATAAAGGTAGCTTCATACAAGTTGACAGCTAGCTTTCCAGAATTATCATTTAAGACCCTCTAAGTCCTTCTAAGCATACAGGGATTGCTTTTTTTAATTCTTGCCTTTAAAAACTCCAAGCTTCCAATACTTAAATAATATTTGAGTGATGAAAGATAACTCATGCAAACTGGAAAATCTAAAATTAAAATAAAATAAAAAAATTGCTCATTTTTGAACCCGCGCTGCATTGCTACTTATTGTAAGTAGGGCAAATAATCCTTTTCAAGGTTAAGAAAAACAGAACATGTCTGCTGCCACCTAGAAGTGTTTATATCGGACTTTTATTCCACCTGTGAGGCCATGAGGAGCAATTAACACTTATTTGTCGATAGTCAACTCACAGCTGGCTTCAACTAAAGTCTTAATCACAGTCTTAACAGAGCTACAATTTTCAAGAAGGTAACCACGGATCTAGCATTAAATGTTATTAACTGTTCTAAAAAGACACCAACAATAGATTGTTGTCTAGAACACACTGAAAATCCCTGAAAATGAAAATACATAAATGCAGAAGTCTGCTTTGTCTTAGCCACACAGCTAATACCTTTATTATAGCCAAATCCACAGGCTGCCATTATTCCATACTTGTTTTATTCATTACCAAGTTTTCTACATTTAAACATTTTGGTAAGAGGACCTTACCCGTGCCTTCTGCTCCATTTCCATCATTAATCTTTCATGTTGCTCTGCTATTGCCAGTGTTGCGGAATGGACTTTCTGATATATCATTTCTCCTTCTCGTGTCTGAAAGGTGAACAGCCCTTCTCCTGTGTCACACATCCTGCATTCAGATTTAAGCAGAAGGAAAAAAAAATGAGTAATGTGTAATTTTTATCTCACTGTTATAAAAAGTGCACTCCTTGCAGAAGAAAATGCCAACTTTTGTAGTTAAACTGAGATTCTGAACATCTGCAGTTATTTTTACCATCGAGGAAAGACGTATTCCAAGAGATGTGCAGAACTCATGAACATAACCTTTAAATTCAGTTTTAATCATCTTCTGGGTAGTGAAAAAGAAGTTTTATCATAGAATAAAAATTTGAGGTAATACAGTCAGCTATTTATGGCATTGTTTCAAATGTCTGCACTGGTAAGTAGGGGCTAAATTTAATTCTTTTAACCAATTGGTTCCAGAAGTACATAGCCCATCATGACTTTGAAAAGTTGACATTTTAAGAGAACATTGACCAATTTAAAATGCTATTATGGTTAATGACTACAAAGAAGCTGTATTGAAAGACAGTATTAAGAGGGTTAAATTATAACTGTCTCTGTTAGTACATTTATGTGAGGCAGGGTCTGAAGCTATCTTGATAATTACAAAAGCCATTCAGCCTGTTTGACAATAGGAACAGTATTTCTGTAGTATAAGAAGATTAAACAGTGAAAAAAACGCCCAGAAACAGAAATTGCTTTCTTCTTTTGAGAGCAACTGCTTTTATCCTTATCTGTTATGCTGTTGTAGCATTATTCTGAGGAAGAAGAGTGGTACACGGTAAATGCAATGACAAAAAGGGCTAGGAAATATGGAAAATGTGAGTAAACAAAAAAGTTAGATTATTGAGTAACTGTTACTTCGAATATGTCTTCTGTGTTAAGCAGCGTTGGAATTTTATGTACTTCTACTAGTAGTTCCATTACATTATCAGTGTCTGATTTCTGTATTTTTATAGAGTACTTCTTGCAATTTTAGAAATGGAATTAAAAAAAACTTTTTTCTTTGGTCTGATACCTTCTGTAAAGATTTTCAGTGACAGAAAATTGTTGACTTGAGTCACTGATATATAACATCCTTCAATAACAGAAAGATTTTGATTTGCTGCAAAATACCAGATTTTTTAAATGTTTGGGTTGTTTACATTACTTTTAAGGACACCTGACGTTTTTAATATCCCAGCACCCTCAGCATGGTCCCAGAAAGCCTGAGGCACACAGAATTACTAAGCATTTTGGAAAAATATATCCTAAATAGTCTAACATTCTAACAGGCTTTTAATTATCAATACCCTTAGAATCTGAATCCCAGACTCTCTCTGATTACTCACATATTAAATTTTACAAAAAGTTTTCCATTCAAATGAACATATAGATCTATATTGTTTTCATTAAATAATCATTTAGATATGTCTCCTGATACATTAGATGCACACAGAAACACACAGACTATTACATTACAGCTGGAGGAGACATGATTTCATGAACCTTCTATAAAGAACTTACACATGGCTGTGTTTGGGAAGAACAGAAAGTGTTGAAGGCAGAAACAGATAAAACAGAGGTACTTCTGGAAAATATTTGGTGAAAATACTTAGTGATGATCAACTGAAGTGTGGAAAAGATGTCATAGTCTTAAGAATGGATGATTCATGTTATTATTCATACGAATATTATACACAATTCTGGAATAAAAATAGCCTCCATCCCAAGATGTAAAGAAAATACAATCCTCTTTGTACATAGGTACTATTTGATCAGTATTAAAGTGATTTGGCAATTAATAGATTTTTTTTAAAAAAAAACCCCAACTTCTGTATTAAATTCCAACAGCGACCAAGATCCGTGCTGCAAACACTTAAGATATTTTATATCCTCAGCCACAACTCTCCAAAGAGCTTCTGGTAGAAACAAAATGTCTCCAGAGTTTTGTGACATTATGGCAACAGCATTTCAGATCCCTCGGGGCATCGTATAGCTGGGACTCTGCTTTTGTGTAAAGAGATCTTAATAAAATTCAAACAGCGTGAAATGGAAAGTCTGGAAAAAAATGACGAGGTTTAAGAGACTGAAGCAAAATATGATTTTATTTGTTGGTTTCAGAGGATGAAAAATCCTACAGGGATAAAAACAAGGAAGCTGGCAATGGGATATGATTAAGATTCAGGAATTAAGCTGCTTGCTGCCGATCAGACCAGGGTTTGCCGTGCAGCCCTGCCCTGATGCCCCCTCCACCCCCCCAGGCAGAGCCATGGGGACCTGCTGCCCTTCTGCAAGGGGTGACTGTGGCAGACGTGTCACGCCAACCTCAGAAAGCCACTGATGGCAGCCTCCCCATTTTGGGATCGTGGGCATCATTTACAAATGGTACATTTTCCCAAACAGATGTTCGTGCTGTCCTGTCATGGGTGAAACATTTTAAAATGTTAACAGTGCAATATTCATCAACTGCATGAAAGGACAGGAATTTGACATCTCAGCTTCATTTCACTGTTTCAGTTAAGGATAAAATGGATTTTCACAATAATGAAAGCTGTCTGAAACCTGAGATGCTGAGAAACATTATATGCTCTAAGTCCTTGCTTTACACAAAAGGATAAAAGGCAATGGTAAAGAGAAAATTCTTAGTTCTTCATATATCTGTCCACCTTTGTGATGGATTTAAAAAGAAGGCTAATTTGTAAATTAAAAAAATTAAAAGCATTAAAAGAAGGCTAATTTGTAAATTTATTACTCAAAAGTGTGTTAAACTACATACAAATAACTGAAATGGTAAATATCCTCACATAAGAACTGAAAAATTACTATCAAAAATGTTTGCTATTAATAATTGCATCTGTTAATAACACATAATAAATAGCTACTACCATAGTTTAGCATTTCTAGTTCTTTAAATAAAAACGGACTTTAAATTTTTAAATGAGAAGAGATCATGAATAGGTATTTCAGTGTCTTAAAAGTTACCAGTACCAACTGGATGTAATTGCTGTTGCATAGTTCGCACTTAATGTGACAAAGCTGTTAACTCAGACAGTTCAAGCCCAGAAATTAAGTTAGCTAGTGCTTATTTCCTGTATACCGAAGAAGATGCTACATATGGGATCATATCTGTGACTGCCAGAAGATGAGTGATAAACAAAAGATGGTCTTTCTTTCACGCTTTGAAGCTGTGGCTGTCAGTCAGGAAAGAACTAATTGGTATGCAGTATTTAATTTTGAACTGGTACACTTATTTCTTGTTTCGCCACAACTTTGATTTTCTAAAAGTGGTGGAAACTAACAATTTTGTCTGCAATTTAGTTGGATTATCAGAGGAGACGCACAAACGCTGCCTCTCTTGTGGATGTCAACTTTTGCTCTGTTTGTTGTTATCTCGACTTGAGCTAAGACATTTTGACAGAAATCCTGTTTGTTCTTCACATGCAAGAATGTTACACACAGCACACGCTAAAGACAGGCTAGGTAACCAGTCGCCCTCACTAAGAAATGAATGCAAAGATTCCCTGAGGGTCCAAATTCTTTGCTCATTCCAGCCTTCAACACTGCCAACTTGCTTCGTCCCCAAGTTGTTCTTTTCTGAGAAAATTGAAATAAAAAGAAAGGAAGGAAAGCAAAAAAACTCTCTTTGACAGGGACATATTTAGATAAAAAGTTCCCTTTATACCGAGGAATACTTATCAAAACAACTGTAAAATATGCTAGGTAAATGTTTAGATGAAGTAGAAATGAGTGATGATGATTTCACCCCGGGTAGCTGGGATGCCATCACTCAGAGGAATCCATCAGTTCTTCCCCAAGATTTCCTAGAGGACTTCAGTACTTTCCAAGTGATAGTTAACACATCTTTTAAAGAATTAATATGCAGTCATGGTAACAAAAATTTATGTGCTAGTTTGATGAATACACTGCTACTGTTTCTGAACAGAACTGCAACACCCTACAAATTTTTGCTCGAAAAGGGAGCTTTTTTGTGTGAATAGTGATTTTTCATAATAAGATTAATTCTTTATCTGCCTAAACCAAACGACCATCTAAGCAGTATAATACAGTATAAACAAAAATTTTCTTGTGAAAATATGTTTTTATTTGTTTTGTCAGATGAGAGAGACTTCTACACAGTACTACTAATAATTATGCCTCTTGGGATATTTTTTCTTCTCATTGCCTATGCTGCTGCTGCTGCGATAGCACATTTAGACTAGTGGGGCATGTAGCACATTGCTAAAGCTTCAGGGACACTAGCCCATTCCTGAATGTCAGATGCTTTCAACTTTTTGCTTAACAGAAGTGCAGAAAGCAGGGTATGTCTTTCTCTGGACTATACCAATGACCATCCACTCGCGCTGTAATTCTCTAATCTATTTCCACCAGGTTTACTCATGTCCATCATAAGATGCAGTAGAAAAATTGTATTTTAGCTTTTTTTCCCAAGGTTCAGTTTTGATAAGAAGGAAGATTCTGTGTGGGACTCGTTTCAGACCATTTTTATTTGATTGCTACCAAGCTCTACCATGTATTCTCATTAAAATGTTCTTATTTATGTTAATTAATTTGATTTTAGAATAAATATAGTTAGTGCTGAACAGTTAAAGATTGTAATTAATTCTCAATGCTAGTTACAGTTTAAAAAGAAGAAAAGCTGACTTTTTGAAGTCATGCATAAAAGACAGAATGTGGAAATCAATGTGTAACTGTGAAATATCTCCATCCATACGTAATGATAAACATGCTGTGAAGAGGCTCACATGTCCTAGACCATGTCCTTGTATGTCCTAGACCCTAAAAGCTAAACTATAAGCAATAATAGAAGCAATATCCTGGAGTCTAAGAAGTTGAATTCCAATTCCAATACTTTACTATGACTACAACTACATTTTTTTTGTATCTTCCTCCTTATAGACTAGTTTCATAAAATGTGACCTAGATATTTATCAACTGTAAGAAGGATTCAAGGTTGAACATGTAAATTACCCTCTCGTATCAGTATTAGGTTCATATTATTTAAGAAATCAGTGTAGATAATTAATGCATATGTATATGCAGAACAACCCACTTTATGGTGACTTTTGACTCTTTACATTTTCTGGAAAGAAAAAAATCACATATATTACAGAAAAAAGGGATTTATGAAAAATAAAAAGAGGATAATAAAACCAGTTGTTGACATGTTCTTAAACAAACAAGACATTTGCATTCTTGACAATTTAAGTAATAGAACAAACATGAAAGTATTGTTAATTAGTTTTGTTAGACTGTAAAGCTCAGGTCTTGTTCATAACGATTAAATACTATTTAATGATGTCTTGGATGAATATCTGTTTTTACCAGCCCCGTGAAAGACAAACCAAGAACTCATTTATTGCTATTATCATTTTAGCACAGAAGCAGCAGTTACGGCTGACTGTACAGCAAACAGACCGGTAAAAAACACGGGCCTCAGAAAAAGAGACTGCAAAGACTGCAAAGAGCTATATTTTTTTAAGTCCTTTCACTCATTATGGTTTGGCTATTATTTTTCTTCTCACTTTTTAATGAGAGACATGTAAGTACCAAGCCCTGGAAGTCGGAATCATATTTAAATACAAATATTGGCTACACGACTTCTGCAATCCTGCTAAGAGCTACTATTCCCCAATGAAAACAAACACATCTCATAACAGTATTGCTCAGTTCTTCTCACTGTCTTTAGTAGCAGAACAAACATAGGCGAAGCAGGATTAATCTACATGAATACTGTTGACTTCGACAAATACAAAAATGTTAGACATAAAACCCAAATAAAGCAATTACTAGTTAAAGAAATTATAGTGCAATAATACAGGAGCCCTATGGCAGTGCATCACAACAGAAGCAATAAAACTTAGTGCTGGAGGATCTTTATTTCCTTCTTTTCTTTCCCTTTTCAATCCCTGAAGTCACTGTTATGTTTGGGACTTCTCCTTGCCCAGGGAGTTGTGGATGGAAATATTATCAGCTGATAATGGCCAGAGTCTGAATTAATTCTGAACAGAGTGTGACACAATTCTTAACTTACTCAATCCTCTCCCAGGAAGTAATGAGCTTTGTAAAAAGGAGGCATCTGCTAGTTAAAAGATGTTAGTGTAGTAACAGCCAAGGAACTAATTTGCATAGGTATAATTGTTTATTTTACTTCATCTTTGAGGAACTTTTTGTGCTCAGAAGCTATGACACTGGACAGTATTGTAGATGTGCCAACAATTTTTGAAGTAATTGATGACGGTCAAACTAAAAGTTAAACTAAAAAGAATTAATAAACTGCAGTTTTGCACCTGCACATTCTAACAAATACTTATTAAGAATTTAACACAGGACCATGCTTGAAAGTATCTACACAATTTGTCCTATAATGCCTCAACAACCTCTCATGTATGTATTGGATGTTATTAGAATCACATGACACCTACCACGATGCAGATAGATATAGTGTCCGTGTCATTCCTCTCTTTATTTTGACAGCAAGCATAGGAAACATCTGTGTCCTGCATTTTGTTCAGAGTATAAGAACATAACCACTTAAGGAGAGGCAGGAAAATTTCTGGAGGGCTGAATGAACTAACACAACATTTTGTTGTGATGAATAATATTAAGATAATAGAGACGGAAATTATTGAAGAACTAATAGGTTTAGAACAGGTTCAAAACCATAGAACCAGGGAAAAAAACCCCAAATTAGTCACAATTAAAATGTGTATTCAAAATAGCTGTTTTCTCAGTTTGTGGAGAACAAATGTTTCGTTCTCTTATTTCAAAAGTGGGACACACAATGTGTGAAGAAATTATGAGGAGAATAAGTAGAACACTCTTGTTGAGTTTCTTTGAGTTCTGACTACTTCAAAATACAGCATTTAAAGTGCCCCCACCTCCACTTCCCTTTCAAACACACCATCAATAATGCCCTGAATTACCTAAAGCATTTATGTTCTGCCACTATCTGAAACTTTCAGCACACTAGGATTTTACTGTGCTGGGGATTTCATCTGCCTTCTTTCAATGTCGCTGTCTCTGTCTTCGAGGTGTGAGAGCTTCTGCTTTGACCACTGCGGCCACAGAGGAATTTTCAGAAAGTCATATGCAAATATTATGGGCACACGGGTTTAGTTCAGAGACACTCACCACGCTCTGTACATACACTAATGAGTAATTAACATATGCTAATGATACCCAAGGACTCATCAACGCTAATCTCAAAACTGGCAGGTTGTCAACCTCAGTTTGAGAACAAACTGCCACAGCAGCAACCTCTGGGACAGACAGAAGTACCAGGGAGGAGGCAAGGCAGGGATTTGCTCAAAAAAACCCACTGTTATTTTTCAGGTGCTGACAAGTAAGAGCTGAAGAGCTTAGCTGAAGGCCACGTTTTCAGTCTGAACTTTAACTAGACATGCATTCAGACACAAGAGGTCAAAGAATGCCTTTGGCAGTAAGCTAGATATGCAAGAATTATATAACATCAAAAAATAATTACAGGAAAGGTACAGCCACCGCCACAAGTATAAAACATTCTCTGAACTTCCACAAATTTTCTACAAAATTTAGAGAGGAAGCGTGATTTCCCTTGCACTTGCTTTACATTTGATATAAGCCAGATGGAATTGGTCAGATTTTCAGTGTTCCCTCAGCTGCAAGCAGCAGCAATTCTTTCATGGATCAAGCAACTTGCGCTGCACTCACCTTGCACCTCTGGCTCCAACTCTGATTGTATATATGATATTCTTGCATTAGTGCTTCTAGCAGTTCAAAAACTCTTCTCATTACCTAGATAGCTAAAATCAGTTGTAGTTTGTTTTCAGCTAAGTGGCAACTTGATAAAGCCTTGAGAACCCTCAAAATACTTTTTGGAAATTTTTTTTACATCAAAGAAGACACTCTTTTCAATTACAGAAGTGGGTAGGGAAAGTTAAAAGCTGATAAAATAAGTGTAAAAACAAAGAAAAAAACCCCGGAGAGCGCTGCAAATGAAACTCATCACAAAGAACCACATACATCAAGTCACACCAACAAAGGACAGGAGAAGCATACAAAATGATGAAAAATAAGTGGAAAGCAGTATTTAAGATTTACAGTTATATACTTGGGCTCCTCATGCATTTTCTTAGAATATCTCATATAACATCTTCATTCTAAAGCTTCATGGGATGCAACAGCTAGCCAGTTTCTGATGTTCTAATACGTGTGTATTTCCACCTCCAATCAACAGCAATCAGTTATGCTGATTTGGTTCTCTTAGTTGAATATCTACTATGAATAAAGTGCAAAACAACTGATGCTGTATTGGATAAAGGTATGTTTTATGCTATTGTTAATGAGGATTTTGATTAAAACAAAAAGGTTTAAGAAAGGCAAGAACTGTGGACATTGTTTGTATTTGCTACCATTTATTCTGGACATATATTCCCTCAGACCAGTTTTCTGCATAGCATGGGATGTTACTAATTGACAAGGAATGCACCCTGACAAGTCCACCAGAAGAGGGGGAAAAACAAATAACTGCAAAACAAATTAGGAATTGTAGAATCTAAAAGTGTGTAATGCATCTTCTCTAATGCATAAAATCTTCAAGCACAGCATGCCTGCTCTCTTTGCAGGGAACCTGCAGCGTAGTTAGAAAGCAGAATGAAAAAAAGCAATCATCCTTTGCAATGAAAAAACACTAGCAAGTTACTTTTACACTGAAGCTTATGTTCAATACTTCAGAATTTAGGCTCCTACACAGCCTTAGTAATATTTTTATAAGAAATTTATAACACCATGGAACTGCTCTGAACACTGGCATGTGTCAATCCCTTCTGTCCACAATTCCGTATGCCAGGTTTAAAAAGTCCATGAACTATAGATGCAATACCTACTGGCTTCATTAAACATTTATATATAGCTATCCAAAAAAGGAAGCACTATAGGTGACAAAAGAGAAAGACTGAAAATCCCTTATGGACAGAATGATATCTAATGGATAACCATGGTTCTCATGCAGCAAAAGATGACCATGCCTTCCCGGGATGTTTACATATAAGAGCTTGGGCATGTTTGTTGGTATTTCATGCATGACATTAAATCCTTCTTGAGTATCCTATGTAATATTTAAGTCTTTTGAAATAATTCCCCATTTTTTCACTCTGGAACATTCATATTATAGGTATCCTTCATATCATAGACAGAATATTAGTCTCAAGATAAATGCTAATATACATTTCTATTCCTGTGTATCATTATTTCAGCCATAATTTCACTGATGGTCCTTTTTACCGGCTATTTGACACTATTTCCTCATGCACTGAACACTTTTTCCTTGGCTGCCCTCCATTTCACCTGTGCTTCTAAGGCTGAGAGCTAATCATACTCATCTTTCTCTTTTTTTTCTCTCTGAGAAATTGGTCCAACAGGGCTTAAAGAAGCCTTCCATAAAAAGGCAAAGTACCTATGAAATGAAATATTTGAGATAGTGTTTCAACATCTGCCGATGACAAGCACTTATCCTATTTTTGCTCAATCTTCCACGCTTTCTGATTAGATTTTGTTCCTAAAATGCTATACATATTCCAAAAGGTGCTGCAGTGTGCTATCAGATAAACAGCTACCTTTTTCTTTTACTCACAAGTCCCTCCTTATCTATTTCTGTTTTAATCAGCCCATTCTATCACCTCCTATTCAATGTGCTCAACCTACTTTGCCACCAATCCCCTCCAAACAGTCCCTCCTATTTTCATTAATCCCTTGGGTTTATTTTACTTCTGGCAAGCTGGTCCACTTGCTCTTCAAGGTGTGTGCAAAACAGCTTTAGCACAGTCATGTCCTGGCCCTCTCCAGTCCAGTGCTGATTTGCATCGCTGCTGTCACTATCCTCTCATGGCAGTGACAGTACTCTGAGATATCTAAGTAAGTCACCAGAAATATAGATGATCCAGCCTGTTCTTTCATTAAATAAAGGTTTGACATCTTCAGTCATCATCTGAAAGGATTTCAGGGTTTTCCACTGAATTACCACCTAAAGATTTATGCCCTTCGATCCCATTCCTGACAGTAAATGATACTGATGGTCAGGCAGTTTCAATATTCTTGAGGTTTTAAATGCTGCATACTAAGAAATGAAGTTTTGCAGTAAGTGACATTACTTTCTACTTACTTTTATATCCAACTTCACGAAATTCCAGCCATAATAGCATACATTTCAGGAAAACAAAATCTCTCCTGTCATTCATCCCAGAATGTTGTATCAAAAAGTGTATGAGGGATCCTTCAAAGTATCATTTTAAAGGAAGGATATTTTCCAAGTTGGACAGAAAATTTAAAAAATAAATTTATTTTAAATGTAAAAATCTTTTTTGTTGCACTGATTCAAAAAAGCCAAGCGAGTGCAGTGTTATATTTGACTTTTTGGCCACTGACAGGATAATCAAGTATATGAAGCACCTCAGTGAATTATAGCTGTACTGAGTTCTCTTCTAAAAATCAGAAAGATCAAACGATGTTTGGCGCTGCTGAGACAGGGATTCCATTATGTCCTGCATCTCCCTCCTCTCTTTCTTCTAAGATGGAAGCTTTTCAGAAAATATGTCACAGCAGAAATAAATCACACATCACACAGTACAGCATTATTAACAGTGCAGTAATAGTAATAACTTACTGTTATAGCAAATAAGTCATATTAGGAAGGACACAGTAGCTAATAGCATTTCCTCAAACAGGGGCTAAGGGACAAACCTTCTTTTGGTACCTTACAGGTAAGTGGAAGATTAAAGGAGCCTGCAAAACCAGTTGAGCACACTGTGAAATAGCCTGACTGTTCCAGAACGCTACTGAACAAGCTCTATGTTTTAAGTGCCTCCATTTCCCTTACGTGACCATGTTTTGATAGCTCTTTAGGTAATTTAAATTAGAGTGAGAGGACATTTAGGGTCAATAAAAGACTTGAGGGGGCATAATTTATGATAATACTAGGAGGGTTGTGATATGGTTTTCAATTATTAGATTTGTTTTCTCCTTAGCAGAGTGCTTTGTAAAACCCAAAACTGAAATTTATCGCATGGATTTGTATTCAGTCAGCATATACTGTCTCTATCTAAAAAACTTAAAGGAATCACTCATGAATGGTCGATTTCAGGTCCTTTCAGGTCCTCCTATTTTTGGGGAAGAACACATTTTATATTGTATGTGTCTCTAACAATATTTGTGTGTACGCGTGCACATGTGTGTATTTGTCTTGGTAGCAAATGTTCACAAAAAGTGACTTGGATTTCATTAAGGATGCAGCCATTGAGAAGTAGAGGAGACTCTACATTAGAGTTTTTAGCATGTTTTAAAGGTTAGACCCAAAATATCCTAGGTATTGTCGTCTTTGTATGGATGTACAATCTTTTTTTAAAGTTATTTTAATGCAAAGAGCAAATGAATGGATACTAGTCATTGCTTTCAATATTACTGTCATGGTTTTGTTTACTTATAGTGTTTTACAGAAAAGACGAATCTATTTTTCTAATTACTAACTTAATTAATGAAAGTAAAATCTCAGACTCATACAATATCCAGGATACATAATTACTTCTGGAACGGCTGCTGTACATCTGCAACTGACAGTAAAGGCCAAACCAACTCCATTGACCTCTTTTGAAGCAAAGAATTTATCAAGTGCCTTCATCTTCCAGAAAAGCTACCTCTTATTCAAGTTAAACAGAAAGATGTGAATAGGTGTTTTATAAGTGAGTTTGTTCCTTTGGGAAAAAAATGAATTAACGCTACCTGAAAACATAGGGGAATTAGGCAGATATTAGGAAAACCTTCCAGATATAAGGACTGACTGGCATTCATGCTACACTCAACCTGATTCAAGCATAATCAAGTCCAAAGACTGAGAGAAAAATAAAATCCCCACTGCAGTTTTTCATGTGAGACAATTGTTCAGACACTAAGATGACCTTTAGACAAAATTTGAGCCAACTGAAGCTGAGGAATCACAGTTCCTGACAACAGATGAAGGCCACAAACGTTTAAAACCGTGCCTGTTTATGCTTCTGCAATGTCTTGCCTGCATTAAGTGCAAGTGCAGGTTTACACTGGATCCTACGTATTCATGAACAAGGCGCTTCCGTGGTGCTAATTCCAGCCTTTGCATTCTGATTACTTCCTTCTAAGTTTGTACAGTACACAGCCACAGCATAGAGGGTAATTCAAACCTCCTCCTCCATCGATGATACTACATTCATAAGCTTTGGAGAAAAGGAGGATTGATTTGTGCTTTGCATTCCTGTGGATTAGATGGTTCTCTCTGTAAAATCTGGCCTTCTGGATTGCCCTTTGTAAAATGTTTAACACTCTCCTACTGTCTGTACAGATAATCAGCTGCCCAGTTTCAGCATATTTAATTAGCTTATGCAAATAGGGTTGCTGAGGGAGAGTTGTAATGGTATTCAAGTGCTAAAAAAGACATTCAGGCTCTTATTGTAAAAGATACCTATATAAAAAATGTAGAGCGTTATGAAATTTATTAGCATTTTATATAATGAGTTTTGATTTTTCTCTTTTTATGGGGCTTTTTTATTGTTTTACTTTTGAAATCTGACAGATTCCAGTCCTGTATTTTGAGTTAGAAGGCTAAATGTTATTATGACTCTTGGGGAGAAAAGAACCCATTGCTGGGGCATCTCAAGATATTCAGAACTCCCATATGAGATTAATTCTTGCTACTGCCTGCTGTGGAATTCAAAGGTTAAAATGTAGACTTGAAACAATAATATAATTAAGAACTAAGTTAATTTGTCTATTCTTCTCTGCTCATACATTACACAGCGATAACCTCATTAGGCGTATGCAGCACCAGGAATATTAATGCAACAATACACGCTCGCAGCAGAGCATTTGTATGTAAAAGGGGTGGTTAGAATATGGTGGGTAAATATCAAATCTTTTGGGCTAAAGCAAGGATTTAAAGAAAACTGGGGGCAAAATCATGGCTGGTCTTGAAATATTTTAAACAAATGCTATTTTGATTATGACACACAATGGCGTTATGAAAGGAAAAGGCAAATTGTGCACAGTTCATGTTACCTTGGGATCGCTGGAAGTAATCATGGAATCATAGAAAAACCAGGTTGGAAGAGACCCACCGGATCATCGAGTCCAACCATAATATGCTGTCGGCTAATACAATAGGCAAACACAATACAATTGATAGTGACTATTAAAAAGCTTTGTTACATTTGAATTATACCAATGATATTGGTGATCAGCTAAGAATTTGTGTTATATCCTCTGGGTTGTAAAATAAGCAAATACGAGCCACTTCTATAAATACCATGGAGATCACGGCTTTCCTTCTGAGCTGTAGGTCTCTTGTGTTAACTAGACAAACTTTAGGTGACTATTTTTCTAATTGCATACATTTTAATCAGTGAAAATTCATAAGGAAATTCACTCTTTAGGCAATGGTGAATTAGTGAATTGGTGATGTGCTCATTCCTATCAATTTAGTATTTACAAATTCATTCATTACTATGCTACACAGCTTCAGCCATGGAGCTTGCTGCTTTGTCGTAGGACTCACTGACTTAATCTAGTTGCAATAAAATTTCAGCTTAATAAAGGTAACTTTTTCTTCTGGTACCTTGTCTTTTTGAGATGCCATTGTTTTTCTCATCAAAATTAGAGCTTTCAAAATGAAGTGGAATGGCTCAGGCATTCTCTATCAGCTGGGGAAAGTGTTTTGTAGGCGTGTCACAGAATTTTCAACAGAGAGTAAAAAAAAAAAAGCAGAAGACTTTAGAAGATGCAGCAGAAATTCAGGATAAAGATGCTTCTACATAATCCCTTCTCCTATTTGACATACTCAGTTATACTGTGGAGAATTTAGTTGTATGAGAATTTTGATGGAATACACTTTGACTTCCTAACACTAAAGCAGGCTGAGAGGAGGCTTGGCAGAGAGAAAATGCAATGAGCACTCGATAAATCACTTAAAACAAGCTATATTAGTTTCTGCTAGTAGGAGTCCTTCAATTATGTACCATGATCAAAAACAGAGTAAGAGTTCTGCAGATGAGCTAATCTCATGAGTTACACAGCTTCTTTTTAAGTAGGGTTTAAGTGAATCATATGACTAACATAGAACTTCCAGGAGGAGAATTTGGCAGAATGCAAATTGAGAGCTGAAAGAAGTTGGAATGGAAAAAAAAGTAGGAATGGAACTATCATTACAATATAGTACAACCTCGGCCCTGCTAAATATCAGTAAGTTATTAAAACCTGTCAGTGGTAAAAACGCCAGTTGTCCTAAAATCAGAGCTAAGTGATTACTGAAGCAAAAAGAGGGAGATATACACAAAAACTTCCAGGTTCTTTTTTTTTTAGCATTATTTTCATATTTTAGTAATGGATACTGCTTAGGGAAAGAATACAAACCTGAGACCATTCACATCATCTGTAATTAGACTTCTTGAAAATATTATGAAGATTTAAAAGAAGAAAAAGATCTAACAAACAGCTATTAATTTGGAATACCAAAAGCTCTAAGGTAATGTTTACATGAAATGATGAATCTATTTATTGCAGCTGTGCATGAGTTGTCTCTCAGCCCGAAGTGACTTACAAATTCTATGACAGGCTTATGATTTGTAACGATTATATATTTAGAATGATTTATAATATATAATCTATAGTTCTAAGATAAAACTATAATAAACTTAATCCACAATTCAGATAATACACCAACAATTAGAAATTTAATTCTTCTCTTCAGAAGTGAAGAGATACAGACATTCGTGTATGAAGTCCCAGGACCACTGTTACGAGGCACATACTCTTCACATAATGGAAATTGAGGATATTTTCTGTACCTTAACTTGAAGGGTTAATTAGCTAATACATTCCACATTAACACCAAAAATCACCACAGAGGACTCACAGACAAACGAAAGATGTCAGTCAGATGTAATGCCTGAAGCAAAAACTGAACTTTCTGCTTCAGATAACCCTAGCATCTGTGTATCTACCACCGAGAAAACGAGTATGTGAGTTGCGGGTTGCATAAAGGGAAAAAAAAAATCTGAGAAATTCTCATGTCACCACTCTGCAATGCCCAAGCTTAATATTTTCTCAACCAAAGAAACAGATTCCAGGTCTTAGAAGTGACAGAGAATATCAGATTTAATTAGATTTCTTTCTGATGAAGAAAAAACCCCAAATCAATAGCAAATAAAGAAGGAATAGTTTAGTCTGGTTTGATGGGCTTCTCGAAATGCACAGCATGAAAAACTTGGAAATACTTGAAATTGTTTAAATTTCAATGTCTTATATACAAAATAGAAGAAAATATATTTCAGAAAAATGAATGTGGCACAAATTTGTAGCTCCTGTTCTCAAAACTCCAAGAACATAAGTACTGTGTCCACTTCTATGCTCAGCTGGAAACTTAAATTTTTTGACAAAATTTGGCTGAGGTTTGCACACCCCATCCCCTTGTTGTATTTTCTCTATGTGCTTACTTGACTTCAGCTTGACTCTGGATTATTTTTATATTTCTGGCCAGCATTTAATAGATTTGACCAGGAAGCCTTCATACATAGAGAATATTATTTAAGGTAAATGGCAGAATCACAGCAAAGCAAAAGAAATAACATTTCAAAAGGAAAAAAATTCCCTATGTGCTTACTCTTCTTGGTGCCCCACCCCAAGAGATGAAAACATTTCTGAGTTCTTGGGAGTTTCCTCTTATGCTCTTAAAAATGGTGCCTCAGACAGCTTGTTTTGCTAAAAGGAAAGCTTGGACAACTGCCTTTTGCATTTTCCAGAAAATGAATTTTAAACATCGCTTATGGCTTATGTTATGGATTGTTTCGTTTACAACATCAGCAAAATGAACCATGTAACTCTGGCAGGAGTCTGAAAACAATGTCTTCATACCTGATCTGGGCCATGAGGTATTTCATCTGTACCTGTTTTATTACTTTTCTGTCATGTTTCTTAAGATTGCATGTAATTAATTAATGCAGTGTAAATTTACAGTACCTTGATATGGGCTCAAGAAGCACAGTTCCCATTGCAGAGTCTTAAAACCACAGGCAGTCAGGGACTAATTCCCACACAGGTGATGAAGCATTTCCAAAAGTTTGAAGAGAATTTTAAATGCACTCATGCAGACTAACGACATTCTTAGTCACAGTACCTCCAACACATCCAATATTCAAAATATCCTGTTGAGTCATTCACAATTCAACATTAAAACTCCCCAAGACAGTCTGAAGCTGGTCAGGAGGAAATCCTGGTTCTTGGAAAAGCAAATGCTAGGCTCTGAATTACTGTGGGCTACATTCCCCATGTTAGATGCACAGGATTAGTCAGTACAAAGCTAGTAGAGCCTAACCGAGCTGAGTTACTCTTTTCTTATTAGTGGATAGATCGCATGGGAATAGCCCTAATTAGGTACTTCAAATAATAAGAATCCCTCCACCCAGCACTCAAATAAGCCACACAAAAATGTGCTTCCCCCAAATCTCAGCAGAGTTTGGATAGGGAAGAATACAAATTAAGTAGATCACTCTGCAAGGAATACTTACTTTCATTGGTTCACCAAATAATGAAAAATAAGGATGTGTCTAACTTCATACCTAGTGTAAAGATACATATTTACAAACTCCAATTCAGTGCAAAACTAAACACAAAAAGCTGACAGTTAAAAAGAGTCTGTGTTCATTCCTCCCAAATTTTAGACAGTCTCCCAGCTGTGTAGTAATTACATTTAATTAGATAATTTTGTAGCTGATGGACACCTGAAAAAAAAGGAATTCTTTTTTTATCCTGAAAATCGAACAGTTTAGGCTTTTACATCTGAGTTTGTATTCCATTTAAATGCAAAGGAACATATTTTTAAAAGATAAAAACTTACCCTTTTTTTTAAAAAAACCCCTTTTTTTAAAAAATACTTATCTTTTGTCTGAAAGCTTAATTTTGATCCATTTATTTATCATAGTATCTCTTTATAAATGCACTCATTTATTCTCAAAGGAGAGATTTATTTTCTGAAACAAAGTAGTACCAAATAGGATGGATAATAAATATATAAAATTGAGCTCTAAATGTTCATGCAAATCACACACACATATACTGCACAGCTACTAAAACTCAGTAAAAAATAAGAACCTATTTAAAAATATTTCCTTTAAACCTATTGTCTACATTTAATATTTAAGCCTTAGGGAAAAATTAAAGCAACAACAATTTTATTGTGTAACATACTCGTAAAACATGGATGAGCGCTTCCCCTCTGATAAGACAGCATGCATCAGGAATTTACCATATTAAGGTACTAGTAGATCAAGGGACAAATAAAATCTTGTTCAGAAAGATGAGAAAGACGCTGATTAAAAAATAAAAATAAAACCCCTAACAAATCAACAACAGATTTTAAAATGAGCATTAGTGGTGCCCTATATAGTCTTCAGATGTTACTGAAGATACTGGCTTTTCTCTGGTCCTATTTTTCACCTCTACTTTTTCCTGACAGTCTAAATCTAGTTCTTATGCATTTCCAAATCAGACAGATAAAGCACTCCCGAGCAAGCAAGAGGGAGGAATCTGATCAAAGACAATAAAGCATGACAGACGATATATATATAAAAATAAATCACAGAAATACAATACACTTTTCATCACGTTACATGGCCTGTGGAGTGTAGGGGAAAATGATATTCAAATATCAGCGTGGAGTTAAAATACTGTAAGAGGCCTGAAAAAGCAGAGAAAAAACTCACATTTTACTTGAATATATATGATCACTACACATATTACTGATCTGCCATAGATAAAAACAGGCTGGTACAGAAGGCAATTATCAGGTAAAAAAAATTAATTTCACTATGATAAAGAATGACTTTTGTCATAATTAAAGCACTGTGGTGAATGACACACCTACATTGTAAGATGTGTACTAGAAATCAACTTCAAGTG
Source organism: Phaenicophaeus curvirostris (assembly GCF_032191515.1). NCBI lineage: Eukaryota > Metazoa > Chordata > Aves > Cuculiformes > Cuculidae > Phaenicophaeus > Phaenicophaeus curvirostris. The sequence goes on along the minus strand of NC_091394.1, from coordinate 2,740,188 downwards.
ATTAATCTGAATTAGTTTTAGCAGCCTTATTTTAGTAAACAACGATTCTCATTTCCAAAGATAGCTTCCTCCAGAATCAATTAAAAGAAGCGTGTCTACTCACAGACTGATAAACTACTCTGAAAAAGCAGACATTAGTAAGTCTTCAATCATTGACTTTTTATGTAAAAATAACCTTTTAGCCTTAAATAAAATGTGTAGTTGCAAATGCAAGTTTAGCCAGAGTGGGATATTCCCAAAGAACGGGTTAAAGAAGAATCCTAGGGGTTTTGTTTCTTTGTTTGTTTTTCTTAAGAATAACATGGCAGGTTTCAGGCATTATTTCAGCATTTTATTTGCTTTCTGGTATTGTGTAGGTATGCTGCTTGAACTAATTTCACACGAGACAGACTGAAGCCTAGGGGAAGGAACAATTTAGCAAATCATTCTTGCTAAAACTGTATATTTCAATCAGCCCCACAGCTCAGTCATTGAAATTAAGTTGAAACATGGGTCAGCCATTGCTGACTTTTAGTAAAACAATATCAAATTAAAAAAAAGTAATCATGTCTTCATGATTTTTAATGGTGAAGTCATCACAGAAACATAGCAGAGCTTTAAAATGCTCTGGTGACATCAGTCTGGATACACAAGGTTATGAGTTAGGTTGTAACTCATCTATAAGAAATTGTAGAGGAATTATGGCCATTACCTTCTTTTTGTTCGTGATCACTAACTGTAATTTTGTAAATATTTGTTAATGATAGTGATTATGTAACTACACATCAAAATGTATGTAAAGCTTTTAAATAAGGCACTGTGGCTAACCCAGAGCGTAAACACATCTGCAATTTCACAGATTGCTTCAGAAAATTCAGGCTCAGCATAAAGGAGAATGACAGACACAGAAAACTCTAGAACCATAAAATATAAGATGAAACAGCATCAAAGACAGAGATATATGCAGAAATATTTCTGCACAGAAACACAGAAAAGGCAGTGGACCTAATGGCAAGATCTGAAATACATTAAAAAGATATGAAAGGGAAGCAAAATAGAGCTCCATGGACATTTAAAACTGATGTGACGATGGAAATGGCAATTCTATCCAAAAAAAGAGCTAGCCTTTTTATGGATTCACAATGTTCTCTGTACTCCTGCTTGTAATTATACACTAGGGTGGCAATCAGTCATCAGGAACATCCAAAAAGAGTAATATCTGCCATAACAGGAGTTATTCCATTCATACTGTGTGATGAGCTTTTATTCAGATTCAGAATTAATTTCTTCTACATCAAAAGTTCTCAAATTATATTACCCTACTGTTTAAGCACAGTGAGACTCATAAACATTAAGAATGACAATTCAGCAACAGTTAAATAAAAGCCAGATGAATTTTAAAAATAAGCTATACTAATGTTTATTTCAAACACTGGGTTGAATATATTGAAAAGTAACGTTCAACAAATGGAAGACTATGCAGAGACTGTGTATTCTGTCTTTCTTTATAATGACAGGCTAATTTAACTTATTGGACACCTCTCAAAAATCAAAATAAAATTTTTTTTCATCTTGCTGCTTCTCCTTAGCTCTTACCTTCCAGACTCAAATGTGAACCATGTTGAATCCCGTCCATATCTCCTCAAAGAACTCAGAGGCCACATGACAAGCTTGACCTTGGCGTTGTGGATGTCCCAGAGATAGATGTTTTCATGCGTGATCTGCATTGTACATTCCCCATAGATATCTAGATTTGGTGTAGGCATAAGATATACATTGAATCGTTCTGGAAAAAAAAAATACAGAATAAGGTATTGCCAGTTAAAGCAAGATTTTTACACTGGGAAAAAAAGCTAATAAAGTCCTTAGTTACTGATGGTTCAGAAATGAAGGCCAAATTCCTAGCCTTGAATAGAAGTGAGGATCCACTGATGTCAAAGAAGCCTTGCTAGTGTACATGAGAGGAGTAAGAGGAAAATCTTCTTCATTTCATTTTCATTATAAATAATGCAGCAGACTGAAACGTTTTTCACAGATGATTTGCATAGTTTGACATACCTCACCATCAACTTAACTGAAGTCCCTTATTCTCATATTAAGGTTCATAACTCTGTAAATCAAAACTCATAATGATTTGAACTCTGATAGAGGCTTCTCTCTCAAAAAGCAGAACTATAGATATCTTGGTGAAACTTTTATGTACAACCATTTCCCCTCAGAAAACTGTCTTTGAAATTGCAAACCTAGGTTTACTTATGGAAGCTTGCTAATAATTACATTCTTTGTGTTCAGTTTCTATGTATTTGCCAAACTCATTATCATTCATCAAATTAATAATGTTTTTAACCACCTATTTCTTCAAAAATCTGATTTAACACAATATATTATTATGGTCATGACATCAATTGCTATCAGCTGCACTTCCACTGCATGGTGCAGTCACTGCAGTAAGAGGTCAAGGACATTAACAATTTTCTGAAGTGCCTGAATTGCATGGGATTTAATCAGCAACACAAAAAAAAATCTTAAACAAAAAATGGTAAAACCCAAGGTGATATAAAACACCACTAACTCATGTGGAAGGAAGTAAACCAGAGTACTAGCAAGAGAATTTTAACTAAAAATGCAATTTTCATTGAAGAATAACTAGTGTTTCTATGAGTTGCTTCTACAAAGAACAAAAACTCAGTTGGAAGTGCCAGCCTATATTTAAACTCTAAAAACACTGAAAATTTAGGGCTTAATAACATAATATGTGACAGCGCAGCTGACTCACAACTTCCTCTCACAATTTCCTTTCATTTTTGAAATAGGACAGAAATGCAAAATGTCAAAGCTACTGTACACAGAATCATAGAAAATATTGGAAAAGACTCACAGGATCTTCGATTCCAACCATTCCTATCAACCACTAAACCATGTCCCTCAGCACCTTGTCCACCCGTCCTTTAAGCACCTCCAGGGATGCTGACTCCACCACCTCCCTGGGCAGCCTGTTCCAGTGCCCAATGAACCTTTATGTGATAATTCTTTTTTCTGAAGTCCAGCCTAAACCTCCCCTGGTGGAGCTTGAGGCCACTCCCTCTTGTCCTGTTCCCTTCTTCCAAAGTTCATAGACATTCCTCTTCTTTTTGATGTCCCGAAAGATCTCCCTGCTCAGCCAAGCTGTTTTATTCCCCGCCGGCTCCTTCTCCAGAACATGAGGACGGCTTGCTCCTGAGCTGCTAGGATTTCTTTTTCGAAGAGCTCCCAGCCCTTGTGGACTCCCTTGCCCTTAAGGACTGTCTCCCATGGGACTCTGTCAACCAGCCTTCTGAAGAGTTCAAAGTTGAAAGATGTTGACGATAAAGGTAAGAATGATTTAAAGCATGAGAATAAGCAATGCTCATTCAACAAACAGTCCTGGGAAAATGTACTTTAAAGGGACACCTAATAGGAAAATTGTCTCCAGTTACTTAATGAATGAAGGACAGTTTGATGTGGAACATTTTTAACCCACCAATTGCACTGAATTTTCTCATGATGTCCTCTGAAGAATTAGGAGGGAATTTAACGGGATCATAAGAGGAACAAAGTGAGAAAAATGTATCATAACTGTCAGAATCAGATGTAGCTTCCCATCACATTTGCCATTCACAGGCATCATGTCTCTATTTTTCAAACATTTGATGTATATAAACTTTTCTGACAAATCAATGAAAATATTGCAAATAAGTGAGTTAATATAAAATGCGTTAGAAGTGTGTGTGTGTCAATAAAGCAGCAAAAGTTGGCCGAGGAACTAATGGAAGCAGGGAACTGCTGGCTGAGCAGTAAGAATTGCTGCCCTGCATAGCTATAAGTAAACTTGCCATCTACGATATTTCAGTCAATTTAATTTTGTTCTATTAATGACTCCCCAACTGGTTCACTCAGGCTCATATCCATTCAGCCAGACTCTAGATCTCATTAATCACACTGATGCGTGTTAGCCCTAAAGTTTTAACAACTGAGATCCCAAGGGTGAAAGTTCTAATGTTTTGTAAGTCTTCTGACACACAGTACAAATAGATTAGCAGGTGCTGTTGAGACCACTACAAACAATTTCCCCTAAGAGAGCATCAGGCACTGGCCTAACCTAGCCCCTACTGAAGTAAATGGAAAGACTTATATGGTAGTATGGGTCAATAACTGCTTTGCATTGCCATGCTGTTACTTACTGTTACTTATCTCCTCTATTTGGAACAGTGATACAGATGACTGACTTATCAGTCATTATGCTAAGCCTGCCCTTTACATTACATGAAATCACACAATATGTCCATGGTGGAATAGGTGTGTTGTATGAGAACGGAGATGTTTCCCTTTCCCTGTCTTCACTGACCTAGCTGTTCAGACAGCAGAGAAAATGGAAATCTGTAATTGTTTTCTGAAGTAAACATTAAACTGTTGTGTTGATAGCACAGAATATTCCAACTTGTTTTAGAAGTTGCTAGGATACTCATGAAATGCTCAACTTCTCTGATGTGTTTGAGGGTGTTGTTGCATGAAGGGTATTCAGGACATATGGTATCCTCAAACTGTCAGGAAACATTTGCTGACTTCACATGGGAGGTCAGTGTCTAAGGCGAGGTGTCACAGATTAAAGAAAGTATGTCTGATTAAACTGAACATCAGCTGCAGGGCAAAACGTAGCACACTTGGAACTTAATCAAACTGATAACAAAAGTATGTGTTGGAGAAGAACGAGGGTGGATATATTTGCTTTTGAAACAAACACTAATAGTTTTGAGTAGGGGAAGACAGAGGACATGGAAAGTTGGGGATACTATTAAATGGTTTTAGGGATTAAAATGCAGGTCGAGTTTTTCCATTTCATAAAATATTTGAATAAGTATCTCAGTAATGGTAATACAACCATTCGGTTTTCAGAGGTAGATTTTGCCCTTGAGCTCAACCAGGCAAGAACAAACATTCATTGTATAGATTTGGGAATCCCAGTTGAATTCTGCCCTCAGCAATTCTGAATCACACTGAATATGATATTAGCTTCTCTGTGGGTCAGACATCTTCTGCATGAGTGGGATGAGATAATAACAGTTCATTGGGTAGTAAGCTTAAGTAAGTAGAAGTTAATAAAGGATCCAGAAAATAGCGTGTTTGGAAAAAACCCAAAGAAGTAGATGCTATCCTGTTGAACAAGACAAGACTGAAACAAAGCAGATGCAATTCCTCAGCATTCAGCATCACTATGCTCCTCCATCCTCTAAAACTGGTGAGAGCAAAGTTCGGAGAGCAGAGGAGTCAGGATGAGAAAAAAAATGCTGATATATTGCTACATTTATTATTCCACTCTTTTCAATGTAACTGCTCTTTCCGATCTCCTTGAATAAGCAGAGCAATGCTTCATCATACACTATGTGTGTACAAAGGTGTTTGGCATTTGGGCTTTGGCAAGAATACGACATTTAATGGTGTTTTCCAAAGCACAAGAGTCTTTGTTAAAATGAGCATATTGACTGAGACAGAACTTGGCAGCAACTCTGAAATGTGCTTAGCCTTTCAGCTCAAAGTCCAGCTGTACTGGGGAAGCAAAATGACTATAATGCCGAGTGATCCTGGATCTGCCGTTTTATAGCTGGATTCCTTTGCCTAAATCATTCCAGTTGGAAAACTGACCAGATGACATCTCTCTACGATTTTATGACACTATGATTCTATGATACTGCTTTCTTAACCAAGATCACCTTGAATATTCTAATTTCTTTTTCACTGTTAACATAGTCAGTCATGGTATACTGTCCCTTTGGATGACTTCTTTCTAACTACTTCTTTTTATAAAAAAACCCCAAAACAGTGACACATTGGAAATGGTGATATTGTGCAAAAAAAATCATGAGCAAATTCTAGATATGATGACAGCCAAACAGGTAAAATTATTTTTAAAAAGGGGTTGGTTTGGTTGTTTTTCATGTTTTCGTATGTATTACAAATGCTTCCAAATGCATTGAGAGCTGGAAAGGATGTTTCCACTTCTTCCAAATGAAGACAGCACTCTACATTCATGATTTCATTCCCTAGCAACACCATGAGAAACCTAAGGAATATGAAATGTGTGTGTTAAATATCATAGGATTTGGCTTAGAAGACCAGTTGTCAATGGTGTTATCAGATCCAGCTGTGTCCACATTTTCTTTCCTGGAGTTATAACTGTGAACTACTATTTATCTTATCATCGCCTATACAGCTCCACTGCCATTATAAAATTTGTGATCTGAATAAGATCATGTAGCCTTTACGGCTTTTGATTTAATACTCTATTTTCATTCTTTATCAAATAATCTAAATGGACATTCATAAACAGTAAGAGGCTGAAAAGAAATTTAAACAGAAACAGTTGCGGCTATAGGGCTAAGGAACACCAACAAATCACTTAGAGTTACAGGACAGAGAAGGTAAAATGGTTGGAAAGTAACAGAAGCTTAATTTCAAACCTCATTTTTATTGGAATCTGTGCATCATTGCAAACTAAGCAGACATTAGTTGCAAGCCTTAAACATAAAAAGAAAACCACGTAAGGGTCATTTTCCACTGCAGAGTGTACATAGCAAGACTTGCAGTAATACTTCTTGAGGGTAATAAGAAAGATAAAATCCATTGAGAAGCTTTCTGTTACTGATGTGCTTTGCACAAGAACTGCTTAGATGTTTTCTCTGTTCTTCCTTCAATATACATTAGCTAGAGATCTTTGCTATAAGGAGTGCAGATCTATAGTTTGGCTTTATTAGCTGTCACTAGTGCAGAACTTTTTGGTCCTGGAGTAACAAGCAACAGTGCAACTACAATAAAATAGATGTCCCTAGCACTTACTGAACAACTCAGAAGTATGAAAGAATGGCTTTTTCAGATCACTGCAGTACTGTAAATTTTTATCCTCATGTGACTGAAATACCTTGCAAATATATGGCCTTTTGGCCATGACATTTGCACACCCAACAGCAATTTTGCCAGCCTTTGGAACAAACTGTTTTGCAAACTATGTATTTCTTTCATGTCACAGAAAATCAGGTGTATTCCCTTCTGAAACTGAAAGTTCATCTCAGAAGAACGGCAAGGGCAAAAGCGGGAAGACAAACAGGCTCAGATGTAAGAAAAAGAAAAATCATGTTAGGCAAATCACAAAAAAACCAAGCATTTTCCTTGCCAATTATTTTCTGAAATGTGAGTCCTTGGATATTAAAAATATAAGTAGCACATAGCAATGAGTTTTCATGGTCCCAGGGTACATACAACAGCAATTAAGAAAATTATTACAATATGTTGTAAACTGAAGGCATCAGCTATAGGACTTTACAAACTGAAACAGAAACCTACTCAACAGAATACTTACTGTTTTTTCAAGAGATAATCAATATACTTGATCCCTCAGTGTTTATGCTTACAAGTCCATGACTTATACCATGCAAATAGCCACTAAGGAATGGAACGGGCAAGTAATTTGACAGATGAAGAACACTGTGTATTAAAAATAATAATGCTACGCAAATGTAAAGCAGCTCATGAAACAAATTATTAGGCTACTTTTTATGATTGAGGAAGTATCATTAAGAAAATGTCATCATTTCACAAAATATTTAGGGCAAAGTAATCATTTGAAAAAAGACAGGGGAATGAGACGCAATTAATGGTTAATATACTTGTCCTTTAGGGATTAATGGCATTAACACCCTGTCATATCATAGAGATGCCAACAGTGTAACACTATTATTCAATTGCTTTTAGCCCTTAGGATGTACAAAATATACCTAAAACTGCAAAATCACTGGCACTGTAGTCGTTATGACAATGTAATCTGTGGTCTTGCGCAGATACTAAGAGATATCTTACGTTCAGAGACCTGAAAGAATGCCTTGTATGGTTCAGCTACAGAACCCACATGAAACCAGATGCTGAGGCTTTACGGTTCTATTACAGGTTTTACAAACTCTATTATCACATCTCCTTTTCAAGTAAATACTAATACATCTAGTAAAGGAAGAGGAATTTGATGAAGTTGACATACTTGCATATGTTTTGAAATAATGACATTTAAATGTGCTATAACAGTGTACAGGTTTTATTTAACTCAACAATAATAAAATGACCCTGAGAGCTACATGGCTGTTACTTCCACAATGAGCAAGATTTTAGAAATTTCAAACATATAGCCACTTTTCATGAATTTCGAATTTGTAAATTAACTTTGGCCTTTCAGTTTCGGGTCAGCAAAAGCTCATCAGACTTCACAAAAGGTTTTTAGGAATCTTTTGAACTACAGTTTATGACAGCGTGCCCAGGAGGCCAACTGCACTGGGCTGCATCAAAAGAAGCATAACTAGCAATTCAAGGGAGGTGATTCTGCTCCTCTACTCTGCTCTTGTGAGATCCCATTTGGAGTACTGTATCCAGTTCTGAAGTCCCCAATATAAGAAGGATATGGAAATGCTGGAACGGCTCCAAAGGAGAGCTATGAAGATGATCACAGGGCTGGAGCATCTGCGCTATGAGGACAGGCTGAGAGAGCTGGGGCTGTTCAGCCTGGGAAAGGGAAGACTCCAGGGAGACCCTGTAACAACCTTCCAGTACCTAAAGGGGGCCTGCAAGAAAGCTGGAGAGGGACTTTTTACAAGGATATGTAGTGGCAGGATGAGGGGGAATGGGTATAAATTGGAGAGAAGGTTTAGACTAGACATTAAGAAGAAATTCTTCACAATGAGGGCGGTGAGGCCCTGGCACAGGTTGCCCAGGGAAGCTGTGGATGCCCCATCCCCAGAAGCGTTCAGGGCCACGTTGGATGGACCTTGAGCAGCCTGATCTAGCGGGAGGTGTCCCTGCCTACAGACGGGGGCTTGGAACCACATGGCCTTTAAGGTCCCTTCCAACCCAAATCATTCTATGATCCTATAATTCTAAGAGCTAAAATATGGAGAAAATGTGCAAGAAAATAAATTTTAATTTTGATTTTTTTAATCAGAGCTCAACAAATAATTCCACTCCTTAATTAGTCAACTTTTCCATAAAACTATTATGTGAGGAGTCACGCTGGCAAGTTTTCAAAATAAGGTAACCAGTATAAACTAAAGTCATGGTTCCACTCAACTGGTTTTATTGAAGGAATCTGCTAAAGAACAGAGTGCAAATGCAGGCTCTTACACCACAGCTAAATGAACAAAATTTCACACCAGTAGTAAAAATCTGTGTACTCTCCCCTCCTTCTAGGTTCATTAAGAGACCCTCCAAATCAGAATTTGCCTTGCTTCTGAACAAGGCAACAAGGAGACAGAGTTGAATTTCAAACATACTTATTCAAATGCAGAGTTGAGCATCAAGGGGTTGAGGGAAGAAAGCAAATAGGTATCAGAATTATTTGTCTGAGATACTGTAACTAATTATTTAGCAGAACACGACTGTTAAATATTGGTTTATACGTATTCAGCCACTTTGTTTAAAAGATTATGGCTAATGATACCCCACATGCATTCTTATTCATGTGTTTTGTACAAAAAATACGTGCTTTGCCCCTTTGTTTCCTATGATTTATTTAATGAGAACAATAAAGATACTAATTATGTTCATATATGCTGACTGGTAGCACTACAATTAATTTCTAGACTAAAACAATTGAAACAAGACTAGTTCACACAAAAGAACTAATCTATATCTTTTCACACAAAAGAACTAATCTGTATCTTCTGGGGGTAATGTGTCTATGACTGGAATTCTTTCAGGAACAAGATGAAATGCAATATATGCCATCTGTGTTTGAAAGCTACCGGACAGTACATGAATTCACTGAAGAAAGAGCTTGAGGAATTTCAAGATATTTTTCTGCTCACATCACAGGCTTTTGACAAGATTTATTTCCCTTCACATTTGTGAAGAAACTCCACCTGTTCACATAGTTCTCTCTTCAATAGTATGCATATGAGGTTTAAACCTATAGCCTATAAGCATAAAGGAAATAGGATGCTTTGAGTGGAGTCTGGTCATTATCTCCTTCCTACAACATTTGTAGTTCTCCCTTCTATAGTTAGTAAGTAGTTTGAGTTTTACAAATCAAATCTGGTGCCTTACAGCAGGCAAACTACTTCACGAATTTTTGAACTTCTGTTAAATTGCATTTGAACAATGTCTGATTTTTGAAGAAAATTTCTTAAAGATTTCAGTATACCTCATGTTAGCAGGTTCAGAGGTATCTGGACTCTCCTACAAAATTAATACAATACAATTGATATAGTGCTATTCATTCTATAATTTAATTATGCAATTTTGTTTATAATGATAGTTGGCTTGACATTTTATGACGATTGAGGTAGTTTGTTTTATTACTTTGTTTAAAGCTATTGGATTTTACAAAAACATCAAGGCAGTAATAATCAGTGAGTGCTATAATTTAGGGAGGAATAAATGAGCACATTTTTGTTGCCCTCATGTTCATTAACAGAAATTAAATGGCAAGATAATCACAGTATTTCTTTTGTTATTGCATATTCTATCCACCAGCATCCTTCCTGTTCATGTCTAATGTAAAGTTCTGTTCCAAACAGCGTTTCGATGAGATTTACAAGCTCAGGCTTAGTGCTGACTAGAATCTGTCATTGCCCTTTTTACCTGTATTTGACAACATTTAGATGACCTTGATTTCATTATTCAAGACAGGTTTTGCAGTTCAAGATGGTGTTATGTTCATCGCTGTCTTTTACAGGGTGTGGCACAACAGCTGCTGCTTTATTCCTCTGTATAGAAGCCATTTATTCCATAACCAGAAACGTTCATCATTTCCCATGACAGGAAAATGTAAACTCAATGAAGTCACTCTACGTGTGCAATTTGGCATGGAATTTAATCATCTTTATTTGTAGGGAAAACAGGATTAAATCTCAAAAACGCATCCAAATGTTTAGTTATTAATTACTTGCTTCTAGCTAACAGTAAAAATCCTCACAACAACAAACACAAGATAAGATAACATGGAACATCACCTAAGAACTTACCTAGGAGCATTTACAAAGTTACTTACCATTTTGTTCTCTCTGGACTCCAGCAGCAAGCAAATCTGGCTCCCCAAGACTTATATCATTGAGCCTGGTTCCTAGACACTCCATGCAAAGATGCTTGCACCATTCCTCTGCCTCTAGTTCTGGAAAAAACAGGAAAAAAAATTGTTAATGTTAACATTTTACTCAAAGAAGAGGTGAAAGAAAACCAATGTGTTCTTACTGGTCAGTTTTATGGCAATATTGATGAGGTCTCACAAGAGAGGAACAGAGGGACAGAATCACCTCCCTCAACCTGCTGGCCACACTGCTTTTGATGCAGCCTAGGATACGGTTGTCCCTCTGGGCTGCAAGTGCACTTTGCCAGCTCATCTCGAGCTTCTCACCAACCAGCACCCCAAGTCCTCTGCAGGGCAGCTCTCAATCACATCATCCCCCATCCTGTACTGAAATCAGGGATTGCCCCAACCCAGGTGTAGGACCTTGCACTTGGCCTTGTTGAACCTCATGAGGTTCTCACAGCCCCACTTCTCCAGCCTGTCCAGGTCCCTCTGGGTGACAGCCCATCCTTCCACTGTGGCAACTACACCACTCAGCTTGGTGTCATCTGCAAACTTGCTGAGGGTGCACTCAATCTTGTTGTCAATATCATTGGTGAAGATATTAAACAGCACCAGTCCCAGTATGGACCTCTGAGGGACACCACTTGTCACGGATCTCCATCTGGACTTTGAGCCATTGACCGCTACTCTTTGAATGCGACTATCCAACCAGTTTCTTATCCACCGTACCATCCACCCATCAAATCCATATCTCTCCAATTTAGGGAGAAGGATGTTGTGGGGGACCGTGTCAAAGGCTTTACAGAAGTCCAGATAGAACACGTCTGTCAGTTTACCCATGTCCACTGCTGCAGTTACCCCATTATGGAAAATCACTAAGTTGGTCATACAGGATTTGCCCCTGGAGAAGCCGTGCTGGCTGCCATTAATCATCCTTTATCACAGTTGTTCCCTTTGAACCCAATAAAGGCTGAATATTCTCCCTGGTCCTCCTTTTACTATTGACATATTTATAGAAAGATCTTTTATCATCTTTCACAGAATTGGCCAGTCTGAGCTCTAGCTAGGCTTCAGCCCTCCAAAGATGATCAGATGATCTCATCATCTTTAGGACTGAGTGACTCCAGTAATCCAGAAATGTCTCTTAAATTGTTACAGTTTTTTTTCATTCCTATTTTTGGGAACATCTGGACAATACTTCTGTGACAATCTCTCCAATGTAGCAATGAAATCTGGGGACACAAAAAAGTATTGCATGCAAGCCCTGAAGCATCTAGTGATGATGACTCATTGTAATTAGTGAAAATTTATATCCAAGCAAAATCTTTCCATGCCTAATTGGTACAGTTCCCACATCCTCTCCTCATTAGGCATCGCTCTCAAATGACAGAAATATTTGCTGGACAAGAAAGAGAGAGAGGCACACAATTCCAGATCTCCAAGAACCTTGGGACATCCTCCTTTGTTCAGAGCCCTGAATAATTCATGAATAAATTGTCCTGAGTTATTCTGGCTATCAGCTGACCAAGTTACCAGGCAGACAGCTCAAATGACAGAGCCCATTTCAGAATTTCTGAGAGCGAAACGTGGTTGTCATCAGAAGGACACAGAAAATTTTGAGGGGCTTCTTCAGACTACAGTAAGCAAAGGGGTTTCCCTTAACCCTTCCTGATTTTTTGCAGACTTTGTCTCTGGACACAGATACCCAAAGTTGGTCTCCTCGTAACATCCTCAGCTTCTGGTAATAAGAGACAGAACTTTCTGCCCGTTTACCCAGATGACATTTAACTTCGTATGCAAGAAGAATAGACCAAGGTTACAGTGTACTGTTCCGTAACTTCTACAGATACAGCCTCCCTGACAGAGGTAAGGAGAGAACAGGTATATCTCTGGAAAGCAATACAAACCTAGGGCTTTTAAAAGGAGTAAGATTAATTTGTTTAAAAGCCTACCTCCAAAATTCATATTCTGATCATGCATGAAGAAATTTCCCTCCTGTTTTCTCTTCCTTTCCTCCACCCTTTGCCATTTCCTTGGATATTCATGCAGTCTGTTGAACTAGAACTATACCTTATAAATCACACCCTCCTATGGAAAAGGCTTCATGCCAGGGATATGATAAAAGTGGAACACAAGACATGTTGTCACGTTCTGGGAGCATGCAGAGGGGATGTGGAGAGCGATGCCCCGGCACATGGGTAAGTCATGACTTCCCAGGGAGGATTTCCACTGAGTTGCCCAACATCTGCTTCTAGCTACAGATAAACTCTGGTCAATCAGTGCAGAAAGGCTGGTAGCACAAAGGTGACAGTGCAAATTCAGTCCAGTGCTCGCATATTTCCTTCCCTTCCCTCTCACAATTTCTCTTCTGCCTAAACCTTATCGCAGAACAATATATATGCTGTCAGAAAGCATAACTCTATATAAAGCCCATAATTTTTCCTGGAGTTTGGTAAGGATATAACATTTAATGTATTTTACAAAATCTGCTTTTTATTCCATTCTTTCATTCTGTCTGCACCCAGACTGGAAATGCAGACTGAGATGATGGTAAACAAACACTAAACTAACCTTTCTAATTGTACAAACATCTAAGTGGAGAGGATAACACATTGGCTTTTCCACAAATTCAGCCTAACATCAATGTATATTCAAAACAGGATTCATGAAAAAGCAACAAATTCTACTTACATGTATTCTCACACTACATCTTCAGCAGATTTTTGGAGAAACAAAGAAATAAAAAGCATTGTTCTAGGAAGCTGTTTCTTGTGAGCATCTTTGTTTTCATCTCCTCAACCCACCTACCTTTTCTGTTACTGCAACACCTAGATCTTGATAGTTTGGATCCAGAAACTGCCTTTCAATGTGTTTGACTCTGGCAGTTTAATTTAAGCTGCTGCTTCTTCACTGCCACGCATTGATGATTAGACCTAGACCATTCTCCAACTGCCACACGGAAGACACTTATCTTACTGTGAGCATTATAAGACCATGGCTATATTTTGCAAAGTGTAGGCTATAACATGCCTTGTATTGCCGTATAAATCAAAATTTGTGTCTTACAAAACCGATCAACTTAATACTACGGATGATATAGTTTCAATGCAGAACTGAAATATCTACACACAAAACTCTGAGGATTTGTGTCTGCTGTCAGAAGCATCAACATTATCTACAAATGTGTTTGGAACATCAAGGGTACGAGGGTAATGTGTGAGTTAAGTTTTACCTGATGCACCCTGATAGCTACTGCTTTCTTGCAAGGCATTGCCTTCAACCTTCTCCTCGACAGACGTGAAATCTTTAGAAGCAGGTGAATCACCTTTCAAAGCCAAAGCCATATTTATCCTTTCATCATGTCCATCTACAAAGCAATTCACCATTCTTTTGTAAAAGGGCTACAGAATACTTGTGTTTCTGGTTAACAAATTATATGTTATTTATTATTATAAAAATTATTTATTATAATTTATAGTACATAAACGCATCAGTCACAGTAGCACAGTATCTTTAAGTGTGACAGCTACCAGGTCACAAAACAGAGATATTATTGTTACTTCTTTATTTTAATTATATGCATATATTGAAACAGATGAAATATTACAGTGGAACCAACTTATAAAACCCTGCCAGCAAAATTCTTCTCTTTAATGTACGTAGATTAGATTTATTGGTGGTAAATGCTGAGTTTTTAGTCATATCTGGTACTTGTCATTGAAAAATTTAGTTTCCTTTTAAGATAACTGAATTATTGGACTGAATTAATAAATTATAAAGCACACTTTCACAGATATAAATAAAATAGAAATACTCGCATTTTCATCTTTACTGTTATTAGATTATTAAATGCTGCTAGACAAATGTAATGCGGTAAGATAAAAAGCAAAAAGATAGGGTACCTTAATTAGCAACTGTTCATTGCATAAGAAATATTACCGGGAACAAATCTGTAAACGTGCTACCTGAAAATACACACCTTGTTATTTGCAATATTTTCTAGCGATTTAACTGAGCTCCTAGGTCATGCCTGAGGTTATTCGTAATTCCTACTTCAGCTTCCAGGTGATTAAACTGGTGCCATACCTACTGCAGCCACTGAAGTTGTGTGTTGCAAATAGGTAATACCACAGGATGATAAATGGGTATGTTAATATAATAGAGATGAAGAAAAAATATTAGCAAATGGTGTTAGAAATGCAAATTTGTACCAGTGAAAGAGGTCGTCTTCTCCTTACAGTTTGAAACAGTTCATGATCCACAACATATTATACAGGAACGAGTGGGTCGGGTAGAGAAACAGGTATGGGGATATATTTCACTTCACTGTCCTTAGACATCCTCTAGATCTCCAAAGCTAGAGTTGGGATTGTTTTTAGACTCCTAACTTGGGAAGCAGCTTGTGTGTGGACTAAAACAATTACTTTCTGAATCCTGAGATCTTCACATTTTTTCATGTTTACCACCTCTGCTCACATTGCACAACCCTACAGGAGTCTGACATCTACCAGCACCATGTGTTGCCAGTAGAGTCAAATGCCACTAGTCTGAGATAAAGCCCCAAAGTGATGACCACTCCTGCTCAGGTCAGCTGTTGTCTCCTAGAGTAACACCGTCTCTTGCTCTGCAAGACTGTGCCCTCCATCCCAGCAGATCCCTTCAATCACTAGCAGCAGTAAATTAGTGCATTCATATTAAAATACCTCAATTTATATGCAACTTCCAAAGTTGAAAAACAAAGATGAGGAAGTTTCTTTCTTCCTCCTCTTATGCAGCCCACATAACGGGATGTGACCAAAGATTTAAGTTGGAAATAAAATGTATGCAGTATTAGAGGTGGATAACAAACTTTGTCCTTGGGCAAGTCCAAAACTTCATTCACTTTTTGAGCTTTCCCTAATGTTAAACTGTATAAACCTAAAAAGTTAGTTCCCTCTTTCTGAAATTTTGTGTATTTTCTGCACAAATTGCTTGACTCTTCCTCCCTTTAAACTATTTCTATAAGAGGTCGAAACCCAACTGAATATTCGCACTCTGAATAAACTGAATAATTTTTTCTGTTTGGATTAGTAGGACTTAAACCTGATACTCTCTACCAAGAAAGTAAGATGATGCAGAAAAGCCACATGTACCAATTTATCTCTTCTAAAAATCACCAAGCCTTAATTAGAAGTTAATAGGAAAAATATCACAGAAATCCCACAGGACCGGTGTGCAATTATACTGTGCCACATACAATATATGCAGCAACTTAATTTTTTTTTTTTTTTTTACTAGCAAATAACACTATCGTCTTCAGGCATATAATTTCTTATAAAAATCAATAATACCTTAAAAAAAACTTTATTCTTCATTAGGATAAATAACATCTATTGATGACTCAAACACCTTTTTAAAAAAATAATAATTATTTAAAATATGTTATCAAACAGTGTCTCCATTAATTAGGGTACTTTTAATAGAGCACATCACACACTCAGACATATATACAAATGCAAACCAATGTGGCTATTTCTTGTTGTTGCTTGGAGGAACATGTGGATAGTTCCTACTTTGTGTAATACAATGTGCTGCTGATTAAAACTGTCTCTGTACAAATTAAGCAATTTTGTATTAAATGATAGGAAGTAATGAAGGGGACATAAGTTTTATTTAGTGTAAAATAACAGAAAATTAGGCTGTCTGCAGACTAAAAATTGCTTTCAATTAGATAGTAACAGATAGAGTGCTGCAGCTCTCAAAGCTATATGGGGATTAAAATTATTTTGCATTGACCAATTATATTTGAAGTTATTTTGGGATATTGCATTCATAAATAATTTTTTTGCTATTGTTTCAACTTATATTACTTCTAAGGAAACTTCTTTGTATTTCTCTTGGACTGTGATTTTTATAACTTTTACCTGGAGTAGAGTGTCCTGTTATTACATAACTGCAAATCACTGTACCACAAAAGCAATGGGAAAGTCATGAAAGAAAATCACATATACTGTTAAATTTCATTAATTTACTGAAAATGCTCTGTATTTAGGCTGTGACAAAACCTTTTAAAGGAAATCTGAAAACATACTTTGGAAAAAAGAGAGACTCAGTTCCTCAGAAGTTTTTTGTCATCACTTTTCTCTTTTAATACCATAAGACCATTAACTTTTAACTATTTCCCACTATTAAAATGTATTTATATGTTTGAGTGTGCCATGAATTTAATGACACACTCACCTTTGTCTGTGCCCTTTGAACATTATAGATTTTTTTCCTTACTGAAATACTGAATAATGTTTCAATTAAGCTAAACCAATAATCACAAAATACGACCACATATTATTCTGTAACTTTAACTGTTGGTATATATAACAGTGGCTAGAAAGCTGCCTGGAGGAGAGGGACCTGGGCGTGTTGGTTGACAGCCGACTGACCATGAGCCAGCAGTGGCCCAGGTGGCCAAGAAGGCCAATGGCATCTTGGCTTGGATCAGAAACGGTGTGACCAGCAGGGCCAAGGAGGTTCTTCTCCCTCTGGACTCGGCACTGGTGAGACCGCTCCTCGAATCCTGTGTTCAGTTCTGGGCCCCTCACCACAAGAAGGATGTTGAGGCTCTGGAGCGAGTCCAGAGAAGAGCAACAAAGCTGGTGAGGGGGCTGGAGAACAGGCCTTATGAGGAACGGCTGAGAGAGCTGGGGGTGTTCAGCCTGGAGAAGAGGAGGCTGAGGAGAGACCTCATTGCTCTCTGCAACTACCTGAAAGGAGGTTGTGGAGAGAAGGGAGCTGGGCTCTTCTCCCAGGTGACAGGGGACAGGACGAGAGGGAATGGCCTCAAGCTCCACCAGGGGAGGTTCAGACTGGATATCATGTAAAAATTTTTCACAGAAAGGGTCATTGGTCCCTGGCAGAGGCTGCCCAGGGAGGGGGTTGATTCACCTTCCCTGGAGGGGTTTAAAAGATGGGCAGACAAGGTGCTCGGGACATGGCTTAGTGGTAGACAGGGATGGTTGGACTCAATGATCCAAGAGGTCTTCTCCAACGTGGTGATTCTATGAATCTAATAAACTTTAACTGAGGGAAGATATACAAAAAGAAACTTTAATTTCCCCATCACTTACTATTTTAATCTTGTGTTGGCATATGCACAGCATACTTAATTATAACAATTACCAGAAATATTTATTAATGATACTAAAATTAAAATTGGTATTTCTGACAAAAATAATCCACACTTATATGGACATGCTGCAAGGTACATCTCAAAGGTGGTTGTGATAATTTTAATTTAGCACCTACCTGTGTGTGCAAATAGCCAGCTGTATCCCTGTAGTTAATGAGTTATATGAAAACTGACATTTTCCTGACAATTTCCCCTTCCCTTCTACAAGTCTGATCAAAAATATCTGCTTAAATATCCAGCATTCAGCTACTAGGCTGTCTACTATCCTGCTAACTGAATGCTTTTGAAGGCAATTTATTTAAAAGGATTTATCATATTGATGTTACTGCCCATTAAACTAATTCCCTAAAACAGACTTTAGTTGCACATATCTACTCTTATCTGCATTACCCTTTTCCAGTGTAAAACTACAATGAAAGAGTATCCTTCACTCAAACTCTAAAAGTGTGCTGCAACACTAACAGTCCCTAACCAAAGATAAAGCAGTAGAAAACAGTTTCCTATCTGAAATGCTGCTTGAGAATGTAGTTTTCATACAGAAACAGAATTTATTTGACTTGCGTAAGAAAGGGAGAATGTATGGGAAAACGGAGAGAAATAGTTGATCTACAAGAAAATTACTTCCCCTGCTCAATACTAGTGCTAATGTAACTACAGGACATTTGTTTTCTTTTTTCCTTTAGGGAAATGGCTAATTTCCGCTATTAAAACAAAAAAATAATAACACTGTACTCGGTGATTAGTCCAACAGGAAGGAATGATACCATTAGGGGAAGAAAATGCTATTTAGTGGAGAAATTGGTCCTTAAGGGTAGATTTATAGGTATCTTTACAGACTGTATTCTATTTCACACTCAGGACTAGTGACTCTCATTATACCATAAACGTTCCTCAAGCATTAGTGTGTCCAACAGATCAACAGTGAGCTGACAGAGCACGACTATTCAAACGTATCCTTAAGAAACTTTTACTCTCAATTCTAACTTTCAAGTGCGATGTAATAATTATGAAAACCTGCCTGAACACAGAAGAAACATTTTGTCTGAAACTAATGGGCCAGTTACAAGAATCTGGCAAGGGAATTTGACAGTTCCCCAGGATTGTCAATCCATACGTGTTTCAGTGGTTATTAACATTAAATGACAATGGCATGAAAGTAAAATAACCTCAGGCAGCTCGTCTGTAGTGGGAATAACACAAACACCATCAGTCAAGTGTCCAGAAAGGGTCTGTCACCAGTAACATAACACACAGAGGATTCTATCACATCAGTTTATGCAGCTATTCCATGACTGACAGCAATAGCACTTTTCTGGTTTAAAACCCTGTAGTATTTCAGATTTAGGCTCTTCCCACAATATTTTTATTTCTCTTGGCAAAGCTATAGGGCCTTTTCTTAAATGCAGAGGAAATTTAATACCTTCTGTGTAAATCTGAAGTATGCGTCTCTCTCACTGTCAAGTGTTTAGTTACGGTCTAGCAAGAGGATGCATACTCAAACAAATTAGAGCAAATCCTAAGGTCCGTTTCACTTCAAGATGTTAAATATTCAGCATTATCTTTGAACTATTGACAATCTTCCTGATTGAAGATCAAAAATACTGTTAGATAAGATAAATAATTCTGAAAGTATTATCAGCCTATACAAAATGAAGGTGATTTTTAGCTAGAGATGAGTCTTTATGTCTTCTGCTTTATTATTGGTGGATTTTAAAGGGATGGATCAAAATCAATGGATTAAAATCTTGGTGGATTTTAATTTTTCTAGAGCACAAAGAAAAAACCCAACTCTTAAAAGTTGCATAGCCTAGAATTAGTATCTAAGGTAATAACGAGAAATACCTTTTTCAGATTTCATATCTACAGAGTTTAAAGCCAAGAGGATACGTTTTTCTTATGAATTCTTCACATTTCTTACTCTCGTTTTACACTTTTCTTGTGTTCTCAGCATTAAATGGGTCCCTACATTTGATGCACCTAAATGCTATTTAAATTTAAAAAGGGATTTCTTTTATGAAAGCAGACATTCTTTGAATGTCTATTGAAATAGATGCTTTCTAATCTCCTGTAAATATCAATCTCCTAAAATAAAATTGTATCTATGTTATGCTACTTTAGATTCATGTTATTGGTATTCAGCACTGATAACTCCACCAACATGACCTCGAATAAGAGACACATATGGGTGCCTAAGAAGTGGCAGTCTGCTTAAAGCTGAAACTCAGAATCCCAACTTTCATTAAGTTAATAGATTTTTTCTCTTTGTTTCTCATTTCAGTGGAACACTTCTAAGATTCAACACATCAAAATTGTGTCCTTTGCTGAACCAGGAAAACAGCAAATAGGTCCAACCTCAATTAAGTGTCATTTTCCTCCAAGAAAATCAGAATAAGTCTTGATGAATGCAATCTTACAGAAAACACAAAGACTAAATAATTTGAAACTTCAAGAACTCTAATGAATAATGGCTTCAGGTCACGTTAACTGGAGACTCACTGATGAAAGATGTTTATTTCCAATCTTTCATCCTTATTTAAGGGTAAATAAGTCATCTTAAAATTATAAAGAATATTTATATATAATATTTTGAACCATATAAAGTGAGAACTGGGTTAGGATTTACGTTTGTAAATCAGTGGTGCTGATCACAGTGAAAAGGAGTATCTGAAGGTGAAGCTGTAATTTATGCACACTGGTGATTAATTGCTCACGTACAGCTTACTTGTGAACTGATTTATAAACACACAAAGTACTTGAAGGCAGGACATAACTCTTCCTTTATGGAAGAGTTAGCTTCATATACTGGCAAAGACCAGCCTCCTGTGTTCCTTATTTGGCAAAAATCCTCTATGAGATCTCTCATGACTGAAGCTAAATTCAAATCCAGGTTCTCCCTGGCTGAAATCTTCTAATGGTGAGAACAAGCTGAAAAAATGGTGATAAACAGAAATGACTTATTAACAGTAGATATAAAAAAATTGATCACTGTCACTTAAAAAGGAGTCATCTAGTACCACCAATGCACTTAACAAATGGACGAAAGTACAATATATATAACGCTATATGTTTTTGTTATTTTATGCATTAATGCTTTTAAACGAGCAAATGGCTGAATTAAATGTTACTCTTCCTTCTGCTTGGAAACTGTGTCCAGTTTCTAAGCTCTGCCACCTTACCAAAAGCAAAAAAATAACCTCTTGATTTTATGATATGTGAGGGTAACCAGGGGTTTATTGACTTACTCATAAAAAAATAATTTGACAACAGGTTTCTTTTTTTTTTTTCCCCAGGATCATAGTTTTACAATGAGAGCATGAAAGCAGCCAAATCACAAAAAGTGACTTAAGACATAATCATCTCCTGTTTTTCCTGAGTCAGATAACGCTATGTAGGCATTTATTATTCTTTACATTTTCTTTGAACAGAACATTTAAAATTAATGAATTGGTATCCATGCCCCAAACCAGTAGTATAATAATAGATTGCAGCATGAATGAAAGAAACTTGTTACATAAATGATACTGAAAATTTGGAGGAGTGATTTACTGAGCTACAAAGACAGAAAACTTTCCTGCTTACGTCAAAAAAAATGGTATTTTCGTTTACTCCCTTGATTTGATCCCTCATGAAGCCCAAGAATTATGTTGACAGATTCATATATAATGCCTGTAACTTCAAAAATTAAATTTGAATGGTTTTTACATATACATTACTTAGAGATATAAACTTGAGTTTTTCAAGACATCCATTAAAGATAATTTTTACTTCTTCTGTATTCATCAGCATACATACAAATTTTTTACATGCTGTCATCTATTTGATTCACAATGGAGACTAAAATTATAGCTGTGACAGCTTTACAAAATCAATGATTTAAACCCTCATAACTCATGGGCTACCACTATTTTCTTATTATATCATGCACACAGAGACGAACTGCCTAAAAAGTATTAATATTTTGACATAATCAAAGGTAGAAATATACAAATCTTCTTCCAAATTCTTCCCACTCACCTTTTATAGATTATGTAACCATAGAATTTAAAAATAAACCCTTAGAAATTCACTTAGATCGCTATTAAATTTTATTATACTTCTGTCTACATTTTAACTAAAATAGCAACTTTTGATAGGACATGAATCTGAAGAAATCTCCAGATAATTAAAGAACATGCAGTAGGGCATTGCACTTAATGCAACGACACATCAGACACATAAGATTATTAGAATTTGTTTTCAGTCGGTCCTTAACCACAGTAAACTACATTTTCATCTAAGTCATATTCCTATAGACGAATCACAAGCATTTCTCAGTAAAAAAGTGTAACTGTCAACATGAAATGCCAGATGGGAAGAAAACTAGTTCTACTCAGCACACATTGGAATTACTGTTAGACAAACATGATATAGATAAGTTCTGTTGCGAACAATGCTGATTTGTACTTTGTTGCTGATGAGCAACACCAGCGAAGACAGCATTTATTAACAGGGGAATGCTGCTGGATCCAGTGACACATGCTGGGAGCACTGTTTCTTGAATCACATAGATGTCACAGATGATGTAGTACACTTGGAAAAGTTTCATACTATTCTCTAGAGAGAATAGAGGATATAAATGTCAGACACCCTGTTTAATTCACTTCTCATTTTTTCAGTGAGGTGAGCCTACGATATAGCAAAGCTTGGGCTGACCTTGCTGCACATTCAAGCAAATTTACCACGGTAGGATTATTGCTGTTTAGAATACAAAGCAGAAGCTACACAGTAAGACATTTTGTCATTCTTACTGGATTAATGTTCATAGGAACCTGCTCAACACAAACCTGTCTCTCCTAGATAGGTTAGCCTAATTACCTAGAGACTTGCCCATTAGCACATTCAAATGTTCTTTCATTTTACATTTATTAGGCATATTAATTTTATATGCCTGCAGCAAATTCTCTAATTTGATTACTTCAGTTTCTAGGTTCAGTCAAAATTATCATCTGTAACACAATCTAGGCAGAAAAAACAGCTGTAATACTGACTTAATGTTTTACTTATGGGAACTTCAGTTACAGGATTAATTTCTTTTCTTCCTTTGAAATTGAAAACAAACACTGAGTTATGGAGAGGTTTGGTCAGTCACAAATTTTCTAAAGAAACAGGCAAACTCATAATGTCACTGTCAACATTCTGAAAAGGACTTGATTGTTTTCCAACAGCAGTCGAAGAGCTGTGCTTGGGGGACACTTTAGAAAGTCGTTCCCATTTATTGAAACAGCCAGTATATATTAGTGAGACATTGTTCTTACTTGGAAGATGAAGATGATTTGGAATGATCACCTTGCTGACAGACTAATTGTCTAATTTTTCTATTAGCAAAGAGGCTTACCTTTTTTCGCCTAAATTTGGGATTATTTTTAATCATGTCTAGTTTAGAAACAAATGATGCTTCATAGTAGACCAGCTTGTATGGTTTTACTAATATAAAACCAACATATTATGTTTGTATTTTAACTCTAAAACTATATACATTTTTAAGGAAACGCCTGGTTTTAAAAACAAACAAACAAGGAACTTAAGATTAGTTTTTCAGCTTTAACATGCCTGACCATAAATATGTAGACTAATCACTCAGTAATGCTGTCCAATAAAGTGATAGTCTCATAAGAATTGCTTGTATAACCTTATGCTGCTTCAGTTTTCAAAAAAAATCATTGCAAAATTAAGCCCACATACAGATAAAAACATTGAAAAATTAAGAAATATCCCACACTTTCAGAAAGTACAGCTTTCATGAAAGTAAATGGACCTAGATTTGTATCATTTAGAAGCAGATGAACATTCTTTAGAAGTCTAATTAACATGCAGCTTTCACTTCAAAGTAAGGCACAAACCTTCATAAGACATCAGAAGATTAGTACATGTCGTACAGATTTTACTAAACATCATGCAAGAACACTACGTGGATGCATTACAGAAGAAAAGCATGAATACAGTGTGGTTTTTTTTTTGAAGTGTTTCTGTTGTCAACAGAATTGTTGATTCCGTCTTTACCGTGGCATGTAGAATAATTGAAACAGATGATCAGTCAGTTTGAACTATGAAAAAAATAAGATCCTTCTCATACGAAACAAAACAAAACTTGTATGAAAGGATGTAGTGAACTGTCTCACAAGGTGGTCATCAAAGTCTATTAAACAGCATTGTAAGTCTGAGCCACCAAACACCTGAGAAATTTAAAACTAACATGATGTTAATTCTGCTTTCTGGAACGCTTACAAATTGATGAAAATGGAATATAAAGAAAAACGCAAAAAAGTTCCCAAATAAAAGCATAAATTTTCTATATTTGTATATAAAATTTTCATACTAATCATAGCTGCTTCAGTAGGAGGGAGAAAAAGAATATATTTACCATTATTAACACCTTACTTTCCTTATCTGCAGAATAATACACTATTTTATAGGTTTCAAAACCAGTTAAAATTGAAAAGCAGGTAACTATATGACTACTTAAAAACTAAAATGACACTTGTTGTCAACAGCTTCCCTCTATTGTCATCTCCATTGACCCACTTCAGTTTTATCCTCAGATTAACTTGCAAGGCATTTGGAAGCAGCTGGAATTGCTTAAATCAAAACTTTAAAAGTAGCCGTGCTTCAGGACATGAATCAGAAAAAATAAAGCTCCTGGAGCTGAAAGGTTAATTTCTCTGAACAGGTTATGAAAACACTGTATATGAATGTAACTGGACTGCAGTTACTGAAAATACGTTCACATTTTTCTGTTTCAGGGCAATTTTCATGTAGAACTGAATGAATTGCAATTAATGTCATATTGATTTGAAGAAGAGCAGTGTGCTTCAGGACACTTGTTTAACCCCTGCTGCTTTCAAACTACATTAAGAGGAGCATCAATTATTTTAACTCAGCTTCTTTGGATGCCTGAAATACAACTTGCTTCTTGGTGATAAGACTGAATTTCCTTTTTGGAAAAAAATATTAAAGCAAAGATTTACTGTATGATCTGCTGGAGAAGTACCAAGGCAAGGTGCAGGCAATCCAGGAAACTCCTGGAATGCATTGAGGATAACTTCTTAAGCCAGCATTAGATAACCCTACCAGAGGGGACCTAATGATCACCAATACAAGTGAGCTAATAGGAGACATCAAGAATGGGGGCAGCCTGGGCTGCACTGGTAGAGTTCCCAGTTCTGAGGGATATGGATCAGGATCCTGAATTTTAGGAAAGCAAATCCAGCTGTTCAAGTTACTAGTCCATAAGAACCCCCGGGAAACTGCCCTCAGGAACAAGGGAGCAGAACACAATGGGATTGAGTGGATAAATGGACAGTGAACACCAAATATTCATTTTATGTGGGGAATTTTTGTTGGTGGTTTTTTTTTTTTCCTAATGTGCACAAATTTACCCAAATGCCTAGGCTGGATGGGAAGCAGAACATCCCATGCTGAATACATGGTTAAGTACAGATTAGTAGCACACAAATCTTTCTGTGCTTATTTACACAAGCTAGTCTTCTCAGCTTGTCTTCATTCAGTGATAAGTGTTTCAAAAGGCTTGAAAGAGCTAACCTGCTAACAGTCCCATATACCTTACACACTTCAAGTAGCCAAATGTAATGCAAGCTGAATAGTGACAGAGAATGAAAAATAGATTGGGTGTTTCAGGTTTGGAGCAGTAAATTATCGTGTTATTCATTGAACTCTCCCTAGGCTCAGCCAGCCATACATCATCTGTCAATACTCCAAATTAAACCTATAAATTAATGTCACGAGTTTTGCGCTGTCACAAAACGTATGCTGTTCTCAGGAGAGGTCAGAAACTGCAGAAGTCACGTAATTTTACAGGGTGATGCATATTCACAAATCCCAGGAGATCTGACCTGAATTCCATTTGGATGAGCAGAAGTCTTTTTATCTCAGCTGATACCTCGATTCCACTCTAGTGTCAGCAAATGGCAGACAGCAAACCATCGTGGGAAAGGAAGTAGAAATATGCTCAAACACAGTAAGTATAAGTTAAGTAATTGTATCTTCTATGATTTTTACAGAAAGTTTTTAAGT